>NC_071353.1:35365610-35693388 GCF_943734655.1 Sabethes cyaneus | reverse complement strand
TCGACTGGATTCAATTGTAACTACAGGGATACCTCGATATAAGACAATTTATAATTTCAAAAAGATGGCGCTGATATTGAAATGGAAATGGAAATCGTTATCCAGCTATGTCAAAGGGATTTGTCTTATATCGAGGAAAAAGTTGTCTTATATCGAACTAGCTGACCCGACAAACTTCGTATTGCCACAAATTAAACTGTGTTGTACATAAATCGTGAATCTCGGATGACCTTTGTCACAATCTTGAGTTTTGCAAGCTTTTGGAGAGTTCATGGGTGTTTTAATATACAAATTTTCCCCCCAGTAAAGTAGAAAACAACTCCCCTCATTGCTTAGCTTGATAAAATAAAGCGGATAGCATTTAAATATTCGCCATCATTACAAACCATTTCGCCGAAAACCATTTTGCGGAACACCAATTCTCGGTTAACCATAACGCGGAATATAGAGTTTCGCAGAATACCATTTCGCGAAAAACCTTACGCGGGATGTACCATTTCACGGTAAATCTTTTCGTAGAAAGTACCATTTCGCAGGGGTGACCCAACTGAAGGAAAGTAATAGAGGTCAGTAAATCTAGGAAAATAAATAAACCTAAATAGAGGTAATCTCTACGGGGAGCTGCCCCCTGCAGTGGCCGGCGCTTCCGACGGCAGGTCGCCGGCAACACTCGCGGCCTGTGGCCGTCTCGCGCTGAATTATCTAATGTTACTATTGATAGTTTTTCGTGGTCTTGTAATTGATTAACGTTTTATGAAAGAGTCTAAAATTTCTCGATTTCGATTAGTTTTTGAGTTACGCAAAAATTTCTGTTTTATTTGTATGAGAGTCCTTATCCCCCTACCACAGGGGTCTCAAACCATCATTAAAAAAATCCTGCATCCAAGACCCCCCACATGCCAAATTTGGTTCCATTTGCTTGATTAGTTCTGGATGAGGATGATTATGAGGAAATTTGTATTTCATTTGTATGGGAGCCCCCTCCTAAAAAGGTAAGGGGCCTATTTCATCATCTTAGAAAAAATTCATGCCTCCAAAAAACACCCACATGCCAAATATGGTTCCATTTGATTAATTAGTTCTCTAGTTATGAGGAAATTTGTATTTCATTTGTTTAGGAGCCCCCCCTCCTAAAGTGGGGAGAGGTTTCAATTAACCATAGAAACAATTCTTGTCTCCAAAAACACTCACATGTCAAATTTGGTTCCATTTGCTTGATTAGTTCTCGAGTTATGAAGAACTTTGTATTTCATTTGTATGGAAGCTCCCCTATTAAAAGGGAGAGGGGTCATTATTCCCCTCCTAAAGAGGGGAGGAGTCTCAATTCACCATAGAAAAAAAATTGCATTCAAAAACACCCACATGCTAAATTTGGTTCCATTTGCTTGATTAGTTCTAGAGTTATGAGGAAATTTGTGTTACATTTGTATGGGAGCCTCCCCTCTTAGTGGGGGGAGGGGTCTCTCACCATCATAAGAACCTTCCCTGGCCCCATAAACCCCTATATGCATATTTTCACGCCGATCGGTTCAGTAGTTTTCGATTCTATTAGGAACATTCGGGCAGACAGACAGAAATCCATTTTTATAGGTTTAGATTTGTATGGGAGCCCCTCCTCTTAGTGGGGAGAGGGGTCTCTCACCATCATAAGAACCTTCCCTGGCCCCAAAAACCCCTACACGCAAATTTTCACGCCGATCGGTTCAGTAGTTTTCGATTCTATTAGGAACATTCGGGCTGACAGACAGAAATCCATTTTTATAGGCATGGATTTGTATGATAGCCCCCACTTTTAGTGGGGGGAGGGGTCTTTCGCCATCGAGAGAACCTTCCCTGGCCCCAAAAACCCCTATATGCAAATTTTCACGCCGATCGGTTCAGTAGCTTTCGATTCTATAAGGAACATACGGACAGACAGACAGACAGACAGAAATCCATTTTTATAGGTATAGATTGTCTTATATCGAAATTGCTTTATAATTGTTTTAATTGTTGTCTTATATCGAATTATCCCTGTTTTAATATTTGGCAGGGCAGCCTTCAGAGAAATGTATCAAGACTGAAGTTTGATGTTTTCCCGGCGTTTCTGAAGACTGCCCTGTCAAATATTAATAATCATCTTCGCAAAAATTAGGTAAATCGAAGGGGATGGTTTTGAGATAATTTACATTTTATGATTTTTATCGTGGTTTTGCAGTTTTGCAAAATTCCTGAAAATACACCTAATTTCCTGAAACTTTTCGTCTGACGTCATTTTGATTAAATAAGTAGTTTTTAAGATGAGTTTTAGAAAAAATAATATCAAGTGGTGAATGACCCTTTGGGTTAAAACCACTCTAAAAAAGTAATAATAATCTCATTTCTAAATACACCTTTTTGAAAAGTTACTCTTAACGGAAAAAAATTAAGTTAAGTGGAAAATTAAATTTTATGTGGATAACATACTAGCAAAATGTTATTCCAATCAAAATAATCAAACTGAAAATGGCTTTTTTTTAGCGTTTTGAGTTGGACAGTAC
Source organism: Sabethes cyaneus (assembly GCF_943734655.1). NCBI lineage: Eukaryota > Metazoa > Arthropoda > Insecta > Diptera > Culicidae > Sabethes > Sabethes cyaneus. The sequence goes on along the minus strand of NC_071353.1, from coordinate 35,690,869 downwards.
TCGAAAAAATTGACTGCTGGTCTAGAGGCGAATAAAAAATACATTCAGCGCATACAGTGTCACCCCTGGTAGTATTCATTAATCTGACGGCCAATGGACATGACTATTGAACTGCTGACAGTGTTTGTCTTACTCAGCTTTCTACCCTTCAAAACATTTCATTCATGAATTGCAGTGCCGAATGTTTACTCGATTAACCTGTCAGTCAATTTGTTTTTTAGACTGCTTTCTTTTTTATGTCAACCAAAACCTGGCTGAAGGAAATTAATTGAAACTTCGGAGCAATGTTTACGTTTATCGTAGTTTCGTTTGCCGTTGTCACATTTGTTTTCATTCATTATTGTCGAGAATATAGAATATAGTGAATATAGAAAAAACACGAACATAAACGCAAGTGATTCGCACGAATCATTGGATTCAGGAACAAAGATTGATTCGTAAACAAAATCTGTTGGTTCTTAAAATTTGCCAAATACGTAACTAGTTACGTAGCTAGTCGATGATACAAACTGCCCAAATAACTGTACGTAATATGCGAATTCCCCAACAGCAAACACAGTTTCTCGTTATCGTCGCAGACGCAGAAGTCCCATAAATAAATATACCCACTGTTGTTATTTTCGCTTGGAAACTGTCTAATTTAAGAACGAAACAAAAATCTTACAAAAGTCTTTGTAAAAGGAAAAAAAAAAACAATAACAACAGGATGGATTTCGAACAATACAGCAGGGGCGACAAAGTCTTCCTCGGCTTGATACCGACGCACCGCGTCGCCAGCTTTTGTTCCGCGTTCGATCTTTCATGTAAATCATTTTTTCTACTCGCAATTTGCATTAATTTACAACATTTTCTCCTTTACCAGCTTCCGTCCTCATCGATATGACGGCGTGTCGGCTGCACGGTGTGACATTTGCCATCCAGTGCATCAAGCCAAGAAATATACAAAAGAACAAAGTTCAGCTCGCTAGACATGCTACCGACTGAGCGAACCGAGCCTCGAGGCTCCTTTTTGAACAACAAACGCGTGAGATCTTAATTAAACACTATCTCACGCAGCATCCCGGACCGAACGTAACAATGGGGCGGTTGTTATTTTATTATTTCAAAGTTTTGTAATTCATTTTTTGCGGGCATGCGAAAAAAAAACGTTTTTAAGTGAATGCATTTTTCGAAAGGGTTCAGAGCGGTTGACAGATCATTGCTGGCTTTGCGCAAGATGCCGGAGATTTCTCGAGAGAGATTACGGTTTTCCGTAACAATATAAATCAATCCGCGGAAGCCCGGAGGGAGTTTTTTTCTATCGTGGATCATAGAAAATACAAACTGTTGTAATTGAGAAGGTATACATTTGTAGCATTTTTTGTCATTAACCGGTGCTCGGTACGCTATCTTTTAATGGAGATACACGTTTGACGTACAATACGTTGTACAAACGAATTTTACGCATTTAGATTTAGACAGGTATCCGCAACGTAACGGCACAGCTAGTTAAAAACATAATCAGTCTAAGCTTCAATGGCAACAATGTTTGATGCAATCCCTTTGACGTTGCGGTGGACATTTCTCCTATTCGATGCACTGTGCTGCTTAACCGCAAATGACCAGAGAAAACTCGTTATCAAAAAATCAATTCATGATAGAAATATCAAATATTTACTCTTTCAAGGATAAAATGTTTACAATATCTCGCTGGAAACGAAAAAAAATCATCATTGCAGTTATCCAACCTGACGGAGCCGCCGTAAACAATTTTGGAAATCATAAACTTTATGATTTTACACCACATACCATAGAACATGATTCCTCGTGCGAGTTGAGGAAAACTTTATGGCTTCCAAGCCTTCGGTGATTCGAAAAGCATCCAATAATTCGGGAACGAGCCGCACTAAGCGAGAGAAACCGGTTTTATGTTCATTCGCTTTGAACCTCGCGGAGGCGTATATTCAACAATACACCGGTAAATAGGATAACAAATCTTTTACTCCGGATCGAGAGATGAAGGAATGGAACCTGTTTTGTTTACCGTCCTAATACGCCAACAGTGGGGTGATGTTCGGTTCGCTCAACTCGTCCCCGAGCACACGTGTGCTACCCGTAGGCAAACCGTACAGGCATCCTTCTATCCAATTCATCAGATTAGACGGGCTCCTACGCGGCGGGAATCTGCTATTATGGACACCGCGTATCCACGGGAAACATAGAAAGATGGAGCGAGAAAAAAAGTTCCTTTTTAATTACACATAACACATTATGCGCATTAAAGCGCAGCAAGAGCGAAGACGGAGTTGAATAGAAACATTCAAGATAGGAATCGGGTAAATGGAGAAGACGGCGACAACAAGTCCTGGCCCGAATCTGGCCGCCATGAGAACGGTAATCGAGTGAAAGGATTTATTTACGTTGGTTTGATAATTACTTCGATTCTCACAGCTCACAGGCTTCATCCAGGGAATATTTGAACGAAGTATGAGAAACAAGTGCAGACGGTATAAAATTACCATGAAGATTGAGAACTCATCAGTCGGGAAGAAGCCATGTGAAATGTATATCTGTTGTTTATAAATAATTGTGTGTTAGAAAACCGACACCAGTTGAGTATAATCAAGGCAGTAAATTTTAATACACGCTAACTACGATTGCATTGATTGTCTGTAATTAAAACTAAATTCGTTTAAATGAATTCATTTTCAAGTTAGCATGCCGACTTCCGGTGAAGTTCAATGATAAAGTGTGAAAAGGCCATCGGCTCAACGGAGGTGCTAAAAGCAGCCACGTAACCAGAAGGGGGGCCCGGGGGTCCAATTTTGATTTTAACTGTTTTATATGCATATTTTTTCGTTTAGAACTACAATACATTAAATGTATTATAATGTATTATAGTTATAAGCAATAAGATATGCATATAATGTATTAGGAGCCAAGATAGGACTCCTGGCCCCCACCTCTGGCTACGTGACTGGCTAAAAGGTATTCAAAATGGATATCTCGGACCGACTTGCTAAAGCACCAATAATGTTGATCCGTTGAGATTTTATTGAACGGATAATATTAAGCACTAGCTCACACAATTATGTAGGTGAAAGCTTTGGTGAAATCTAAAATCAATCATGCGACCTGCAAAGCACAAAAGTTGACTAACGTTAACTTAAACGTTATACTTCGTATCCCAATAGTTAAACACGGTCTAAGCAAAATAGTTGTTTCATAGTAACGATTTTCCGAAAAATTACCAAAAACGTACCGTCCTTAAAGGGATAAGCAGGGTGGGGTTTCTCACGCACTTGAGAAAAGCGGGAAATGCAAAAAAGGCGATAGTTGCTCTAAATGGGAAATTTATGAATTTAAAGTTTGACTAAAAGTAAAGCTGGACACCCCTCGTGCGTCACTGGCACGCATCTTGTGGTAGGAATTGGAACCATTTTACATAACTTTGATTACATGATAATATATATCGTATCGACTGGTAGCTTTTTAATCATGATTTTTTACAGACAAAAAGTAAAAAATCAATATTTGTTTATATGCTTATGAAGAACAAATGGTGCAAGTTTCGTCAAAATATTCCACCACGTTGCGGAGTAGTACAGAATGGAACTCGTTTGACGTAATAAAATCTTGCACAAACCGCTGGAAAATCCAGAGGGGTCTGGATCACGGTTGGCTAAAGTGCTAAAAGATAGCAAAATCAAATGTATTTAATGCCCTGAAGGAGAACCTGGTTGCGGAAAGGCGGCAAAGGACTTTCAAGAAAACCGGAACTAGGGACCGGAAGTTGAGGAGGAAGATATTGAAATGCGTTAAATCCAATGCTGGAATCTCCATCCGGTACGAATGCTAGAGGGTACGATGCCAACTATCAAACCATGAGAAATATCCTAGCTTTTGAGGTCTTACAGTGCCAGTAAACATCCAAATCGGTACTTGGTGCTGAATGTGGTAGCCAAGAAGCGTGCAAGGGTTTTGTACGTGCAAGTTTTGACGAAATTCAAAGGATGTATTTTGATGGACGACGTGAAAATGGATTGCAAGCAACTTTCCGGTCAAACATTTTACATTTATAGCCTTCTCGAGCGAGGATATTCGGCGTGGTTTGATAGTTGGTATCGTACCTTCTAGTCATATCCCAGATGGAGATGCCAGGATTGGACTTAACGCACCTCAATATCTTCCTCCTTAGTTTTCGGTCCCTAGTATCGGATTTCTTAAAAGTTCTTTGTCGCCTTTCCGCACCTAGGTTCTCCTTATAACCTTTCAGAACATTACACTAGGGTAATTTTGGTATTTTTGGCACTTTTGCCAACATTGATCCAGACCAATCTGGATTTTCTAGGAATCTAAGTGTTTCTATTGTACTGCTTCGCAACGAGGTGGATTATTTTAACGAAACTTGCACCAGTTGTTCTTCATAAACATGTAAACAAAGTTGTCAAATGGCTCCAGTTCCTACTACAAGGGGCGTGCCGGCTTCGCAGGAGGGTCGTCCAAATTTACTTTTAGCCAGGGTTTAGCTAGTTGTCACTACTTTAAAGTGGTGCTAGAGTTCTATGCAGGTAATAATATCGATTGTGTGCCAAAAGAGATAAACTCTTCAAATTGTCCGGAGTTTTCACCCATTAAAAAATTTTGCATAATTGTCAAACAACGACTTCGACGGAGCTTGGGAACAGTCAATAGTGCTAGAGAAATACATTCAAAGAGAAAGATACATGCTGATTTGGTTGTATCTTCAACTGTGTAGGGTGTGCTGAGTTTTACTAATGAAATACAAATGAAGTTTTACTAATGAATTTACAAATGCAATACAAATTTCCTCATAACTCGAGAACTAATCAAGCAAATGGAACCAAATTTGGCATGTGGGGGTTTTTGGCGGCTAGAATTTTTTCTATGATGAATTAGGATCCCTCTCCGCTTTAGGAGGGGGGGGGGGTCTTATACATATAAAATACAAATTTCCTCATAACTCGAGAATTAACCAAGCAAATGGAACCAAATTTGACATGTGGGGGGTTTTGGAGACAGGATTTTTTATGATGGTTTTAGACCCCTCATCCCTATGGTAGGGGGATAAGGACTCTCATACAAATAAAACAAATTTTTCCGTAACTCAAAAACTAATTGAACTCGAGAAATTTTAGACTTTTCTATAAAACATTAGTCAATAGCAAAACCCCCAAAAACTATCAATAGTAACACTTGATGATTCAGGGTGAGGCGGCCGAAGGTCGCGAGTGTTCCCGGCGACCCGCCGTCGAAAGCGCCGGCCACTACGGGGGCCAGCCCCTTGCAGAGATCACATGGAAATGGTATTTTCCCGAAAAGATTTTCCGTGAAAAGGTTTTTCGCGAAATTATATTCCGCGAAACTCTATATTCCGCGTTATGGTCAACCGAGAAGTGGTATTCCGTAAAATGGTATCCGAATATTTAAATGCTATCCGCTTTATTTTATCTGGCTAAGCAATGAGAGGGAGGGGGGTTGTTTTCTACTTTACTGTGAGGAAAATTTGCATATTAAACCACCCGTGAACTTCCCAGAAACTTGCAAAACTCGAGATTGTGACAAAGGTCATCCGTGATTCACGATTTATGTACAACACAGTATAATTTGTGGCAATACGAAGGTTATCGGGTCAGCTGGTAAGATATAAAAAAACTCAGGACACTCGCTTTCCAAGAGACAAAATAGAAAATTTTAATAATTACCTCCCAGAGGCTTTAACCTAAAACCGCCAAACATTTTTCTTGTATAATTATCGCTAACCAAACTCTGGATTCCAGCTGGTTAACAGTTGATTAATAAGAGAGATAGAGAAAGAAATAGCAAGAGGAGAATAAAAAAAGATATAGGAAGAGAGAAATATGAAGATATATGGGGAGAGATAGATAGAGAGATAGATATGAAGACAGATGGAGATAGAGAGATATGAAAACAGATGGAGCAAGAGAGACATATGAAGACAGATGGAGAGAGATGTAGACAAATGGAGAGAGCGAGAGATAACGAGAGCAAAAGAGAATGAGAAAGGATGAAAGAGAATGAGAAAGAATGAGAGAGAGGGTGAGAATGCCAGACGGAGAGAGATAGAATGCGAGAGAGAGATAGAGAGAAAACGAGAGAGAGGAGTAGTTCTTGTTCAATGACTTTACAGCGCACTCTTCCAGCATCTGACAAACTTTGAAAATATAGGGATGAATCTAATGCAGTAAATATAACAAAATGCTGTAAAACTAAATAACTTATCTCTCCGTAGAATAGAAAAAATAGCAGAAAATTGCCAAAAAATTACTCAACGATCTTTTTGTGACTCTCTCTCAGATCTTATTAAAGGTTATGATGAGAAATGGTGAGAACATAAACAAATGTCACTTTAAAGTCACTGTACATCGGTTGGATTATATTTGACGGGGTGAGAAGGAAAGGGGTGTAAGTGACAAAATTGAAAAAATCGAGATAATGGTAGTAAACAATACTTTGAGTATGGTTTTATGCATGCTAGAAAATTCTCGTCAAAATTTTACCGTTTAATGACTTTTTTAAAAACATGAAAACAACGAGCAAAATAAAAGTTGGTTTTCGTTTGGAAGGAAAGGGGTGTAAGTGCACTATCTGAGCAATTCTAGCTCAACTAACAAAACGGTTTGTCTCGAAAAACTTTTATTGAAGTGAAATTTTGCTGATATGTTGGATGCCACACAAGGATTCATTTTCCACGAAACTTAATTATTTTCGTCAAGAGTAACTTTTCAAAAGGGCGTATTTATAGATGGGATTTTTTTTAAATATCGTATCTCGGAAACCACTTCTTTGTTAAAAATGACGTCAACGGAAAAGTTATGGGAAATTAAGAATTTTTTCTGAAAAAAATACACTGAAAGAAAAAACTTTTCAAAATCAAGACAAAAATCATTAAACTTGAATTATCAAAACATCCCAGCTAGCATTTTTATATGTATAAAAAAGGTAAAAATCAGCATTACGTACAGATATACATGCTAAATAAACCGTATTTCATGCGCAAAATTGGCATATCCGTACTATTTTGGAGGCGATATACGTGATTACGAATAATTTTGAGCGTTACGACTATATAAATATTTATATACGATAATATCCGATTAAGCGCGAGTCGCTCCGTACTACTCTACGATTTTGTGCTGAAAATCGTATATATGTCAGTCATTATCATTATATACGACAAAAAATCAACTTGATCCCACTTTATCCAGCTTTAGTTACGATTTCGAGTTTGTTAGGAGATATTTACGATAGTTTTTGTACATTGATATACGAGTTGGTGCTAGCTGGGATGTCCCCTCAGATTTGTCTCATTTTTATTAAAGATAGCTTAAAACATGTTCTAAAACCTCTTTCGATTTTTTTTAAATCTGATAACTTTTTCAAAAATATCCAAATTTTACTACTCCAAATTAAAAATTAATTTCTTCATTTACTAAGATTATGGCAACTAAAAGATGATGATACATAAACTAGTGCTTGAAAAAATTCAGAACTATTTTCTCAATCATCTTAAACAACATTTCCGAAGACCGCAACGTTCTAGAGAGTCAGCAGCGAAAGATACAGCCCACACGAGTATATAACATGTATGGTGGCACGACGTAGTGAAACAATTCTATACTATTTTACATACTATCGGCCAGGCTGCTATTACTCAAATAATTTTTTCGAAGAAAGTAATATTTTTGGTAACTCGTATCATGATATAGTATACGAATATACACTAGAGCCGACCGATGAGTAAATTCTGAACTATTGTCTAGGCCATCTTGAAGGTGACAGTCACTCGTATAAACTTCTCGAACACCATTACTTTCTAAGTAATCAGTAGTGTAAGTTACAGCCTATACAGTAATTTTACATATACAGTAACGCCACGTAGTGAGACAATTCTGCACTATTTTCTATACCATCTGCAAGGCTGCTATTACTTAACAACTTTCCCTAAGAAAGTAATATCTGAGGTTACATGGATTATAAGCTATAGCAAATAAAACGAGCTCGCATATACACTAGCGCCGCACGTTGAGAATATTCTGAACTATTTTCAGTGCCATATTCGAGATGACAGTCATTTGAACAACCTTCCCGAAGATTGCAACTTTCTAAATAGTTAGTAGCGTAAGATACAGCCTATACAAGAATATTACATCTGCACTAGCGCCACGTAGCGAAAAAATCCTGAACTACTGCTGCCTGCCTGCTAACCTACCTTTTAATGAAGATGATTGTAATATGATTCCAAGATATGCACTTGCACCTTTTTCACTCTAAGTAGTAATTCCTTATAATCGCTTGGGATCAGAGGGATACAAGTGCATAACTTAGAAGGAAAGGGGTGTAAGTGCAAATAACATTTCCAAAAATGTCTTATAAATTCCGAAAATCAAAATGCTTTTCCAAGATTTCAATAGAATTTAATAAAGAAATGTTAACACAACCATAGTGCGTCATTAGTTTTGTATTATTTGACCTGACGAATTTTCTAGATGATGTTAACTTTGGAGCTGATTTTCTCGAAATTCACTTTTTGTCACTTACACCCCTTTCCTTCTGACCCACTCATTTTAGATTACGTAATAATTTGGCTCAGTATCCCGGATCTTCTCTCTTTTTTATCATAGAAAAATTTAAAAATTGAGGGAAATTTTTCATACGAAACCCACATTTTATCTCATGTGTACCCATTTTGATGTTGATTATTTTTAAAAAACCACTTGGTCTCTCTCACGCCTTTTATCGACACAACATTGTGATGACTCAAGCGTTTCTTTTTGTACCGCGGCAGTCATCTTAACAGTCCCAAATTTTATACTTTACCTCGTTAACTTTAAAAAAAGAAGTTTAAGATAGCAGAGAAAATATATTATGTGCGGCAATAACCGGATCGGTCATTCTGTTTTACCATCGTTCCTTCTTTCGGCATCTCTCCTGCAGTAGAGATTATTTCGATAATTAGTAATACGATGAATAGCTATTATCTGGTTGCTCCCAGTCCAGTCTACTCTATGGATCCTGCTTGAATGAAGCGACGAATGTAAAGGATTCCCCTTTCCAAGCGGTATCGAAGAAGCTATTGATGTCCCTGCTCCCGTTGACCGATTCCCACGTCTGGTCTGGTTAGAACGCGGGAGACTGAATGATAATCAAATTTGGTGCGTTAATTTCAAACCCAATGGGCGGTCATATTCGGTTTCGTGTTAATCAATAAGCCAGCAGCGGAATGTTTCCCGTAACCTTTTCCCAGGAAAGCAGGGCTCAAGGCCGGACGATTGAATTCCCCGAAACCTGCCTCAGCAGATATGGAACTAAGCGAGACATTTAAATCCGTTTTGCAATTCGAGTTCCAGCTGGCAAGCGAAAAAAAAGCCTGATTTTGTACTTTCCTATTAGTGTGGTGGTTGTCGTCAGGATAGCAGGTAAAACTAATTCGAATACTGTTTACTGTCGCGTTGACATCGAAATATAGTGACACAGTTCTCCGTGCGGTACTAGCGGCTTCTTTCCGCAGGTGAAATGCAGTGCCGGTACAGAGGAAACGAATTCTGAATTGACGAATTCCACAACCAGACATTACTAGACGGTTCCAGCCTGGTTCGGCCGACTGCGATGTGACACGATTTCCGTTGCTATCAGCTGAGTTGCCTCGTGCAGGGAGCTTTCCTGGAAGTGTTGTTTTTGCTGAATGAATGCATTCTGAGAAATGCACTTGATTTTTTTGTAATCGAAGTGCCGAATGATGCAGGTATGTAGGATCAAATTAAAATTTTGGCCTTTTTGGCGAGAACTGGGAACACAATTTAAACACAATCAGAAGGTAATTTAATTTTATGGTTTTTGATATAGAATGGTAGAAATTCCAAGAACTACGCTTTCAACGGTTCGGATAGTTTACTATTAGAGATAGAATCGCTTTGGTGACAGCTGATCGCGAGCATCAGCCTTATCAATATACAGGATTTGATCAATACAATTGTTTATTTTCTAATAGAGATATTTTTACTGTTTTGAACTTAAACATTTTTTTTCGCAATTTTTACCATTGGAGTTGCGCTCATTTGAATCAGTCATGTCAATTCATTCTGTTAATTAACATGGAGTTATCTCTAACCAACTTCGTTTATAAATTAATACAAAACCAATTCATCAAATATACATTCAAGTCCTGCAATTCCCCGTATAATAACCAAACCTTATCGGAAACAAAGATTTTTGAATGTCTCATAAGCAAGCGATCGGGATATTTCGGCCGTTCACGGGCTCGCAGTCTGTCTGGAGCGACGCAATCATTTCGCCCTTTTCTTTCTGTTCAATGTTTTTATTATGTTCATTCTTTATTTTTATTTTTATTACTTCTTTGCCGTTCGTTCCCTTCGTTCGAGCTAAGCCGGTTCCGTCATGTAGGGCTTGATTTCGTTTTTGTCGCTCCCAGCCCGAGCCTTGTCTTGTTCTTGTTCAAATAACCGCGATTCTCGCTGGCAACACCACTACCAGCAACATTTCACCACGGTAAGATAAATGAAAGGCAGGCCCACAGCCGTGCTCATGTGCGGCGCGCAAACCCGATTCGTTGTCCCGAAGAATTCCGTTCATGTCAATAACCCCTGTGCTTTCCTTGGCGCTGCGAGAACCGAGTTCAGGTTCTTCGATCTGCTCTTCCTGTGCAAATCATGCTTTTTGTGTTGCTGCGAAAGGCGGCATAAAAGTAACGTGATCTCCTATCCTTAACCGGCGGTCCAGGTCCAGGACCAGTTTTTGGAGTTCAGAAGGAAATTACTATCATTGGAGCTTTCCACAATTTGGTATGACAAACCCCCTGCTCAATCCAGCTAGTAGTGTTGTTTTGTAGTTAATTATTCGGATTTTTCATCAAAGGCATGCTTTTGGTTTCTACCGTTTCACTGTTTTCAATTCGGTTTACTTAGCGATTTTTCGAAATACCAACAGACTTTTAAGAAATGTTTCATGTATTATTATTTTATTTACCAACGTGGTTTTTAAGCGGTTTTGCCATAAAAAATCTGGAGTTTCTGCATGATTTCCGGATTATTGAAATTACGCGGTTTACATAGCATTGAACTAGAGATGGTCGGGTATGAAAATTTGAATGCCCGGGCCCGACCCGTACCCGATCAAGAAAAAAATTAAAAACCCGTACCCGACCCGATAATTGGTACTATTATTCTGGTATAGGGTATATCAACCATTTGTGGACCTTACTATAAATTATTTTGAACTCGTAATGTAAAACACCCAACCGATGGTATTTACAATATTAGTAACTTTCTAAGCGTAAATATATCAATTTATGCTCAAAATTCTATATTTTTAAAACAGATTGGAATGTCTATCTTCCTTTTATGGACCCTTGTGGTTTACAAGAGAATAACGACCGGATCCATTATAGGAATTCTAGTGTATTTTGCATGGAGAGGGTTCGCTAATGGCGACATTTTTTGCATTATTAACCGTATAATGGACCCTTACTTGTTGAAAATGTCGATTTTAAAGCATGAATAATGAAATAGACCTAAAATTTTATGAACTCAACTGTGTGTTATGTTTAGTACGTTCTGTTTGATATATCTTAATAAGAAGTACAAGCTAATAAATACCGAAATTTTATCCGAGAGTCCATTACAGATGGAGAGTTTACTTTATAGGTTAATTTACCCTACTATCTGCTTTAGTGCATTCATGTGTTGTTAATGGATTAGACTTATCTCATGTTTTTAGTCTTGACCTTGAAATGCGGTCATACATATATATTAATATTTTTTTGAAACGATGGTTCTACAATTGATGAAGGGACGGTAGGGGAAAGAAATGAAAATTTTTTGGTGAAGGAGGGGGAAGAGTGGAAAGGTGAGGAGGGGGGGGGGATATTGGTAGCTACGCTTAACAAGTAATCGTTTTGACTCCTACCTTTTGTCCAATGCTGGAAGGTGCATGAGTCGAACCAAGCTATAATCTGAGATTATAACCGGATTCGAATCCTCAACACCCTCCAGGGCATGTGGTTCGCTGGTACTTGTACCAGATGGTTCAAAGGAATCGGTTTTGCTATGGACCGATTTTGATACGGATCGATTTTAGTACGGACCGATTTCACTACGGACCAATTTGTAACTTTGGCACGGGTCGATTTTTACGTAGACCAATTTGGTATGGACCGATTTTGGTAGGGACCGAATATGGCGCGGACGGATTTTGGCACGGACCGATTTTTGCATGGACCAATTTGGCACGAACCGATCTTAATACAGTCCAATCTTGGCGTAGACCGATTTTGACACGGATCAACTTTGGTAGGGACCGATTTTGGTACGGATAGATTTTAGTACGGACCGCTTTTGGTACGTATTGATTATAGCGCGTACCGGCTTTGGCACGGACAGATTTTTGCACGGACCAATTTGGCGCGGACCGATTTTACTAGGGACCGACTTTGGTATGGATCGATTTTGGTACGAACCGATTTTAGTACGGAACAATTTTGTTACGGATCGATTATAGCGCGGACCGACTTGGGCACAGACCGATTTTGGCATAGACTAATTTGACACGGACCGATTTTGGTATGGACCGACTTTGGTATTGATCGATTTTGGTGCGGAACGATTTTAGTACGGACCGCTTTTGGTACGGACCAATTTTGTTATGGATCGATTATAGTGCGGGCCAATCTTGGTATGGACCAATTTTGGAACGGACCGACTCTGGTACGGACCGATTTTGATACGAATCGATTTTGGTACGAACCGATTTTAATATGGGCCCATTTTGGTAGGGAACGATTTTAGATGATATTGATAATGAATTATCAATCATGGCATACAACAATTTTTCAATAAAAAAGTTGACTTTTGTAACTTCAGGAAGGTTAGTCAATTACTATCAAACTACAAACATCGTACATCGTAAAAACTTTTAAAAGCGTAAAAGCATTTACAATCTAAAGAAATTGTTTAAAAAACATGTTGCACCTGGAAAATCGTTTCCGAAACCGCGGATAAACCAATCCCCGGATAATGGAGTCTGGGCTGTATATGAAAAGGAAAAAATAATATTATTATATATAGTATTTAGAATAGAACAATTTGAACCAAAAATATGTTTTAGAGCATTTTGAGTCGTCAAATACGATTTAATTTTTTTTAAATATATCCCGATCAGGAGGAGCTAACAAAATTATAACAAATTATGTTACCAATGGACTAGTTTGTTACCAACTTTTCTAACAACGGTGGTTACGAATTAGATAAATAATAACAACTGTTGTTATAAATGAGCGACAGTTAATGAACAAAAATTCTTACTAAATTTATTCTAGTCAATATCTGATTCTAAACAGGCCTTGATATGGTTTTATCCGTTTGTTAAGAATTATTTTTCAAAATTTTCAGATATTTAAAAAATATGACAGTAAATAAAAATATTTATACAAATACAATAAATGTTATGCGACGAAATTCATTTACTATTGAAGTAATCATATAAATTAGATTAATTTGTTTTGCAAATTATTTTGTTGTAAGGATGATATTTAGCATGCTCAGTGGCGAAACCCATGTTACTCATTTATATCTAAATGAGTTACAACAATCAAAACCTGTTACAAATTTAATTTTTTTTATGGCTTTGATCAATTTGTTACCAATTTGTAACAGATTATGTTATAAATATCATAATGCGTTATAAAACTGATACAACCTTGTTATGGCTTCCTGATCGGATAACGTCTTAAATTCGTTTAAAATTCGAATGATATTTTTAATTTACGACTTTTTACAAATTTTTTACCCTTTTCATTTCACGAAAAAGATAAAAAAAACCCACACAACAACACTTTTCCGCAATATTTTTGTTGCAACCTGGTTTTCTTCATTTTTTCTCGCTCGCCAAAATATGTTTATGTTTTTCTCGAAAGATTACCGATGAATGCACCAGCAAATCAGATTGAGTTTTGCACTGCAAAAAAAAACGAACTTTCATAGTCCATCATCAATAACTACCTCGTGACTCCCCACCGTTCTTTTTCCCCGGCTGCTGTATGTCTGGTTGATAGTTCTTCCCGGGACGGATCAAGTTTCTCCGTGTATTTATGCTGAAACGAACGTATAATCATCGGCACTGAGCACATTAGTTACTTGCATGACCGCTCATAAATTAACCTGCTTCAAGAGAGAGGATGGAAAAAGGGAGGTCAGCGTCAGCGAAAAATCTTCTTGATTTTGCATTTTTCTTAACTGGGATAATATTTAATGGGCCAAAAACGGTACTTTTTTGGAAATGACACGCACGGAGCTGATTGGTGCTACTGGCGCTACCGGTATGGCGAACTTCAATGTGAAAGGACACTAGAGAAAAATTAGTTTTTTTTATATATTTTAGGCATATTACAGGTTTCGGGTTGTTCACAAATTAAAATCGAGTTGGCATAAAGCCCACCTATAATTACAAAAGAGCATAGAGCAAACAAAACAAAACCAAAATCCATTAATGCAACACAATGTCAACGTTTATAGCTGCAGCAGCGATAAAAGAAAGATACGAATGAATTAACTTTTCTGCTTTTTAAGTTAAATGTCCTTTTCCCTGTAGCTCATCTGTAGGCGACCGAATACATTAAGGTGCGACATTGTCCATTACGCAGCAAGATAGTCGTCTCCGAAATCTATTTGTGGAAGAATTAGACAACGAAGTTATCCTTTCGCGTTCTTTGAACTATTTCCACTTTCACGATCGAACAGCTTCTCGATGGCAACAGGACACCCTGAGGTGAATCACTTGAAATACGAACGGTTGCACCTTCCGTCGATTCCCACGCCAAGTTTAGAGCACTCAAGCAAACTCGTACGCAAAGCAGCAGTGATAGTTTATCATCACACGTGTTCCGCAAAAAATATGAAACCGGAGTGACACTTGAGAAAATCCACAGGATTCGGTCTATTTACAAGCATTTAACGTTGATTAATGGACGGGCCTGGGTCTGGGTGACAAAAAAGGACATGGGAACCAGAACTTTCGGGATCTGACCAGCGCCCGGCGAGCGAGACGGCCAATTCTTCATTCATTAGCTTTCGAGTGTGACTTCTTCGGAGGAAAGGTATCCCTCTTGCGGGGTGCGGGGTAAAAAGCAACCGAGACTGTGTGCGATAATTGACACTGACAACGGCGACGATGGCGACAGCGAAAACGAAACGGAGGCTTTCTTTTTGCGAAATGGTCAACCTTTTTTGTTGCTGCGCTTTTTTTTCTTGCTCTGCTAGGCCTCAAACTGGGCATTGTACAGTGATGAAAGTATAAAATAACAACATTATTGAATAATGGATATTTTCGCCTACTGTTCGCCTGCTTGGTTTCGGAACTCTTGCGTAAATGGAAGAGAACAACGGTTGCTGTGGTTGTATCATGTTTCAACACGATGGCTTGAGTTGCATCGTTGAAAGTAGCCTAAAAAATTTTTTCCCATCGAAGTAGATTTCGAAAACTCAGTAATGTAGTTGCTGTAATGCTGTAATGTAATGCTATATATAACTCAGCTGCCGTTATTTACTATTCTTATGTTCCTACTCACCCTTCTCACTTATATTTCAGTAGTATTTTAATTAACTATGCACGTTGCTTTATAAAAAGATAGTTTATGTCGTGATAGGCATAGTTGTCCCACAAAACGTGTATGCAGAATTGAGAATGTCAGGCATTAAATCAATTTCATTACATTGTAAAATAAGATACGTATTAAACGTTACTTACAAGATTCGTCACAAGTCTGTCACAACTACTGTCCGCTCCAAAATGTAATTTCTGATGGAATAATTGATGCGGTTCTTTTTGTGATGAATAGAAGATAATAGCCGTCAACGAGATTTTCGATGATGATGAATTCGTCAAATCATCGCCGTAAGTCAGTTAACATTTATCGTTGCACCGCTGAAAAACAAGATAGGTTCAAGGTTGCTACCTTGTGGAACTTCGAAGCAGTTACGGACTTCATGCCATAAGGTTGGTTGAATAGGTTGAAAACCTGTAACAGGGAGCTTTAACGTTCGGGATGCAAGTTTCCAGGATTGCTAAAGGCATTCTTAATACCGATGAAATCATTTTCGGTAAAACCGGTAAGGTATCCCTACTTATGATTATATCAATGTTTTTAAGCCAAGCTACGCGCGCCTACAGGATGAAACTCTACCTTGCTCTGTGGAGTTAGGTCCTTTAACAGCGATGGAGAGAAAAAAGAGCTTGGAAAAACTAATTTGGCCAAGTATCGACGAGCGCAGAATAAGTTGCTACGATCCTGAGGATGAAAAATCGCCAGAAGGAGGACAAAGATCGTAAAGAGCTAGAACAGCTATACCGGACTTATGACACTCGTTAGCTTTATGAAAAGGTGGCAGACAGAAGGTCACAAACGAGCGCGAGGTTATCGACAGGCGAAAGCAGCTCGTCGATGAGGGACAGGGACATCTAAATGGCAATATAATAGAAAGACGCGGAACGGAAGGTAACCTAGAAGTACCTACAAACGATGACAGTGTCCCGACTCAGGATCTGGACAAGATTCGACGAGAAATCGGTCAACTGAAGAATCTACGGGTCACTAGTTCGAGCCTCTCTTTAATACTGCTCTGTAGTATGGGTCCGTCACTGTAACAATGCAATCTACCGCATCGAAAGTATTCAGCGTCGGTTCGTATTCTACGCTCTTCGAAGGCTTCCATGGAGAAACACGCGATACGAGGATCGTTGCCAGCTCATTCGTATCGACACTCTCGAACTTCGCCGAGAAACAGCACGCGCCATGGTTGTCTCAGACACCTTGACATCCTACATCGACTGCCCTACCATCTTTCGTCAAATCAACCTGAATGCACCAACGAGAGTACTGCGGAGGATACCCCTACTAAATCTACCTTTTCGTCGCACCAACTACAGTACCAACAGTGCCATCACTGGTCTGCAGAGGTCTTTCAACCGAGTTTCATCAGTGTTCGATTTTAATTTGTCTCAACAAGTATTACGTGCAAGATTTGTGTCTATGTTTCGACGTTTTTTGTATTAGTTAATAAGGGCCATTAGGGCAAGCTTTGCTTGTTGGTAACAATAAATGATAAATAATAGACCACTACCACTAACAACGGTGGATCGCTGGATAATTTCAGGGATTTGGGTAGAGAAGAAAATACCGGAGGAGTGGATGGAAGGTGTAGTTTGTCCCATCTTAAAACAGGGCGATCGGTTCGATTGCTGTAATTATCGCGGCATCACACTGATCAACATTACCGCCTACAATGTGCTCTCTCATGTTTTTGTTCTTCATGTCATCTATCCCCAACAGCTAGAGAATTCGTACGGCAGTATTAGGCGTGCTTTATGCGGGCCCGTTCTGCTATGGATCAAATTTTCACTCCAACAAATCCTCCGAACATGTCGGGAGTACAGCGTGTCCACGCATCATATATTCGGAGATATCAAAGCAGCATACGATACAGTGGAGCGCAAAAAGCTACAGCAGATAACGCACAAGAACAGTTTTCCGGACAAACTGACTCGGCTGATCAATGCTACCCTGAAGCGAGTGATGTGTTACATGCGTATTTCGAGGGCACTCTAGAGTCCTTTAGAATCGCACAGGGGGATGCGACAAGGGGATGGACTGTCTTGTATGTTATTTAGCATCGCTATTGAAGGTGTGATCCGGTGAGCGGGCATCGAAATAAAAGATGAACTTTGGGAAAAGTAGAATGAACTTTAACCTTTCGCAGACGACCTTGGCATCATTACTAGAAACGTTGGAACGGCGGTGGCAATCTACACCCGTTTGAAACCCGACTAAAACGGAGGCTACGAGGATTGGGTTACAAACCAATGCGTCAAAATCAAATGTATAGTAGGAAGAGGCTCCAGATACAACCACATTCGCATTCCACGAACCATGCCGTTCATCCATTATATCTAACGTACCTCTTGCCCAATGTGTATGATAATGTGTAATGATATTAGAGATAGGGTTCAAAGTTTACAAATATTCAAATCTACTGAAAAATGGCTGCGACCAACAATAACTAGTTTAATTACTGATGTGGCTCATCCCGATTGTTATCCCCCGCCTTAGCTTGCGCTTTTTCTTCTAGTACGTTTTTCATATTTCACGTCATATCTTTTATATCACATTTATCACCTCCGCAATAATGGTTTCCTTGCAGCACATACCGCACCATTAGAAAGCAACCAGACCGAACCGTCGTAGGACAAGAAAGAAGGACCTTTAAATCTATCTAAAAGCCAGACATAGCACCCTAATCGTGCACGGCCGTACGGACAAAGGATATTCCCGATTCGATGCGACACTCAATGTTGCGGGGGCAGGGAAAAACTGCCAAGCAGTCAGGTGATTTCCCATCGTAAGCCACTGTAGGAGCATCATCAGCTAGAACCGATCAGCTGAGAGCTGTTGTCTTCGTTGCCGTTGCCGTTGCCATTGCCGATTGCAAAACAACATCGAAAATCATATGTTTTTTGTTCGATTCCACTTTGCTCCTGTGGTTCGTTCCCAGAGGATCTTTTTATCCTCGCTAAGCAGCAGCACATAAAAAAACGTCGAACGTCTACTGAGATGGCCTTCCTCGAATTTTTGCGGAATGCCTTTTTCCCTTGTTGGCTTTCGGGGATCTTTAAGAACAGTTTTCTCGGGTTCGTTTTCTATTCTTCTCTGTGAACTGAACCACACACAGGAAGAAAAATCGTCCAAGAATGCAAGAATCCTCAAGTCATGAAACAAGACACTTTGTTTGATAGAAATAAAATAATGATTGAGCCTTCGGCATGCACCAAGAGCAGAGAATAGAAATGAAAAATTGCTATAAAATCTTTCCTAAATTGATCTAATGGTCTAGTAGCAGCGATAAACCGGAGTTGCAACCTGCCATTTTTCCCATCGATTTTTTGCCGTACAACGCAATACACAACCCAAACTGTGATCAATGACCAAAATTTATTGAACTTTGGGTTTTATTATTTCAACCGTTTCGATTATCCGCTGTTTTCATACAGTCCTTTGGAATAGACGGCAATCCTCCGGTGGGTTTGAAGAAAAGTTTTTTTTTGCCTTTCTTCCTAAACTGAAAGTGTGTTTGGGAAAACTAATTGATTACGACAACTCCCTGCCGGTCACCTGATTAGAGATAGAGCGAGAGAGAGCAGCCATGCGTGAGAAAGTCAGTACTTTTATTGTCGACTTTTGCGCCCAAGGGGGCGTCAATAACATTTTCGTATCATATCCGGCAGGATCGCTGTCGGATAATCCTGTTGACCTAGGACTTGTAAGTTAAGTAAGCGAGAGATGGAACACTCAGTTTTGCTCGACTTCCGTTTCATTGCACTGCCATAACAAACAGCAAATCGTATAAGCAATTTTATCCTATTAAGACCTTTAATCACTAACAGGTTCGCTAGGCAGGTACTAGGCATGACTAGTAAATATTAGATGACTGCAGTTGTCAAGAATGACGTCTTATCTGATAGTTTGGAGCTGGTCTAACAAGTCCGTCGTAGTAACGCAGTGAGATTGTAACAATAAAAATTTCATGAAATTGTACAACTTTTTTCTACGATTTCGTATTGTTTTGTGAAAAGCAGCGATCCACAGATAACCTTTTCAAAAACGTAATTGATTGAACGGAGGTTGACCACTAATTGTCCACGTATTTTTCTGGCTTGTTGTAGAACTTAGGCTTAACAATGAACCTAAATTTACACTTATGTTTTTTCTCTGCTTTTCTATCTTTTCAGGTACGTACTACAATGGAGATGTGGACAAATGGTTTTGCATTTTTTTTGCTTCTCTGGTTTGCTATTTTGTATTTGGCTGTGCATGCAAATTTAAAGGCCATTTCTATGTCGTTATCAGCTGGACATCGGTTTGCTGCTGCTGTCCATTGTCGTTGGAATTCATCTATGCAAGGTATTTGCAAAATGCATTATTGCTCTACAATGGGTGTTTGGAAAAGTTCGGATGCTGTTGCGGAAAATTCTTTGATGTGATTTTTTTAAAATTCCAATGTTTCTTACTTTGCAAAGAGGTGGGATTTAAATGTCCATTTAAAAAGACACGTTCATTTGCTGGATATTTTGTTTTGTTTTATAATTCGTATGCTATTTCTTCTATTTCTATTTCTTTTTTCCTTTTACACAGGGAACCCTTAACAGGGAACAGAATGTTGGGCATGCTTTTCTAAATAAAAATCACGTATGATTCTTGACAATACGTTCAACTATTCCTCAATTATTTAAAATCCTGTTTGTGCTAAATTATTCATGTATAACTGCTGTTAAACCCGGGATGGTCAGGAAAATCAAGCAATCTGTTGCTGGTTTATGGAATTTTCTTCCTGCTGAGAGTAAAATATGCTCATAGTCTTTTGAAGTATGCCTGCTTACATATAGAGCCATTCTGAAGCAACGATTACGGGATCCGAATATAATATGGTAATGTACCCAACAATAATCACCCCATTAGGTGGAGCTAAAGTGCAACAGCGCGTATCGAACGAGGACATAAAGCCAGCCCACTTGAAAGTAAATCCTTTCCGTGAACGAACGACAGATTGTTCTTCGGACTGAGGAACAATACTGCCGCTAATGATGGAAACCTTAGCAGAGTCGGTAATCGAATGAGTACCGTACCAAACAGTCGAAAAGTTTGGAACGAATTCATTTTCCTCTGACGCAACTCGCACCCGACCAAACACCATCGAGCATGAAATTTCCGCCATGCCGTGGGTCTCGTCGAGCCTCGAACAAAAGAGTTGAACCTTTCGACAAAGAAGAGGTCCCGCAAACTGGGAATATGTGTCCAGTCCAGCAATGTGGGCTGAAACGGTTGGAGATCTCGAATTTTTCGTTTCATTTTTGCGGTGCGACAATTTATGATCCTTTAGATTTCAAAAGAAGACATGAACGAAAAGCTCGGATTCGATTTTTAACATTGTGCATCGGCAGGCACAAAAATAGGAACAACGATCATAAAATCATGCTCGTACACAATCGATTGTTTTCGACTGCAATTACGACTGCAGAGTATACTGGCTACTCTTTCGGTTCATTTTCTGGATGCACAGAATAAGTTTAAAGCAGAAAGCAAGCCTTTTGAAATGCGATGCATGTGCAGTACGTGGCACTTTAGTTGCGCTTCGGGAAGTGCTTTAATACACGTTTGTGATTTTTTTCTCAATTGTCAAAATGGACTACTTCATGGGCCGGAGAATGGAACCCGGCAGAGCCCGCTTTTCGGAGCAATAATAAACGAGTTTTGGCCACCTACCTGCTGTGCTTTCTCAGAGTCACGAACTTTCGTTTTGCTTTTTAAATCAATCTCCCAACAATTACGAATTGTTCCGTGTGATTATAACTTCGAAAGTTTGCTTTGTTAATAATAAGGTCTCAAGAAGTACGGACAAAATTGATGATACTGAACTCAAGGACATTTAAAAAAAAATCTGAAAGAAACCGAATAACTGATGCGAAACCAAATCGATATTCTTTCGTAGTTGAGAACCAGTGTTACCGCGTAGTCTACCCACATTCCTAAACCGTAATTCAATACATTTGCCCTCATCCGAAAGAACCCTTTCGTTTGCATCAATTAATTCTTCACGTGTGAGATTCTCTCACACACTCGTTTTTTTCTTCTATTGTTCGTCGTATAGTTTCATCATTTCAAAAATAAAAAAAATCCGTGTGGGTACACACAACAGTAAAACAATACCATTGATCGCCTGCGTGTTCCCAGACTGTAAATCAATTACGAATGCTCAGAAACCGACGAAAGGATATTCACGATAATTAAGGAAACCAGCAGCAGGAAACTGTTCTGTGGAGAAGTGAAGAAAACGGGCACTTTACACTTGTTCCAACTTGTACGACAGCTCGCGAGCAATTGCCAGGGAAAATCAAACGTTGAATACTGATTAACACCATAGAAGATTAGGAGTGTCTTTCTGAAGGAAGGGAGAAAAAAAACTGTCGAAGCATGTGTAAAGATTTTGCCTTCATGTTCATCCACCGAGCCGTGGGAGAAACTGAATGTTGAAATAACCGCGCATTCCAAATGTATGCATGAGTATGAGAGGATATCCTTTCCTTCAGACAAGTGACATTCGAATCTGGTACCGCCATCAATATTGCCTCATCGCTCAAGTGTTGAACAAAAAAAAGCAGTTTCTTATGAATCGGGCCCTGTCTGTGGAATGCGCTTGTGATCATATCTCAATTGAAGAATTTGTTAACTTAATTAACGGTTAACGGCCGGATTGATATGTAGAATGTTTCACAGTTACTGTGAGAATGTCAACAGTTACGATTCACCGTTACTGAATTTGGCTGTTGGATCATCTGGCAAGAAATTTCCTAATGATTGTGGTTTCAATCGTATAGGTACCGTGGGATCAATAAATCTCATAGCGCTAATGTGTAAATATTATTGATTTCGAGGTTGTTAAACGTAGGCATCGACGATAACACATCCGCAGTTGCATCTTCCAATTGATCTTTAAGCTATTAAAGTTAACTAGTACGAAAAATGTCTAAAAAGTTCCCACGAATAGTGCTACGACCTACAAGTAAGGTGAAAATCGAATCCAACGGACACTTGGTTGAAAACTCGTAGTAGCTTGACGATGGCCCCGTTTGCTGCATAATTTGTCCTTCGAGATGGCACTTGGAGGAAGATTCTGCTACGAAGAGGTCGTAGTGGAGCTCGCAGACTAATATGGTTTAGAAGCCATGGGCAATCGGCTCTTGCCACTAGGATATTAGCTACAAGAATGGCTCGGCACAGATTTCTCCTGGCTGCTAGGGTGGCCTGCCCTATTAACATCAGGCGCACTTTGTGTCTAAGTAGCTGGAGCGGGTTATTCCACGAATCAAATTTGAATGGAGGGCGAATCGAATGAATTTGCGTTGTATTTTCTCTAGCCGATCAACGCTGTTTAGATAATGGAGTATCCAGACCGCAGAGCAATATTCCAGAGTCGAACGGACAAGCACGCAGTACAAATTCTTTAAACAATGCATGTCAGTGAAGTTTTTCGCGGTTCTCATCAATCAGACCAAGACTATGGGATGCTTTAGGACGTAGTTGATGTGCTGCTGTAAACTGTGGTCAAGGGGGACTTCCAGCTCCCTGTGCTGATTCCCTCCTGTCATGGAATACGTATGCCAAGTTGAATGAAGAACAGTTCAGACGTTTCGGAGTTATGCCGGTACATAAAAAACGTACATACTAACATTTCTAAATGCATTTATTTTTATATATTTAGATTTGGACCTTCATTCGTATCAAAAGCCACTCCTCCTTTGCCTTCCAGTCACGTGCAGTTTTTGTTTCGAAATTCCCATAACGCAGCAAATAAAGATTTCAAAACAAAACAAATCTTTATAATGGAAGAGAAACGTTTCTCTGTACAAAGCCTTTTTTCGTCTTTTGACCTCCCTTAGTGGTGCCCCCCTTTGTATATCCCCTCCTCTTGTCAACCAACCACTTGTAAAACTGCTATCGGTTCAAAAGCAAAATAAACATAGACTAATTCTCGATGAAACGGGAACACTACTGACACGAGGTCTTCAAATACTAGTACTTTTGTACTTGATTGGTTGAAAATGGTTAAAAAATGAGATTTACACTTTTAATACCTCGAAACAGTGGACCCCTCGTTCGCCAAGGGGCCTGACAGTTTTAAAAATGTTAAATTTTTAGCTAACATTGAGATCTACATCATTTGATATTTTCTAAATTTGCAATGAAACAACTAACAAATGGCACAATTCTGTGAAGAAGAACTGGGCTTTCAAATGAAGCAAAAAAAATTCCGGCCATCTTGAATTTGGTAGCTATATTGGATTTTATCACAAAATCTCCGTTTTTGCCAGGAGCCCCCAAACCACCCAAGACCACCATTGCAAAGCTGAGAAAAAATACTACAGGAAACATTCATAAAATTAAGTGTGCATTGACGTTAACTGAATAAAACCACCAGTTATCTTTACTAAGGTTCACAGTTTTCATATACAGTAATGACCCGATTTTATCACCCCCATGATGAATTAAGGGGTGACAAAAACGGGAAAGTGACAAAATCGGGTATTTTTTCGATTTCTGTTTTTTGCAGATAACTTAGAACGAACTACATATATTTCATTCTGATCACTTTTAGGACATTTCGCACTTCCATCTACCTCTCTGTGGACATTTGTCACCTGTTCACAGCAGTCCCACAGGTATGAAAACACGCGTTTTTTAATTGCGCCGAAATTGTTGATTATACTGGTTAACTATGTTCATATAAATTTCATAGCGTAAAAAGCTCTTTCTTATGGTATGAACGATTCTTTGATTAACTCCCCTAAAAGTAAGATAGGAAATTTATTTTTCAAGCAGTAAGAGATAGAGCAAAACAATGTTCTACAAAATTTTTGAGAAGATGATTATAAAGAACTTTGCCAAAGAAAGTGACCTTCTAGCTATTATAGTTGTGGAGATAAGAAACAACTTTTGTGAAAACTTTACGATAATCAACACAGTTCTTTTCACAGTGTTTTAACACATTTGAAATGTTTCAAAATAATTTTCAAACGAAGCTTTTGATAAATCAAAAGCGTGACAAAATCGGGTAAAAAACGTGACAAAATCGGGGGTGACAAAATCGGGTCAAAAACGTGACAAAATCGGGGGTGACAAAATCGGGGAGTGATAAAATCGGGGAGTGACAAAATCGGGTTACCACTGTAATTATTGTGATATTTCCAAATTTTGCTATGAAATAAACTACAAACTACACGATTTTGTAAAGAGGAAGGATATAGTTTTCAAATGAAGTGTAAAAACAATTTGGCGGTCATCTTGGATTTGGCCGCCATGTTGGATTTAATCAAAAAATCTCCATTTTCGCCAATTCATATGCCAGAAATGCAGTTTACATTAGTCTTTGCTCTAATAATCTGTTATAGTCCTACGTCACTCATTCGTACAACCCTTAGGGCTGTATACCTTGTAGTTTTTAAACTGTCGGGACCCTTAGTGAACGAGGGGTCCATTGTTTCGAGGTATTAAGTGTAATTTTCATTTTTTAACCATTTTTAACCAATCAAGTAAAAAATCTAAAATTTGAAGACCTCGTGTCAGTAGTGGCCCCGTCATTGTTAGAGACTTTCCCATTTTGGCTCAGTTCGTTATGTCAAAGAACATGTATGCTAAGTTTGGTGAAGAACGGTCCAGGCGTTCCAGAGTTATGGCGGAACATACTTATATATTCACTTTCACTCTTATATATTTAGATGGTATGACTGTATGAGCTTGGGATAGCGGTTAAAAGTCAGAAATCGATTCTTTATGCCATGTTTAAATTCATGATTCATAGAATATTACAAAAATCCTCATCTATTTATATAAGAGGCTTATGTCTGTACCGAAAACCAGGTCTCTGACTGACTGACTGACTGACTCTGAGCACGTCATAAGAGGCTTATCGGTAACTAAAAACAAGTCCCTGACAGGACGTCATGCTTTCGTAGCAATGGGTTGTATTCTCAGTCACCTCACTGATCGACTGCTGGACTGTTCGATTGCTCAACTGGTTGACTAGACTGCTCGATTTGATTGCTCGACTGGACTACTTAACTGAACTGTTCGATTCGTCTGCTCAATTCAACTGCTTGATTGGACAGATCGACTTGACTGCTTGACTGAACCGCTCGATTTACCTGCTCGAGTGGACTACTCGACTTAACTACTCGATTGGTCTGCTTGACACATTTGCTTGACTTACTACTCGACCCGACTGCTCGACTTAACTCCGCGATTGAACTGCTCGACCGGACTGTTCGATTCGACTGCTAGACTGGACAGCATGGTTCATCATTGATCAGACTGATCGACTCAACTGTTCGACGCTCGACGCTTGATTCCACTGCTCGACTGGACTACTCGACTTAACTGCTCGACTCAACTACTCGAATGAACTGCTACTCAACTACTCGATTGGACTATTCGAATCTGCTGCTCGACTCAACTGCTCAACCCGATTGCTCGATTCAACTGCTCGACTCAACTGGCGGCTTGATTCAACAGCTCGACTAGACTGCTCGACTTAACCACTCAACCTGACTGCTCGACTTACCTTAACTGTTTGATTCGACAGCTCGACTTAACTGCTCGACTGGACCAGACT
The DNA here is from genome assembly GCF_943734655.1 of Sabethes cyaneus. Lineage (NCBI taxonomy): Eukaryota > Metazoa > Arthropoda > Insecta > Diptera > Culicidae > Sabethes > Sabethes cyaneus. Next base: position 35,664,620 of record NC_071353.1, on the reverse strand, counting down.
GAACTGCTCGCCTCAACTGTTCGACTTAACTTCTCGACTGAACCGCTTGACCCGACTGCTCGACTAGACTGCTCGATTCAACTGGTCGACTCGACTTTTCGGATCAACTGCCCAACTCGACTGCTCGACTCAACTGCTCGGCTGGACTGTTTGACTGAACCGCTTGATTTGACTGCTCGACTCAACTGTATGACTTCTGTTTGATTCGACAGCTCGACTCAACTGCTCGAATAAACTGTTTGACTAGACTACTCGACTCAATTGCTCGACTCGACTGCTCGAATGAACTGCACGACTCAACTGTTCGACTTAGGCGCTTGACCCGACTGCGTGACTAAACCATTCGCTTCAACTGCTCGACTAGACTACTCGATTCAACTGCTCGACTGGACTACTCGATTAAACTGCTCGACTCGACCACTCGATTCAACTGCTTAACTCGACTACTCGACTCAACTGCTCGACCGAACAGCTTGACTGAACAGCAGATTTAACTGCTCGACTAGCCTGCTCGATTTGACTGCTCGACTTGACTGTTCGACTCGACTGCTCGACCCAACTGCTAGACTCAATTGCTTGTCGCGATATCATATGGTCGGTGTTAAATCAGACCGAACCAAGTCCAAAATTTTAAAAAATAAGTTAATGATTTTTTTCCATGTTGGGTATTTTTATCACTGCGACCATTCGTTTGATCTGTTGTGATATATCCCCGTTTTATTATAGTTATATTGTCAAAATGATGCCCCACTATAAGAAGCGATCACAGGCCGGTGGTGCGCTTCGAATGAAGTGCACTACTGCGCTGGGAGGTGTTCTCCAAATATCTTAGGGTTCTAACAGCCCTTTGTTGAAGAACCTCAATCTTTTATTAAGAATTGCCGGACATTGGCATAACAGGTGTTCCGAGTCTTCTTTTGCTATGCCACAGAAGCTACATATATCATCTTGAAGTTTTCCCATAAAAGCTTCAGATGATAGCGGCTCGGACAGGATCTTGTTATAAGACCAGTATAAATGCTTAGTTCTTTCTTTGAAAGCTCCAGGATTTTGCGAGTCATAGAAATGTTTGGAGAGATAAACCTTTTTGACTGCCTAGCATTGAAAGTGTTATTCCAATTTGATTCCAATTTCATATATTCCCATGCTGGAGCAATTTTTAAAGCAGAGCCAGATAAGCCACAGAAGGACTCAGGTCCTACGAATTGATGAGCAGATCCGAGTCTTGCGAGCGCATCAGCTCTTTCATTTCCATCGATTCCATAGTGACCTGGGACCCAGTACAAGTTGACTTGGTTACGACAAGACAATTTTTGGAGTGATTGAACACATTCCCAGACATGTTTTGATGTGCATGTCGCCGATTTTAGAGCTTTTAGAGCTGCTTGGCTGTCGGACATGATGCATATATTTGAATGTCTATAGTTTCTGCGCAAGCACACAGTCGTACATTCTAGAATTGCTTGTATTTCTGTTTGCAACACAGTTGGCTATCTGCCCATAGGAATTGACATGTCAATTCCTGGACTAGTTACTCCTGCTCCCACTTTATTGTCTATTCTAGAACCGTCTGTATAGAAAACAATAGAGCCTAAGTGAAGATCGGGACCACCATTGTCCTAAGTATCACGCCTAGGTTCAAACACACGGAATATTCGATTGATATTGTATTTTTTTGCCATCCAGAGTTAATGATAGCAAACGATCAAGAATTTTCTTCGCAACATTTCAATCTAATCAGACTACATAAATCTTGCAAACAGCCAAAACTTTTTATTCAGTTAAATAAAATCCCATACGACCATAAACTAATACAAAGATTAAACATCTTCGCAACCACTGGCCAATCCGCAGTTTTCTGAATTCTGAACACACATGTATGTTTTCCGGATCGTAAGATTCGGGCTCAACGGATGTGAACATACGGGGATAGCAGCTAAAACGCATAAATTGTTGTGTGACGTCGTGTTGTAATCCAAAATGACAGATTATAATGGAGCAAAACTTGTTTTACTGTATTAGCAGTTTTCAATTCAATGGCATCAAACATTAACTTTTCTCGAGCAGGAGAAAATTACTGGAGAATACCCAATCCAGATATTTTTTGATGAAAACTGCATATCTGAACTTGGTATTGACGAGCTTGATATAAGAGTAGTATGTGAGTGTCGGGATTGAATTAACTCTTATTGTAACTGTGACTCCTGCGCTGTATCTAAAAGCCAACTATACACCATTCATGTTCCTAGAAATCCGTTATCAATTATTTCATCAATAAACTTTCTTCTCAGCTTCGTACGTCCCTGTATCATTGTCTTATTGGCTGCTAATGGTGGCGGCAACACTCGTTACGCCATTAAGAAATGTAATTTTTGACGCCGGAGAGTCGAGATGAAACCGATAACAAATGGATTACAATGTAAACAATGACACGGCCACGGCAGCAGCAGCAGCAGCAGCAACGGGACCAGAAAACGACCGACATTCCTTTTTTGATGAAAAGAAGTCAAAGATTTACTTTAATGGTGTGGTGATTTTTCAGCTATAAAATAATATTTTTCATTGCCGTAAACGAAGGGATCAACCGAAACTGATTGGAGAATTCCTTTATTGACCTCGAGGTTTTATTTTATTTAAACCGATCCGCCGACTATAGAGGTAAAAGTTGGCCGTTTCTGGAAATTTTCAAGTGGATTGCCCGGGAAGACACCCTGGAAGAAGCCTGTGCCCGTTTGGGTGGTACGTGTGAAAAAAGGATACGTTCCTTTTTTTGCTTTCGGGATTTATTTTTATTTGAACGAAACCGTTCTTAATATTTACATTAACCCAATGGAAAGCAATCAGAGAGAAGCGAATGCTCGTTCTGCTAACCGTTTTGGCGCCCTTTCATGGCGGCGGTTTTTTCCCGCCGATTTTGTTGTTTTCCTACGCGTGGGTTAGAACATCTAATGAATTTCTGATGAACTTATAGGTCAAGGTCACAGAGCGGTGATTGACCTTCGATCAGTATTAAACGATCAGAGGACTTGAAAGGGGAATAGTTATTATTCTAATGAAGCACAACATTCTGGGTCTTACCTTTATATTTTATTATCTAAAGCATACAGAAAATAGTTTTCTTATACGTTAAACACACCGGATAAGTGATAACATCGTTCGCTTAATTTTATGACAGCAAAAAGAAGTGCAAATCAAGCAAACGGATCGTAAAAGCAAGAACACGAAAGAATTCTCAAATCAGAAAAGATTGTTCCAATCTCGAGATAATAAAAGTAAATTTCAATTGCTGCCATTATTTTGCGATGAGAGACCATGATTTTTGCGGGCTGTGCGCGCTGGCTCAGTAACGATGTCGCAGATTTCAAAGAGATATTCATTCGAACGGATTGTCGGATGTGAGAACATTCCGAGGACGGTCGGGCAGCTCTCGGATAAATATTGACCTACACCTTTTAAACTCTCTACTCAATAATGTTTGCAGAAGATGAAAATTTCACACGTTTCAAGAACTTTGCAATCTTGACAGATTTCCGCAGTGCCAGCAACATCAAGTGACCACTTATGCAGGTTGTTTCGTATTGTAATTGGGAGGTCCAGAGAACTTTTTCAGCATTGATTGGAAAATACCCGAAGCGCACTAAAAATCGCTATCAAGATGGTAACATAAAAAAAACTCACTTTTTGGTAATGTTCGTATCAAATCCAAACAAGTTCTAAAACAATTTTTTCGGTCGGTTCTCTTGCCCCAAGAACCTCATCGTCCCAGCCGAGCTGTTTGATTTAAACATTTTTAAAGATCCAGCAATCCCCGAAAGACCGCTTATCAACACATTCAGCTGGTTTTTGCTAGCTCCGCGAGCTTTCCTTCGTATCAAATATTAGCATAACACAGTCAGTCAACACATCTGTCTGTCCCTCTCGGTTTAGCTGACGCTCTTCCTGTCATCGCCGTCGAACAAAATATACGTATATAGAACTTTGCGAACAGCTGATTAGATTACGTTCTTATATAGAGACTGCTCGAGCAGTATGAGGTTTGCAATGCAACTTTGTGTTGACGCTTTCAGAAATTCAGCCGCTCCGAAAGGTCGTCCTCGAAGGAGGCTTATCACGCCCGACTCTTCGGTAAACACAGGAACAGCGGAGGCGGCTGTTCAAACGGTTGTTTGCTTTCAACATTTGCGATCAGGATTTTTATGAATGAATTGTAGCGAACACAGGCTGGTTGGCATGGCTGGTAAACGTTATCGAAACTATGTACTGTACCGTTCCCTTACACCGTCGAAAAAGTCGATTTCTGAACAGAACGAGCTTTAGTTACGATCGGATATTGAAATCCTTTGACTATAAATGATAAGTCAAATCCATTCGAGTCGTACATCTTCAGAAAAATCAATCTTCTTGGTGGTAGAATCATGCTTAACATTCGTTGCTCCGTCTCCATTCCATGACATTCAAGATTCTGGCTTGCAGTAAGAAGGATGGCCAGTTTTTATGATTAATGAAGTTGAATTTCTCAACATCGCCGAGACTTCGCTTTTGTAGTCAAAATAAAAACATTCTCAAATCAATCAGCTGAGATATTTATTTGTCTTCTTGTTCCGAAACTAAACAGCAGTGAAGAGCGATGGAAAGAAAATAAATACCTAATCCTGTGTAACCGCCGAAAGTTGTGTTCGAGAAGTGCTCCTACCATGGTGGCAGGATTTGATTTGTTATCTTAACCCATCAATCAGTTCACAGCTCGGGAACCGATGCTGCCTTTGAACAAGTATATCACGATTTCTGGCGACACATCCTTCATGATTTTTATCTTGAGCGCGAACTGAACTGCATGTGGTTAAATTGGTATTCTGCTCAACTGACGTTTATATTGGAATATTACTTAGCAACATTTTACACCGATAATTACTTTGAACGTAACAAACGATATTTTGATGACCATTGACTCTTTAGATAAATACCTTCTCAGAAATTATTTTACTTCATTTTGGTTCTAAAATAAAAACACTAATAGAACACCGAACAAAGAAAGCACTTTTTCAAGAGCTATCCTGGTCGGTTTCTTTTGAACAAAAGAAAGTATCTAAGGTAAGATACAAAGAGAAAGGATAAGCATCGAACCTTTTGTTCGGTCTGTTCGACAGTGTCAGTTTTGTGAATTTTTCCAAAGTCTGCTCCGGGGGGCGATCAAAGGCCTAAGGCAAGAGAGAGATAAATCAGCATGATATTGGTATAAAAACTGCGTGACAGGTACCTTCGGCGGTTAACTTCTGGTGACTTCTGTGTATGTAATGTTTCCGAAATTATTCCGATATAAGTTGGTCTATGAGGTTTAGCAAGTTAGTTGTACAGTACATAAATTGGATTATCAATCTGCTATGCTTAATATACTTTTTGCCTTTAATTTCTAATAAAACTGAAATAAACGAAAGCAGCTTATTTTTTATTTCAACTAATGTTTCGGAGAAGTTTTTTTCATCACTCGTCTACAACAAATATTTTACTATTCTGTAATAGTTTTTACAACTTAGAGAATATCCTAGGTGACTCCTGACGGTGTGTGGGTTTACTAACCTGTTGTAGTGTTTGTAAAGTGTTGTTATATGTTATACGTTTGGCTCTATCACCTGTCACCAACGTTAGTGCAATATAAGACGGCTAAACAAAGACTATGATAGTAAACCCGCTCACCAGTTGATCGAGTGTTGACATACTTTTTACACATATCTGAGGAATCAGAAATCTGAAGGTCAGGTCAGTGTTGCAAAGCTCGCACTCGTGTTGTCTAATTTTCAAACACACGCGTTCTCGTTCTCACAAACACGCCGTCTTAAGCGTCTCGTTCGGACTCTCGCTCTTATTTTTTCATGCATTGTGACGAGAGGGAAGAAAAAGCAATGCAAAATCTGCATCCATGCAAGCTAGGGTGCCTCGAAGGCTATTAGCTGCTTACCAGTTGCTGGCCTCGTGTGAGAGTTGTACAGAAAGACGCTATGAGCCTGTGCCGTCGCGAGTGTGTAGGTAGCAGAATATATGTACACATAATATATTCCTATAATAAAAAGGACCGGTCACGGTCCTAAGTTACTTCCTTGTGGGACACAAGAGCAATTGCAGAAACTATTCAAATCAGTAGAATCTAACTTTGCCGAAAGCTCGTCTTGTGAAGTACGTCTGAAGCCGGTAGGCAAATCCGACAGAAACTTCTTAGCGGTACAGCGGGTCTGAACGCTTGTAAAAATTGGCTCTGCTTAGGTTCATTCGTCTTCTTAGGTTCATTCGTCTTCTTAGGTTTACTGACCTTTAATTGTTTTTCCCTAGTGCTCGCATCGAGTCGGAGTCGCCTTGACTTGTCCGGCCTTGGAATACTCTAAAAAATTATTTATATATATTGTCAATATTATGGTATGGTTATCGTTGATTATGACTTTCGTCCGTTATGGCAAACATACATTATAGAAACTGTCCGTATGACAAACGTATTTATGGCTATATTATAGGGTGTCACCCTCAAAAACTACTGAAATGAGTATTATGAAAATTTACACGTCATGAAAGATATACGGGAACGGGGAGTGTTTCTGTGTTATTTATGGGAATGGGGCTATGTATAGGACACTATCGCATAGTGGCGTCGTCCTGCCAGTAAAAACAATTTAGATTAAAACTTCTCGGTTGGTTGTTTCTATAGTAGACGGAGGAAGAGGCACAATTTGTGTCTAAAAATAACCCAGCCACAACCGTCGCTACCTTAACAAGGAGGTTGCGCAGGCTTCTTTTGTTCAGCGCCTCTGTGTTGTGGGTTCGGATCCGGTTATAATCTTAGATTATAGCTTGGTTCGGCCCATGCATCTTCCAGCATTGGACAAAAGGTAGGAGTCACAACGACTACTTGTTAAGCGTAGCTACCAATATCCCCCCCCCTCTCCGTCCCGCTCTTTCCCCTCCATTCCAAAGAAATTTTCATTATTTTTCCTTACCGTCCCTCCTTCGATTGCAGAACCACCGTTTCAAAAAAAAAAATTAATATTAATGCCTGACCGCATTTCAAGGTCAAAGACTAAAACACGAGTTTGGTCCAGAATTTGTTAGTCGAACAAACAATACTGATAGAGAACTGAACATTAGAAAATGTTCGATTACGCAAAATTTTCGGGCTTGCTGCCTAAAACCAACATGCGCTGTGTATAGTTCAACCGTTGCTTTAATAAAAATTCACAAAAATGTTTTTTTTTAATCCTCGCAAAATTTTGCACTCGTTTCCCGCATTCCACTTCAACTAAAATGCAGGTGGTTAACGTGTATGACGCTAATTGTGGCGCAATATTTCATACTCTAGCAATAAAATAGCACATTTGTCATTTTTGAAAGCCTCCGGAGAAAAACCATTCTAATTTACGCTCATTTTTCTCACCCGAATCGGAAGGGGTGGACATCCCAGAGATGGAAGGGTCTTCCATTACCTACGACAGGAGATTGTTCCGACTGGGCCGGCCGGCCTTGCACCCATCAACAAATTGATTTTTCGATTAAAGCCCATTCCGAGTCTTAGTTTTTTTTTCTTTCCACGCTTTCTTCATCTCGTTACACTTCATTTCTAGCAACTCGATTCCCATACCCAATTTGGCGAACGAAAATCATCTGAGAACTAGTTCAGATGATGAAAGGTAAGAAAGGGACCCCTACATTTAAAAAAGTCTACATCTCTGATGAAGGGAAAATTCTGGACATGGCCAGCAGCAAACCGTCTTACTGTTTTTTTTTTGTTTTCCTAGCCGTAAGGAAGGGAAATTAATGAGTGTGATTAGAAAGACTAATTCTCTCCGTCTGGACTGAGAGCGGTCGAAATCGCGCCCCGAATCTTCACGTAAATCATCTACCGACCGAGGAAGCGTCCTTGATGAACCATGTAATCCTTGTTTTGAATATTCATTAGATTTATCTCCGTCAACAGAGTGTCCCGTTTCGCGACCCAAACCGTCCCCTCAGTGTGCATACTGGCTGGCTAGCACGCAGATCTGCCGGTCGCAATAACCCTTCCGTCCTCTTTTGTCGGCAAAGAAAACAACTACTCGAGATAAAATCTCTGAGAAAAAGGCGATAAGAAAAGGCTGGCTCTGACGGTTGCAGCCCGAAGGGAAGACGCCGATTTTTAGGTTTCTTCGCCGATGACCTTTTGCTCCGTTTCGAAACCCGCGCGAACCGGTTTTTGTTTCGAGACGAAAGATGATGACCGTGACGCTAGCTAGCGACAGGCCACCGCACCGGCCGGCCAACAGCAGCATCCAGCCTCTTCTGAGAGCGGGTTAATCGTGGAAAATTTTGAAAGTTGTAAACAAAAGAGTGGCCTGCCAAATTCCCGTACGGGTCCTTTCGGGTTTGGATGCAGTGTGAACTGCCCTTGCCGGGAGCATGAACGGTGTGAACGAGTTTCGACATCGCCAACTGGTTGGCTTTTGTGAAAGCGGGTAAAAGGGTATTTTTCGGCGAAAAAACCGTTACTTTTTTGATTGCGAAAAGTCGTCTGTCCTGTCCTGTAAACAGTTACTGCTAATACAGGTTTGTTGTTGAAGAGAAGCCATCGATCATTTAGTTGTGGTTGAAACTGTTTCACAGCCCATTTTCTTCGTCTCCATCTTTTGCTGTATTCAATGTGAAAACTGTTTTCCTAAGTCCGAAAGACTGATTTCAATACAGGAGCAATTCCTTCGAAAAAACTGGAATCTCATTTTTAAATAGGGTGTATTTCTTTCATGGGTAATATGTTTGAAAAATCGTATTTCGAAAATTATCAATTGGTCCAAAATTATGCCCAAGAAATGGTAGTAGTAAATTGATTTTTAATCATGACACAAATATACACTAAGAATTTTGTGTTTTATGAGGGAGTAAATGTGTATTTTGTGAAGAACGAACATTGGAGGAACTGGGAAAAATGATATGGAAACAGTGAAAAATTATTGACTGTCCAGGTGGGAATGTTTTTTTACAAGTTTTCCGAAAATTAGAAAAACAAATTTGAAATTAACATGTTGAAGATTAGTTTTGCCTTTCTACTATATGAAAATATAGTATAAAGGTATAGGAATCACTCGAAAAACCGAAAATCGAAAGAAAGTTTAGCGGGACTCAGTTTCGAAAACTGAGCATTTTCTGTGTGTGTGTGTATGTGTGTGTGTGGAACGCTTTTGATTGAGCCGACATTTCTCGGAGATGGCTGGACCGATTTTAATGATCTTAGTGTCAAATGAAAGGTCTAGGTGTCCCATTGTTCGCTATTTAATTTCATACTGATCGGACTTTTTGTTCAAAAGTTATGTATAAAAATACGAAAAATATGGGACTTTATTATCTCATAGGTCCCTTAACCGATTTGAACAAAATTGATTGCATATGAAAGGGAATTCATTCAGAACCTCAACTTCCAGATTTCATGACGAATGGGCTTGTGGTTTGAAAGTTACGTAAAGAAATGTGTAAAAATTTATTTCAAACAGTTTTTTGTTGCATATAAGCATTAATTCAAAGGGAAACATCCTATAATTTATTATCATTTGAAAGATACTGTTGAGATCTATCAAACGAAACCAAGTTACTGAAAATCGAACGATTCATTCAAAAGTTATTCAAATTTTAACACTAAAGCGCCGTATATTAAACCGTTAAAATGTATAAAATCGAAATAAATTAATCAAGTGTCGATTGTATTTTGTATGTGTTATGTATGTATATGTATGCATGCATGCGTGTATGTATGTATGTAAGTTTGCGTGTATGTATGTATATGCGATTTGTAATTTTAAAATTTGCATAGAAATACAAGAAAAGTGAGAAACATTTCAATTGTCATTGTCTTTTTTGCCGTTACTCGCAATCGGACGAGCAAAGCAAAAAGCGAAGAAAAGTATTTGATTTAATCATATAGGTAGAGTGGTGTATAGAATTAAAAATACTAATGAGTTGATTTTCCCAAATAAATTTATACCAATTTCAAACAAATTTTGCGCATCAATAGATGCTAGAGCTTAGAAACTTTATATGAAAAAGAGGAAGAAAAGATTACTAATAATTCTGTACGATTTGTTTTCACTAGGGAGAGTGACACTTAGACACTTAAATAAATATGGGTCCACTCCTACCAGCAACAATAACAAGCGCCGAAAATTATGTCGATCATATTTCCCATCCTCAAGCATGTTTATGGCGCTGCTTTTGTTTCTTTGATCTCATCGTTTCCTAAAACATCTAACGGGCAATATCGTATAAATGATACGATCAAGCTATTTTTTCATTAAAGTTTATTCAAAAGAAGCTCAAGTTTTGATTTTCATGCAAAAATAATTGACTGAAAGAGCGCCAACTAAGAAAAAGTCCAATTTCTCTTTTTCGTTTTTCATATCTAATGCTCTACTCAGTTATTTTTTCAAATTCAGATATTCTTTTTGGATAAGGATTTTGAAAAATAAAGAACGAATATTTAAAAATATAGTCAAGTTAGTTATAGATGTTCCTGAGAAATTAAAAAATAATTATTGCGACAGTAGAAAGGCTAGGTCACACCGCTAGGTGGATTAATTCGGGTTTTTTAATTAGAAGTAATTTACAGTTTTGAGAGTTATTCTGAGATGAAGTAACACTCATTTGTTTGCAAATTTTTACCGCTCTAGTTAAAATGACTGATTTTTTTTGGTTATAGTCACTTTAACAGGTTGGCTCATACGTGACTCCCACGGGGTTGGAATTCGAACCCGGGTCCTCGGCAAGAGTGACGTGAATGTTAACCACTTCACCGGGATTGACCGCACTGAAATTTTGTCTAAAAGTAGTTGAAATCGTTTACATGAGCAGAGTCGATGGAGCGATTGCAGTGATACCCCTTGGGCGACCGAAATTGGGCTTCCGTTATTGCGACGAGTTGCCACACGATATCCAAAATATTTCACTCCAGGGTGGAGCTGGTAAATGGGTGGATAATGTGGAATATAGACGCCATAGTGGTCGTTAACCAGCAACTCCGATCGCGACCTCCTCGTGGTACCAGGCGGAATTCGAGCAACCTTAGCGGAGATCGGGTAACCAACCCCGGTGGAAACTAAGGTTGTATACTAACCGGGAAGTCTCGGCACTATAAGATGGCAGCCCCATCGCGAGACTCGGTAGTGTTGCCCCAGTACGGCTACACACCTAAATTAATTAACTAACAAAATTCATGCAAGTTCGGAGCGGAATATTCGGCATCGACCTAGGCGACGGAACAAGGACGATGAATGGAGACTTGGTACTTAGAATTGCAGATCGCTAAATTTAGCAGGTTGCGAGCGGGTGTTGAACAGCTTGAACCCCGCAAACTCGGCAGGGCTCTGCAGGAAATCTGTCGCAAAGGAGAGAAGGTATGGAAAGGCCCAGTTTTACCAGAGCGATGGTACTACCAACGAACTGAGAACGAACTTTCTAGTGTTGGACGGAATGCAGGATCGCGTGATAGATTGGAAGGCGATCAACGAGAGAATGTGTGTATTGAGAATAAAGGGCCGTTTCTTCAATTATAGCATCATTAACGTGCACTGCCCGCACGAAGGTAGACCCGACGATGAAAAGGAAGTGTTCTACGCGAGGCTGGAGACAACGTACGACAGCTGCTCGTCACGGGACATCAAGATCGTCATCGGGGATATGAACGCCCAGGTCGGTAGGGAAGAAATGTATAGACCGGTGGTAGGACCCCATAGCCTGCACACCGACACGAACGATAACGGTCAACGATGTATAAACTTCGCAGCTTTCCGAGGCCTGGTGATCCGAAGCACCTTTTTCCCGCGCAAGGATATCCACAAAGCCACCTGGAGATCACCTGACCAACGTACAATGAACCAAATCGACCACGTTCTCATATAGGGCCGGTTTTTCTCTAACATCACGAACGTACGCTCCCGACGGGGTGCGGATGTTGATTCTGACCATTACTTAGTAGCAGTACATGTGCGCTCAAAGCTGTCCACCGTATACCGGACACGTGAAAGCCGCCCTCCTCGGCTGAACATCAGGCAGCTAGATAACCCGCAAGCTGCCGAGAACTACGTGCGGTTACTGAATAAGGCACTGCCTTCTTCCGAGGTGTTAGGTGCTTCAAACCTCGAAGATGGTTGGGGCAGAATACGCTCGGCCATCGGAGAGGCCGCTACCGCGGCACTAGGTGTTGAGCTTCGAAATACACAAAATGATTGGTTTGATGGGGAATGCCAACAAGCGGTGGAGGAGAAAAAAATGCTTGGAAAAATTATCTAAATATTGCCACTAGAGAGAACCTGGCCAAATACCGACGAGCTAGGAACCAGTTGACCACGATCCTGAGGAGGAAAAAGCGCCAAAAGGAGGACAGAGATCGTGAAGAATTAGAGCAATTATTCCGAGCAAATGACACGCGCAAGTTTTATGAGAAGGTGAACCAAACTCGGAAGGGTACCATTCCAAAACCAGACATGTGTAGGGACGAGGGAGGGAATATAATTACAAACGAGCGCGAGGTAGTCGACAGATGGAAGCAGTTCTTCGATGAACACCTCAATGGCGAAGTCGCAGAAGGAGGCGGAACGGAAATTAACCTAGGAGCGCCCCTGGAAGATAGTAATGTCCTAGCGCCTGATCTCCAAGAAGTCAAACGAGAAATCGGGCTGCTGAAAACCAATAAAGCCGCTGGGAAGGACCGCCTACCGGCAGCGCTTTATAAACATGGCGGAGAAACGCTAGCAAAGGCTCTACACTGGGTTATTTCGAGGGAGGAGGAAAAGCTACCGGAGGAATGGATGGAAGGAGTGGTTTGTCCCATCTACAAAAAGGGTGATCGACTAGACTGCTGCGACTGTTACGCCGGTTGTCACCGATAGCACAAGGTTTCGTAGGGAATTATCAGGCAGGTTTCATGGGGGCTCGCGCAACTACGGACCAAATTTTTACTATTCGACAGATCTTGCAGAAATGTCGGGAGTACAACGTGCCCACGCATCACATCTTTATTGATTTCAAAGCAGCATACGATACAGTCGATCGAGACAAGCTATGGCAGATAATGCACGAACACGGTTTTCCGGACAAACTGACGCGACTGATCAGAGCTACATTGGATCGAGTGATGTGTTTCGTACGCATCTCTGGGACACTCTCGAGTCCCTTCGAGACGCGGCGATGGTTGAGACAAGGTGACGGTTTATCCTGCTATTCAATATTGCTCTTGAGGGGTGATCCGACGAGCGGGCATCGAAACGAGAGGCACGATTTTTACCAAGGGTAGCCAACTCCTAGGCTTTGCAGATGACTTCGATATCATAGCCAGGAACTTTGCGACGGCGGAGGCAATCTACGCCAGACTGAAAGCGGAGTCTAGGAGAATTGGGCTAAAAAAATGCGTCGAAGACCAAATACATGAAAGGAAGAAGCTCAAAGGAAACATACGCGCGCCTCCCACGGACGGTAACCGTTGACGGCGACAAACTAGAAGTGGTAGAGGAGTTCGTGTATTTGGGATCGCTGGTGCCCGCGGACAACAGCATTAGTAAGGAGAACCAGCGGCGCATCCAAGCGGGAAATCGGGCCTACTTTGCCCTTCGTAAAACGCTACGATCAGGAAACGTACGCCGCCGCACGAAGGTAACAATGTACAAAACTCTTATTAGACCGGTAGTTCTTTATGGACTTGAAGGACGGAGGACATACGCGCCCTTGCCGTGTTCGAGCGGAGAGTGTTGCGGACGATATTTGGCGAAGTACAAACTGAAAGCGGAGAGTGGCGGAGGCGTATGAATCACGAGCTACAGACATTGCTTGGGGAGACTCCCATCGTACATCTAGCGAAAGTTAGCAGGCTACGGTGGGCCGGACACGTCGTAAGGATGCCGGACGATAGTGCGACGAAAATAATCCTCTTCAACAACCCCACCGGCACCAAGAACAGGGTGGCCCAACGTGCACGATGGCTCGACCAGGTCGAAAGCGATTTGCGACTTCTGAGAGGACTAGGAAATTGGCGACGAGTGGCCCAAGATCGAGTTGAATGGAGACGAGTGCTTGAAACATCACGAGCCACCCCGGCTCTATGCTGCTGTAGAAGAAGAAGAAGAAGAGGTAGAATACGTAGCAACAGGTCGCACAATACATGCAATTGCATTTTAGGCTCAGTTTATCGCAGCTTAAATGCTGATAGAATAATGCCATGTGCCAGACAGTAGTTTTGGCAGCTCTTACTTATAGTTTCCGGCGGGCTGATGATGTTCGATGCAATGAAATCAGCGACTTAAACTTATGTCAACGAAATGTAACCTGTGATTGATACGTCCGAAGTAATAATAGATCAGCTTTCAAGAGTAATGACTTTTTTTCTCTTTTACGCATAATAGAGTTTATTATGACTCAGGCAACGACTGAGTTGTGACGTTTTATTTTTATTTAGTTAAACTTGTTCACATAACTCGTATCTCTGAGTTGACAATCTCTGAGATCTATCATTTTTCTCAAAAAGTCGTTAAAAGTAATCCAACTAGAATTAGGATTAGAGTAGTGCAAAGTACGCTTCCAACGATTTCAAAAAAGTAGGCCGTTACGTAAGATGTATTCATCGGATTCAAAACAATTTTATTTTTCGATTTTCAATGCATTCTCCGGGTGGATTTTTGCATAACGTTAATAAGAGACATAATCTTCAAAATGCACGATTTTTCCTAAATCCTAAATTGAAAGGAAATATCCGATTTTGTCGACTAGTATCATCTCGCGGTCTCCAACACAACATCCTTTTAAGCAAAAAAAACTAAAATCCCATCCAACATACAGCATCGACAACGGCACGCACTTTCCGTGACCTGTTATGAACGAAACACAAATTACACGGCATTGTTCGACCCTGCTTGGCTGGAGGAGCCACTAACGTAGGCAAATTTTGCCTAAATATTGCCCACTTCTCCAGCATTAGAGCCTGTTCTGTTCCAAAGTTGTGGCAGCGGCGGCACTCTGAGGTGCCTCCCGCTGCTGGCACTTAAGGCTTCGCTAGTTCTACCGTGCCGCCTTTCGACAATCAATCCTAACCGGTTCCGACGAGCATCCACCGCATGTCTGCGGACGCGAGGTTACTCGAGTTTAAGTTGCGTTCTAAGTCACTCTCTGTTTGATATCTTTCAGCTGGATAATTTCTTAAGCAAACAATTGACCCCTTGTGATGCGTTTGCGATGGCGTAGGTTAAACGGGAACCACTTGTGCATTCTCCAGCCCACGGGACCTGCTGTAGCACTGCACGTTCTTCCATATGTATCCATCCAATATGTTTCTCTATTTACTTTGAGAGAGAGTGAAGTATAAATAGAATAAATACTAACACTGCAATGGAACACTTGTCCTAAGGCATTAGACGTTTCAAATCATTCTAAAAAACCTATCGATAAGAATGATGACACGTTGAAAGGTCAAACACATTCACACAGTCTTGCTAATTTCAGGTGAGAATTGATTGATTCCGTTAACAAATCCAAAACATACCATTAAAATAACATTATGCTCACCATTTCGTGACGTCCTGCCACTGTGCGATGATTCTGAATGTTTCAATATTACCTTCGCCTTGGACGGCACTGCTGGTTGCTATAAATATATTCGTACATTTGGATCCTGACTACCGCATCAATATTCATATCAACTCTGTTTAAGTTTAGATCGTCTGAGAAGGATGAAGGGTATTTTGCTCGACACCTTCTTCGTTTTTTTTTTGCTTTTCAGATACCGCAGTATTTTTTCGTACGCAAATAAAGCCAACCGCGCTTCAACTCGTTACAGCTATAAGAGTGCCCCCAACGTTGAATAGGGGCCGAAAAGAAATACATTCCATAACAGCTCTTCAACCTGAAGTGATTCCTGTTATTTTGCAACAACACCGGTGATGCTTTTGGGTGGAGTCCCTCAGGAGGAAATCATGCGTGTGTAGTTGCGGCTTGCGGGACGGGGTATCAGATCAACGTAAGAGTTGCGTTTTTAATTACTGTCCCATTAAAAGAATAATAGTTCTCGTGTCATTCGAAAAGTGCGAACCAGTTTTTTAATGGCTTCACCGAGAAAATAGAACCTACCGGACTTCGGATAACAAGTTTCCTCCTCTCGAAAATCACGGAATGGCTACAAGTGCGTGTGAATGGCCTCTTGTCCGGTTGTGTGGCTGTGGTGTCCGCCGCCAGGACTGCTAAACGTGACTGGTGTAGGCAATAGCCAGAACCACACCAACAAAAGCTCACTATAGTTGAACCTGGCCCGGTCGCTGTGTGTGATTAGATCGACCACATTCTTTTCGAGATTGAATCTTCCTTTGTAGTTTGAGAGCGTTTTTTTTTCTAATCTGTGCGGACGCTTCCAGAAAGGAAGACGTTCGATCCACCCGAACTCGAACTTAGCAGAGCGCGCAATTATTTCGGATGATAGCGGCAGAAGTTATGGGGCCAGGGCCGGGACCGGGATGATCAGGTCGCTTCGCAGCCATTTAGGAATTATTTAAATTTGACTACATAGGTACTGATTGAGGAAAAGTACCAAGTCAAAGAATGAAATTCTCGTCCGTTTGACGCAGACTTGGGCAGACTGCTTGAATGAGGGAGGTACACACATACAGGAAATGATACATTTTAGTTTTAGTCTTTTCATTAACGAACATTTATTTGCGGGGTAAAAAAGTGAGAACCCAAATACCGTGCGGATGTGGTTCACTTCTGCTAAGCAAACTATTTTTTAGTTTAATTCATGGTTTTGTTCTGATTGTTTTACGTTCGCAAATACCAGTCCAAATGTAAATAGTGTAAAATCATTTTCAAGTTCATTAACAAAAGTCCTCAGGTGAATTCGAGATTTTTAGGAATTTCTTTTTAGCTTTTAGCTGGTTGAAGTTTTTGGAGTGTCTTAATAGAATACGAAACCTAAAATTAAAAAAGTTCGAAAACAGACACTGAGGAAGCCTGCAAGTCGTAGGCGAAATACGTATCTGTCGTGAATAAAATATACATAGTAGAATTAAAATGGATCAGTTTTCTTCGTTTTTAATTTTAGGTTTTAGCTGGTGTTGAACAACAACAAAAATTACATTTAGAGTAATAGTTTTTTTTAGTAAAATTCCAAATTGCCGAATCTTTCTTTCTGTCCGGTAAACAAAAATGTATTGCAAGGTTCGTTCGTCCTCAGATAGAGCTAGTTCTTGAAGCAACTCTCTTTCTTTCCGGTAAACAAATATGTATGACAAGGTTCGTTCATGCTCTGATAGAGCTCAGTTTTTGGTATAGAGAACGAGTCGCGGCTGGTTAAAAATAACTTATGGAACTCACGAAAACAAGCCGCACTTGTTCTTGCACTTCAGTTGAATACAGCAAGCTAATGGATTACGTTTTTATGGGATAAATATCATGCGCATGTCGTGATTATTTATACAAATTACCGGACAAAATTACCAAATTGCAAAAAGCAAAGCAAAGCCAGGTGCTACATTCCGTTATCGAAACTTGACCTTGACCTGTTTTTATACGACAGACTTCGCAGCCAGCTGTTAGAGTGCAGGACAATCGCAGGGCCAGTTGCAACGATACGATCCGAATGACTCCAACAGCCTCTTCAGTCGAACAAACAACGACTGGCTTATTACCCCAGCACTATTCCTCAAGGCCAACTGGGAGACCATTACAATTACAATACAAAATACTATTCAAAACTGTTGGCTCGAATTTCCGTCTGTCCAAGCTGTAATCTAAGATTATAACCGGATTCGAACCCACAACACCCGCCAGGGTATGTGGTTCGCTAGTACTTGTACCTTTGAACCATAGAGGCGCTGGACAAAAGGAGACTGCAAAATCCACTTCTCAAGAATAGCTAAGAATTCTTGAGAAGTGGATTTTGCAGTCTCCTTTTGTCCAGCGCCTCAATGGTTCAAAGGTACAAGTACCAGCGAACCACATGCCCTGGCGGGTGTTGTGGGTTCGAATCCGGTTATAATCTTAGATTACAGCTTGGTTCGACTCATGCACCTTCCAGTATTGGACAAAAGGTAGGAGTCAAAATGACTTCTTGTCAAGCATAGCTACCAATACCCCCCCCCCCCTTCCTTTCCGCTCTTCCCCTCCTTCACCAAAAATTTTCATTTCATTCCCCTACCGTCCCTTCATCATTTGTAGAACCATCGTTTCAAAAAATATTAATTTATATGTATGACCTCATTTCAAGGTCAAGACTAAAAACTTGAGATTAGTCTAATTTTTTCTGTTTCGTTTTTTCTTTTTCACTTTTTGTTCTATTTTGCTCTTTTTCTGTAGCGTTTTCTTGGTTTTCGGTTTCACGTTCTTTTCCTTCTATCTATTCCATCTTTTTTATCGTTTTTTTCAGTCACGTATTTTCTGTTTCATTGTTCCGTATTTCTTCATTCACTGTCCCTTTTCTCTTATTTTTGGCTCTGTTTTACCTCTATCTTTTCGTAGTTCGGCCTTGTCTGTTTCGTTTACCCTCTTTTTGATGCTTCGTTTTTCCTTCTCTTTCCTTCATTTTTTTCTGTTTTTAGCTATCTTTTATTTATTTGCTCTCCGGTTTTCCTTTTTTATCTCTTATTTTTCGTCTTTTTCTTCCCGTTTTACCTTTTGCTTTGGTCCATGTTTCCTGTTTTCGTTTTCTTCTTTTTCTATCCGATTTTCCCGTTTCCTCTACCGGTTTTTACTCCCTCGAGTTTTCCCTTTTGATTTGGTTCCGTCTGTTCCGTCTTCCCTTTCTTGTCTTATTTTCTCTCTTTTTCTCGCCAGTTTTCTCACCTTCTTCGTCACGTTTTTTCTCATGTCCGCTGTTTCTCTTCTGTTCTTCAAGTTCTGTCCCGTTTTTCTCTCGTTCCAGACCTGTTTTCCCCCTTATTTGCTGCTCCGTTTGTCGTATTTTTTCTTCCGTTTTTCCTCTTTTCTTTGCTGTACCTTCATTATACTATAACAAATGTTTTAACTCAATTCTCATCTGGATTTGTGTTTTTCTTGGTCCCAGTTTTCGTCTTTTTACCTTTTCAATTTCTTCTTTATCCTTTTCTTTTCAGTTTATCCTTATCGTTTTGCTTCTTTTCATTTTGATTATCCGTTTTCTGTCCTGTCTTCTCTTTTTTTACCCGTTTTCTTCTTTTACACTTTTTTCTCTTTTTATGCTCCGTTTTCTTTCTTATTCTGTCACGTGTTTTTTTTCGTTTTTCCTTTATTCATGCCAGTTTTTCTCTTTTTCTCGCGTGCTTCCTTTTTTTCTATCCCATTTGTCCAGTTTCTTTCACTTCTCTGTTTTTCTGGAGAGCAGTATGAGGCGGACTACCTATAGAATACCTCTATTTTATTCTGTTATCCAAAATTTTCTTGCAATGCAAAATTCAAACAAAATCGAATTGAAATGTACCTTTTTCCTGAAAATTCGTGCTTTGATAATAGCAAGTGTAAATAATTCCTAACGAAAATTACAATAAGATTTTCATTTTCGGTTACCAGATCACAGCGTTTCTTGAAACTTACCAGTACTGCATTCCCCGATTTGTTCAGACGCGGTTACCCGGTCATTGGTTATGGGCTATGGCGAAATACCAAATGGAAGGTCATACGCACTTAGTAGCGTGCATCAATTGCGTATTCCGGGTACGCACCGTCTGTCGACATTCCACGCTGACGCGTATGAAGACCCATTCCGTGGAAGATTACGACATAGGCCGGAAACATCGGGTTTCGGGTAGTAGGTATGTTGCTATCTCCAAATCCAGACTGGTCAAAATCGGGAATCAGCTACATGCCCGGGAGGGGGGTTAATTATTCCACGTCGTACTTTCGAACAAGCATGTCGCTGGCTGTCGCACAATCCAGTGAGTCCTTCTCAGCCTGACATTCTGGAGAATTATGTCCATTTCATCGCTTGTCCCGGACAAGTCCTGAATACCAAAAAAGAACCCATTATATTGTATTCGAAGGTAACGCGTGAGAGTTGAATATAATATAAGCTTTTTCGATTTCTAACATTATCTAATGATGATGAGCCTTTCGCATTTGCTTATAAAAGCCAGATTCGATTTTTAAATTGACTCTTCAATCCGGTTCTCTTCGGCTAAATCTTTGGAACAGCCTGGCGATGGTTTTTTTTTGCGATATGAAGATTCAAATCTTCTCTTTCTTTCACACAGTCTTCCCGGTGATCAAGACGTCCGTTGGAAACTTGATCGGGGTCTGTTTGTTACATAAAAAGAACTTGGAAGCCCTAATATTTTTGGAAACAAAGTTTTTTACTTTTTTTGTTTTCAATCTGGGCCCAAATGGTTTTATTCGCTTTTCAAATTTATTAAGCTAAAATGCATTTTTGGCGCGATTATGCAGCGTTGGCTCGAAATTTGGGCGCAACTAATACATAGCCACAAAACGAGTGCCTATATCGTTTTGTGTTGGAATTTAAAGGGCTGTCGGGCTGAACAACGAATGCTGAGTTGCATTTTTCGCGTGTGCATGTATACAAACTCTCAGTCAGACGGACACTTGCATTGAAAAGAAGAGAAAAGAAAAAATAATGCGGTGGGCAGTCGCGCGTAGTCCACGGAGAAGCCTCAAAGCATCGAATCACCACGAGCCGGTAGCGAATGGTTGGCGAAGAGCGGCAAGACAAATCCTAACTCAAGCTAAAACAGTGTGAAGTGCGGGCATCCGGTGGCTGTATCGTACAAGCATAAAAATACCATGAAAAACAGAGAGGACTCCTGCCATTTTTAAATACCACTGCATAATCGCAAACCTTTACAGCGCGCAGTTCAACTTTTCTGGCAGGTTCCTGACTGAAGACTGAAAGGGATGGAAGAACTGGATATTCGGAGAAAGGTTTGAAATCGCTGCGCCTCTAACAGCGCTCACATTAGCTGGCCTCTCTCACCGCGAGCCATCGGGATGTTGTGGGACGGTTAGAATGCTGAAAAAGTAACAGGACTGTAACGGTCATTTTTTCTTCAATTGATTATGGACAACTTCTCTTTATCGTAGTCTACATCTTCATCAATTCATTATGGCATGAGTAAAATAATTCGAATTATTGTTAGTAGATTACTTATTCTAATTCAAATTCAGTTAAAATAATTTGCAAGATTTGTCTAAATTCAGATTTTACATGATTTACTTCTGTTTAATTATTCCAACCACTGTATATTCCAAATTTATGTTAGTTTTAGATTTGATGGTTTTTATTATGTCATTTGTTTTTATTGCCTTGTCTGCCTAATGTAAACTTTTCAAGACCTTGTTCTTGCGGGTGGTGTCTTGCAGCGCAAGGTTGAATTATATGTAGTCAGCTAAAATTGAATCAGCAAAACAACGAACTACATCCGCACTCAAATACGGCATTCCAGCGGTGTCGAGGAGTCCAAAATTCCCCAGAATTTGAACAGATAAATGGATGGACGGACGAACGGGCGGTATATGAAAGAGGATCTGCAACCACCGACCAATGCGCGATGCGGTGCGAAAATATTCAGAAGAGAATATTCCAAAAGCAAAGGATTGCCGGCTCTAGAACGTTGACAGAAGGAATAAGTGAATTTCGAGCGTCAGACAGTAATGCCGGGTAAGATAGACTGACGTGTCAGATTAATAAGATCCCCAACACGCGGTAATTTTGCTTAAAGTTTCACATCTGCATATTTATAACGTTACCGTACGTTACTTTTGTGTGACCATGAAATTAAGCATTAGCAAGATGATTAGTGTAGTACGATATTATTACAAAGACGGTTAAGATGTATGGAAAAGTGTGGTAAATTTCAATTCAGTTATAGATTAATTAATAGATATGCACGATTATGCAAAGATTGAGCAAATTAAAAATTACCCGTTTTCGCCCATTAGTATGATTGTCCGGTTATTTTTATTCCGCACTTTATTTTTTTGTCATAACACTATTAAGTAAGTGACTAGCAGGTTTTTTTTGTTTCCACTTATGTGCATGGTTTCACACTTTCTTCGAAAAATTTTCATGCGTTTCCCGCGAGTTCACAAATCGATTCGAATCGACCTTACGCGGTATTTTTTACTTAAACTATGAAATTTATACGGTTTTATGTTATGCGAAATTTAGTACATGGAATTGGAATATATGCGATTTTTTACGCGGTTTCGATTTACGCGAAACGTGTCTGTAGTTTAATTAAGATGTTCATGCAGATTATGAGACAACCCGGATGAACCAAAAAGAAGAAAAAATTCTGCAGAACATTCGTACAGAATGTCTTGCCTATAGAACCAGGGTTCTTGTATGAGAATTTAAGAATTAGTAATCTTTTGACATATTTATTTCATTCAACTTCAATACCATAACCGTATGCTCGCACCTTCCGCTTAACTCCACTCATAAGGTTCGGTACAACATCTAGATGCAGTTTCTTCTCTACCGAAACCCACGTTTTCTTCGTGTATTCCTCCGATTTGACCTACTTGGGATGTTTCCGTAGTGCCTGCTTTAGTATTTTTCGATGGACGTTAGTTCCGGTGTGTTTGGGGGGGTTGCGGTTCGTTTCCTTTACCTTGTAAGAGAATGAACCACTGCGATTCTAGGATTCCCTTCCCGAGGATTCGCAGTCTGCGTTGTATCAATACTCGGCATTCGCAGAGTAGGTGTTCCGAGGTCTCAGGTCAAGGACTCCCATGTCCTTAGGTACGAAAGTAACCCCGTTAGCTTTGTACCACTCCTGAATAGTGGCACGAGTCTAGATCCGACCAGAAGTTTTCGAAAATTGACAGCGATAAATATACAGTGTAAACAATACACTCTAAACTACTTCTACTCAAATTTTCAAGAGAAAATATCTATTGGATAATTTTCTGCAGTGTTTTTCCGTGATGCAATTTGATGTGGGACACCCTTTACTAGGTTCTTAGTTCGTTACTTTCTACCAAGCAGATCCGCGGACTGAATCCGGTTATAATGGGAGCCACTTATAACCGGATTACAATAAACTTTTCTCCTAGGCTCCCATGATTCGTCAATATTGCGTTATTCCGCGAACCACAGAAGACTGGTAAAAAGTACTTTTTATGACTTTTATAACAGTGCTGACTTATTGATAGACGCATACTGTACCTCTTTCTCCGTCTGTTGTAGTCGACTACTGAATGAGCAGTTTTATCTAGCTGGTTTTCTAACATATCTGGTGCACCGGGACGTCCTAAGGTATAAGAAAGTCTGGAATATTAACTCAGTTTTTTTCCTAATGACCATTTCTCAGAAGAAAATGGTCCTGTGGAATCCTGTGGTAGGTACGTTGCGTCCCTACGTCGTACCTCGTCGTACGTACGTCGAATTATCATTCGTAATTCAATCCCCGTTTCTTATAAGTTTTTCCATCGGTGATTATACGGAATGAACAATTCGTTCCCACGATCCTCCTATTTGTGGTGCATTCAGTGGGATGAATAACAATGTTATTCTTGTGGTTGCGAATGTTTCGGCCGGCTAAGAACTTGTATTGAAAACTCCTATGATTTGCCTATGATTGCCATTCGCCATACTTTCAAAGAAAATTCAAAATGGTCAATTTCCGATAGAACCGATAACGGATGTCCCGCAGTGTGGGACATGAACCAGCGTTCTACGCGATACACGTTGTGTAAGGTTCATTCTTATTGATCACAAATAAAATGAGGATAACTTGCGCAGTCCGTTTAGCAGATTTCTAGTTTTATTTCATCTGCTCATTTATGACGGTTAAAAAATCCCACTGCGATCTGGAATATTTCCAGGGGAGTGAAACCAGAATTTATCAACTTATTTTTTAATTAAAGGCCTTATTTTTTCATTAAAGACCAAACTGCCAGATGCCGGCCAAAAGCCGACGGTGAGCAAAAGCAAAGCCTAAATGCTACATTCTGTTATCGAAACTTTACATTCTATTTGTATACTACAGACTAGCTGACCCGTTGTACATAAATCGTGAATCTGTCACAATCTCGAGTTTAGTCTCTGAAGAAGCTCTGCTCAAAGGAGCTCTGAGGAGTAAAGTAGAAAACTTGCTTAATTTGAAGAAAACCGAACTAAGTATAATAATAGGACTATTCACCGGTAACTGTCCGAGCAAACGCCATCTCAAAACGATTGGTAGGCTGGACAATGATACTTGCCAACTCTGCGAATTCGAAAGCGAAACTGCAGAACATCTACTCTGCCAGTGCAGTGCACTAACTCTTCGCAGACTAAGAACCTTCGGTAAAGGAACAATGGAGCCTTTCGAAGTTTGGTCTGCAAATCCCAATCAGGTAATAAACTTCATAAGAAGTGCAATGCCGGACTGGGAGAAGACTGGAACAATGACGAACACTTTCATCAATAGTGTTTTGTCGGCAACTAATACTTAGACAAAAGAAGAAGTATACCACAATAGATCAAAATAATGGTCGTAGTGGTCAAACCTTCCGACATAAAAATAAGCAGAAAACAATCCCCCCGTTACTTAGCCAGATAAAATAAAGCGGATAGCACTTAAATATTCGCCGTGATAATATATAACATTTCACCGAATACAATTTCGCGAAAAACCTTACGCGGAGTGTTCCATTTCACGGAAAACCTTTTCGTGGAAAGTACCATTTCGATCCTCGGGGTGATCCTCTCCTTACTCGTCACCCGTTCGGGCCCAACTGAAGGAAAGTAATAGAGGTCAGTAGACCTAGGAAAACAAATAAACAAATAAATAGACAGAGCTGATTGCTACGGGGGACTGCAGATAGGTTTTGGTGGTCTTGTTTTATTGCCTGTTATGTTTTATGGAAGAGTCTTAAATTTCTCGAGCTCGATTAGTTTTTGAGTTACGCAAAAAAATTTGTTTTGTTTGTATGAGAGTCCTTATTCCCCTACCACAGGGGTGAGGGGTCTCAAACCATCATTAAAAATCGTGCCTACAAAGTCCTCCACATGCCTAATTTGGTTCCATTTGCTTGATTAGTTGAGGAAATTTGTATGGGGACCCCCCCCCCCCTCTTAAAAAGGGAAGGAGTCCTAATGCATCATATAAAAAATTCTTGCCTCCAAAAACCTTCACATGCCAAATTTGGTTCCATTTGATTGATTACTTTTCGAGTTATGAGGAAATTTGTATTTCATTTGTATAGGAGCCCCCCTCCTAAAGTGGGAAGAGGTCCTAGTTCGTAGAAAAAATTCTTGCCTTCAAAAATCTTCACATGCCAAATTAGGTTCCATATGCTTGATTAGTTCTCGAGTTAAGAGGAAATTTGCATTTCATTTGTATAGGAGACCCCCCCCCTCCCTCTTGAAGTGGGGAGGGGTCATAATTCCACTCCTACAGAGGGCAGGGGTCTTAATTTACAGTAGAAAAAAAAAATTGCCTGCAAAAATACCTACATGCCAATTTTGGTTCCATTTACTTGATTAGTTCTGGTGTTTTGAAGAAATTCCATATGTCTGATTTGTTCTCGAGTTAAGAGGAAATTTGCATTTCATTTGTATGGGAGCCACCCTCCTAAAATGGGGAGGGGTCGTAATTCATCATAAAAAAAATTCTTGCCTCCAAAAACCTTCACATGCCAAATTTGGTTCCATTTGCTTGATTAGTTCTAGAGTCACGAGGAAATTTGTATTTCATTTGTATGGGAGCCCCCCTTCTAAAGGAGGGAGGGGTCATAATTCCCTTCCTAAAGAGGGAAGGGGTCTCAATGCACCATAGAAACAATTCTTATCTCCAAAAATACCCACATGCCAAATTTTGTTCCATTTGCCTGATTAGTTTTCGAGTTATGCAGAAATTTGTGTTTCATTTGTATGGGAGCCCCCCCTCTTAGTGGGGAGAGGGGTCTCTAACCACCATGAGATCCTTCCCCGGCCCCAAAAACCCCTACATGCAAATTTTTACGCCGATCAGTTAAGTGGTTTTCGATCCCATAAGGAACATACGCGCAGACAGACAGAAATTCATTTTTAAAGGAATAGATTTGTATAGGAGCCCCCTTTCTTAGTGTGGGGAGGGGTCTCTAATTACCATAAGGCTCCAAAAACCCCTACTTGCAAATTTTCACACCGATCGGTTCAGTAGTTTTCGATTCTATAAGGAACATACGGACAGACAGAAATCAATTTTTATAGGTATAGATTTTGCGGCCAGCGGTTAGAGTATAGGACGATTGCGGGGCTAGTACTATGATTCAATTGACTCTAACAGCCTACCCCCAGCCGAGATTTGAACATACGACGACTGGCTTGTTAGACCAGTATCCCTCGAGGCAAATTGGGAGGCGGTGGGCCGAGAGGATCAGATGGAAATTTTTTTCGTTTACTCATATTTGAGATCCTATCAAGACGATTGTGTAAGTTAATTAAATTTTCTATTAAAAAATTCAAATATAGAAAAAAATATTCAGCAGGGCTTTCAAGTGATCGAATCCGAATTGGTGAGTCTTTCATCCTTTCATTGCTATTAAATTCTTTATAGCCACCTCCTCTATTTTGTTTGCTGCATCTTGCTTGCAACAATATTTTACTATAGTGTCCGTTTCACGATGGCCCAATGTCTCTCATAGGGCGGAGTGTTTTGAATGGACTCTTGCCCTTAGTCATCACCTGTACATACATTGTTGCGTTATGGTAGGATGCAAAATCCGGCCAAAACAGCACAGAACATTTGTGTTGCTTCAAGTACTCGTTCACGTACATTTTCTGGTTGACAGTCCCAATTGCAATGAAAATGTCGCATGCCACAGCCACAGGTACAGATAGCCTGCCAAACAAAATGTTTCTTTGCGGACTTCGACAGTTTCATATACATGAATAAGTTTGCCTTTCAGATGCCGTTTAAAAGTCCTACCCAGGAAACTGCCTTGACGTAGGTTTCGTCGTTCACTACTATGCAATCGGATTTCGTTAGCGTCGTTATACACAACTTCCGGAATCTTATTCTGGTCATCTTATTTTGTTTATCATCGCTTATTAGGGTCCCTACCTTCTCATAAGAAGGCTGCTTTTAGCTCGATGAATGGTTGTAGACGATACTCCCAGACATCCAGCGACATCCAGCACGATCACTTTTATCACTGGCGCAAGAGATCACTTGCTTACAAGCGAGCTATTGCTAATGTCACACAGCAGAGAAATGATCAAAAGTACGGGAGACAGATTTATGCAAAATTCACTTTGTTCTAATTGAAACATGTATGAATCATAATGAATATACTCACCATGGTATGAATATGAATATCTAAAATAACCCGGCATTTCTTTGGATAATCCACAAACTGAAAATAAAATCTTTTTTTTTTATTCATTCACTTGTGCTTCTATTTAGTGTGTTGTTATTTTTTCGTGTTGGTCACGTTATTAGTGAATGATGTGCTGCCAAACCTGTTCTCTAATTTTCCAGGATAAATAACGATTCGTTGTGTTATTGTTAAATTTTCGAGTGCAAGTGTTCTAAGGAAAATATATGGGATGTCAAGTCGGTTCGGCGTTTACATTGGTGACAGTTGATGTGGCCACTTTCAACGTTTGTGCTTCCTCACCATGTGAGTATTTTCGCAATGCACAAGCAAAATTTTGCTGCGTTACTCCTCTTAGCAAGACGCTATTTTAATAAACTGAAGACAATAGTCAAAATCCAGGGCCATTGTTGTGCACGCATACGCCTACACAATGAAGGGTGTTCAGCTTTTCTATAAATGTATGCTCAAAATAAGTACGTGAAGTTTAAGTTGATCAAATTCTAATCGTAACACCCTTTAAGCTACAAAACCGTCTCGTTAAGCTCACTTTGGAGCGGCTTTGAAGAGAAGGTGGATTTAAGGAAACTTTAATATAGCTTAAATATCTCTTATTGAGGTATAGAGTTTACTTAATGCGACCTTAAACACTTTAAGTCATGCAATAACCAACCATTGGTGTTGTAATTCTGATCTTACTGTAGCCATATATTAGTAATTTTGGATACAAACCTAATGCTTCATGGAAAGTTGTTATTCCAAAATATCTTGCTAAAATCATACATAAAATTCAAAACTAAAACCTAATATAGATTTCCAACTACACTTCGCTTCGGCAATGACTATTTTACCTTTTCTACCTTAACCGATAGTCTCCATTCCATAATGCGGTACAGAAATCGGTGCAGAATAGATTGGTATGCTAAATTCTCCGACGTACTGCTTCGGGAACTCTGCTGCTCGGGATGATGATGATGCAGTTCCTTCTTGCCACAGAATCCCCGTGTGCACGTGTGTGGTAGTGAGCGTTCGGCTGCAACCAGAGATTCCCGCGCATTCTGAACCCGTCAGACGGCGTCAAATGCAAACGGCCGGTTGCTGATAAAGAGCTCCTAAATCGATCGATCGGAAGCGCCGAAAGGAAACCAATCAATGGGAACCGTTGCCACATTCTGTTTGTAGTCTTGCATTTTGGCACGACCAGGCAAAGCAAATATGTTTTAATTTGACAAAGTTAAACACATGGCTGATATGTGTGACATTGTATACATGTGATAGGACGTGTTTCACGAGAGCGGATCATTCTGGGCGTATTTCGTTTTATGCCACACAAACTAAAATGTTTCATAAATTTACTGGGATGATTTGCTAAATGGCAAACTCATCTAAGCCGTGGCTCTATTTTGCCGCACGAGTCTAAAGTTCAGCAACTCCAATCAACTTTTCTAGTCACGACACCGGGAGATTCTCGACCAGATATAAAAGGTTCTTTAATGATCTTGTGACGCCCGCCGAGGCTCGTTCGACCCGCCTTTCACAAGCGAGCCACAACCAGCACCTAGAAGATTGATTGGCTTGAATTAAATCTAGTCAAAAGTAATAGATCTTCATCAACAACGGAGCCTGGTCGTTAAGGCAGGTAAAAAAGAGTGTGATGAAGATTATGTGGTGAACAGCCGCGGCTTCTTCAAAGCGAAAATTTTGCAATTGCTCTCTAACTACGTACGATTAAATTAGTAACGTCCGCCAAATGTCCCACCGCTGAGCCACTCCGGACGGTTTTATTATCTGCTAAATATCAATTATTGACCAAATAAATACAGCGAAAACATCTTGACACGAACCATAATTGCTGCCCCGTCGAAAGAAGGAGGATAATGATCATAAGGGATGGACAACGTTTTAACGATCCACTGCTCGCAGCCGGATGATCTTGTTTGCTCTATAATTGTCTTCTAACCAAGGAAAGACAATCATTCCCATCTTTCCCGCGACACGAGGCACAACGAAGGGAAAGGCTTAGCTAAAACCAAGAACGTTCGAAGCTAACTCTCACGCACGTTAAAGATCTTTCTCGTAGTCTCTACCCAAGCCCGTCATTAACGTCACAGACCACGACAACGACAAAAACGCCGCGAGATTGTGTATGATGGTTTGATGTGACGACTTACAGCGAATCCCAAGATGAAGTTTGTAGAAAACGAATTTCGTGGAACAATGTTTGACCATTAATGGTGCTATTTGGCGATTGTTGACAGTGCAGGTTTCTGATACGTAGAATTAGTTTTATGTGCCTGGCTAATTGTGATTAGATATGCGGTGCTGCGTAATTTTAGATTACAGAGTTTTTTTCTACCAGTTGCAGCAACAATGAAGCCAGATTGTTGCTTGAGCACGTGGCGAAAGGATTAAATTATTTATATAAATCGTTCACTATTTTAAAGCTTCTGTAATGAATATGTATGATATGTTATATTTCAATACTAACTTCAACTTCAACTAAGATCTAGTATACGAATGATTGTGATTTTGTTTGCCGTTCAGTCATTATAGTAGACGCTTCCTTTTTACGCCAACGTTTCGATCCGGATTTGGATCTTCATCAGGGCTTCTACGAACGTGTATTTTTATTAGTTGTTGTCTGAGTTATAATTTGTTTGTTACTTACAAAGTGTTGATCATCTTTGTCTAAATTTTTTTATCCTACAGTGTTGTCTGGTTTCGGATTTTGAATATATTAGTCGAAAAATACCAGTAAAGGTGTACGTTATTCGTGTAAAAAATCTAACAGATATGTATAGAAACATAAGCTTTATGAAGGCCGTAATTCTTTCATAATATGAATATATTATATAGGCATTTCCGCGAAAAATCACATGAATGGATTACATGGATCTTTAAATTTTAATTTCCTTGAATACAGGTTTGCCTCAATTATTTGGGAGTTTTGGAGCTTGCTCGCACTTACACAACTTTTCAATAAACTGTTAATGAAAAAAGCAGAGGTCTTGGTCTCTTTTTTTCTCTTACGTAGAAAACAACAAAAATATTAACAACCAGTCAACAGGAATTAGTACCTGGTGCATAAAATAACATAAGAATAAAAAATAAAAACATGCAGGTATCGCCGCACGGGATGCACATAATTGTACACCGGAGTAAGATCAGAAAACCGGTTCTTGTCTTATATGCAATCAGCAAAAACTTGCAGTTTGTCTTATGAGCTGAATGAATATGTGTAGGTCAGAGAAACCTTTTCATGAGGCTCAAACGGTATAAGGACGAATTGATTTAAAGAGTCACGATTCTGGAAAAGCATCCTGTTACATAATTACTACTAGTTTTTTTTCTAAAGTAGGAAGAAAGTGGGAAATCTAACGGCATCATATATTAATCAGCGTGATTCCGATCTGTTGATATTCGACACTTACGGGGTTGGCCTGGTACACCTCGTCGTTAATTGACTCAATATTGCAATCTCATATCACTGCTGAGAAGCCGGCGCGGCGGTGTTGAACAACGGATGGGTACCTTCGAAAATTGCAGCATCACTTCCTAGTGTAGAAAAATTGCCATTCGAAGCCGGGCGGACGAACGAACTTTTTGGCGCAATGGTCCTTTTCACACCACGAGATTGGCCCGACGACCGACGAAGGTTGTCAAGTGCAATTTCTCGAACTGCGTGGGAATATTCTCCAGATCGAATCGCATTCCCTTGTGCCGGCAGCACTTTTTCGAGTGCTTTTTTTGTACGACTGAAAAGCGTATCCGAAAAACAGCAGACAGCAGAAAAGATAGACCTGCTGGACAACAATACAAATGAGTGCGGAATAAGGCAGACCCCCTCCGCGTTTTTGGCCCAGACCGGCGATCCTTTTCTGTTTTGCCTTCGTCGTCGCAGTGGAAAGCATCCGTATGAACTCGGAGCCATATGACTTGTAAATCATAGCTAAACAATTGATAATATGCAGACCCCAGGATCCGCTAGATCCTGGCGAGAATCCCACACATTTCAAACGAAATTTTCAGTTAAGGGAACGGTGCAGTCCGGTTAGTTCCGCGGCTCGAGTGTTTCCGTTCCGTTTTCTTGGACTTTGTGTGCGGACGACAACTGTGATTATTAATGCGATTAATTTCTCAAAATATTTGGATAAAGGATAGTTCCGCACATGCTGCTCTGATCTATGGTGAAATGAAATCTCTGAAAAATGCTGCTACCTGCGGAGTTTCCTGGTAAAGGTAATTTTGAAACCAGCGGCGCTAATGAAATTTTATTGCTTAATGCGCACATCGTTGGTGGCGTAGGTGATGCTAAATTTCACTCCCCGTAGAGATTTTTTATGGTTCACTAAAAGTAGGTCACGCTTTCCGTAATTTATGGGCGAACGTTCGTTACGAGATTAAAGTTGATTGCAAAGGGTGTATCTTGCACTGGACGATCTACGACCTTCGGGTTTTAGTTATGGCGCCTGCGTATTGTATAGTGGTATTTCCTTATCGTCTTCTTATATCTTAAAAGAAAATCTTGTTAAATAGTTATTTCTTCGAAAATTTAAGCGATCTCCTACTTCTTGAGTAGGTTGGTTCATATATGGTAAGTCGACCTTAGGTCACTACCATGACAGCCAACCATATTTTGACCATTAAAAATAATTTCTGCCTCCATAAACCTTCATATGCCAAATTTGGTTCCATTTGCTTGATTAGTTCCCGAGTAATGAAAAAATTGTGTTTCATTTGTATGGGAGCCCTCCATTCTAGAGCGGGGAGGGGTCTCAAACCACCATAAAAAATCCTGTCTCTAGAAACCCTCACATGTCAAATTTGGTTCCATTTGCTTGATTAGTTCTAGAAGTTTGCACAAATTTCTGTTTCATTTGTATACAATATTGTATTCATATATGAGAGCCCCCTCCTAGAAGGGGGAGGGGTCTCGAACCACCATAGAAACATTTCTTCCATCAGAAACGTCTACATGGCAAATTTGGTTGAATTTGCTTGATTAGTTCTCGAGTTATGCAGAAATTTCTGCTACATTTCTATGTAAGCCTCTTCCCATTCTGGAAGGAGGGGTCGCGAACCGTCATAAGAACCTTACCCAGCCCCAAAAACTTCTGCATTCAAAGTTTCACGGCGATCGGTTCAGTAGTTTCCAAGTTCATACAAACAGATAGAAATTCATTTTGATAGGCTTATATACTACATACAGTACCCAATACTGCTACTTTGCTCTATTTTTATTTCATTTTTTCATATTTATATTTCTCTATAAACCTATTTGATTTTTCTCATTTTCCCTTTTTTACATTTCCGTTTTTCTTCGCTACCTCTCCCCGTTTCGCTACTTTCGTTCGGTGCTTTTTTCGTACTAATTTCCTTTTATTTTTCCTTGGGCTTAAAGTGCTCGAGCCCACACAATTGTGTAGGTGAGGCATGACTACTTTTAAAAATTTTTCCTTTCCTCTCTAAACGTTGTACTTTTACATATACGGCACCAATCTCTTGTGTAAACATTGTAACTCGTACAAATAATAGAAAATAGCTGAAAAGAAGTTTTATTTTATGCCTGGATTAATTATTGTCCAGTCTTCAAAATCTTGTGAGACCAGCAAAAAGTTTTATCTGTCGTATTTTCTTATTGGATCCGTTTTTCGAAATTACTTAGATAAAAAATTATTGGTAATGAGTATTTCTAATTGATGTAATTGAAAATTTACGGGAAATAATTTTTACAACTTACTTATGCACATTGTTTTTCATACCGTCTTATTGTATACCTACTTTAACCTTTACGTTCCGTCCGAGATTTCAAAAATTACTTCAAAAATATACTTGCCGTTACACTTTTGGCTCTATTTTTACTATTTTTTGATCAATTTTTATACAACTTGTCTTCAAAGAACCACCTTAAATTGACCTCCAATGAAAAAAATATTAGCAAATTTTGGATCTATTTCCCCGGAGATATTCCAGATCGCAGTGGGATTATTTTTTCACGTCATAAGTAACAGATGAAATAAAACGAAATCTGCTGCTACCATCTCATTTTGGGTAAGTAAGAATGAATACATTACACTGTACAGACCACTCGTTCAGAGTACTACTGGAACCCAAAACTGGTCATTCATAAATTGTAAAATAATAAAGAAGTGTGGCAAATGGTGTATTCAACTACGGGATTTTCTAAAACAAATTCTTGGATCAACATTTGGATGTTTTATGAGCCAATCTGGACATTCCAGTATCTCTGTTGTATTAAGGTTAGTAAAAACATAACTTGCAAAAAGTTACGTGTACTTCTATAGCTACGTAACGACCGTTCCGCTGCTTGAAGCTGAAGTCTATGAGCCTCGAAGCGATGATCCCGATCTAAACTAAACGGGGTCAACCCTATTTAATTCTGTGGACTTCTTTACATAAAATAATTAGGTTTTTATGTTTTGTTTTCTCAAAGCCTGGCTTGGGCTAGTCCAATAAGGTTAAAAAAAATTAGAAATAGGGGAAAATGAGCAAAATGGGGCACTTCTCGATAACAAACAGGAAAGCGGTGGGCACCATGCGATACTCCGGAAAATTGTACATAAGATCACCTACATTTTATCAGCCTGCAGGCCATATCTTAATTGCGTCCGTTTTTTCGGCTCGTTTTTGCCCATAGTACAATGGTATAAGATAAGGCCGAACCTACACAATTGTGTAGGTTGCTAAATTTCGCAAATATTTATTGCACTGTGTAGAATACATTGCTTTTGTTATCCCGAGAGATAAAAAAAAATTTATGTTGATCCAAAAACCAAAACTATTGTAACTAAAACCTTCCGTGCTTAAAGGGTTATGTTCATGTTGCTCACTTCGTCCATATTTGCTTATTTAGACTATGTTACTGTTTGTCTTTTTCTCTATTTCACTGTTTCATTGCTATTTTTACACGTATTTCTCATTTTCATTATAATATACCATTAACCGCTCAGTTAGCTTCGGGGTACGATGCTTGTCTGACAAGCCAGTCGTCGTATGTTCGAATCTCGGCTAGGCGGTGCTGTTAGATACAGTCAGTAGGATTTTTGCACTAGCCCCGTAACCCCGTAACCCAGCCAGCGAAGTCTGTCGATAAAGAAGGGTCAAATGTTTACATTTTTTTTTATCAACTACTAGCTGACCCGACAAACTTCTTATTGCCACAAATTAAACTGTGTTGTACATAAATCTAGAATCTTGGATTACCTTTATCACAATCTCCAGTTTTGCAAGTTTTTGAGGAGTTCATGGGTGTTTTAATACATATACAAATATTCCTCACAGTAAAGTATTTATCGAGTTCGATTAGTTTTCAAGTTTCGCAAAAATTTCTGTTTTATTTGTATGACAGTCCTTAACCCCGGGGTGAGGGGTCTCAAACCTTCATAAAAAATTCCTGCCTCCAAAAACCCCTCGCATGCCAAATCTTGTTCCATTTGTTTGATTAGTTCTCGAGTTATAAAAAATTTGTCTTTCATTTGTATGGAAGCCCGCCCCGCTTAAAGGAGAGAGGGGTCATAATTCTCCTCCTAAAGAAGGGTCTCAATTCACCATGGAAAAAAATTGCCAACAAAAACACCCACTTGCCAAATTTTGTTCCATTTGCTTTGCAGAAATTTGTGTTTCATTTGTATGGAAGCCCCTTCTCATAGTGGGGGGAGGGGTCTCTAACCATCATAAGAACCTTCCCTGACCCCAAAGACCTCTACGTGCAAATTTTCACGCCGATCGGTTCAGTAGTTTTCGATTCTATAAGGAACATCCCGACAGACAGACAGACAGAAATCCTTTTATAGGTATAGATATTTCCTGTTCATTCCGTTTTTCTGTTTGCTTTCGATGTTTTGTTCTCTCTCTTGCTCGCTCTCTGTTGAAACTACCCGTTTCTTATGCTCACTTTCCATGTCTTTCCTTTTTGTCATTCTTTGTTTTATCCATCTCCCTTTTACGTGCATTTAAAAAAATTGTTCTGATTTTTCTTTTCCTCTTCCTTCTTATTGGATTATATAAAGTCTAGTTATCAATCCCGCGGATTGATAACTTTTTTTTATTTATTTCATAATTATTTAATTATTGTGGTATCCTATGCATATGCTTTATTTCAATTATTGTTTTTGTTTCAATTTTTCAATTATTGTTTTTGTTTGCTTCTGAGACGAATCTTTTTATTTCGTTTGTTTCTCAGTTCATTATTTCCTTTTCTCATTTCTGTACACTTTTGTAAACAATTTCCCTCTTAACCTCTCTTTATTTCGTTGCATTTGTTATTGTCTTTTGTAAATAAAAAATTTTTAATTGTGTTATTCATTTGTTTCATTTTTTATAGTTAATGGTTTCATAGATTTTAATATTAAAATCGTTAATTATGTCGTATGTTCGTAATCCTTTCCATTCATTTATTTTTTCTCTGTTTTTCTTTTCTTTGAAAGTTCCTGTTTTTTATCAATTTTCATTTTCATTGTTAAATACTTATTCCATTTCCAATCCTGTTCTATTATTTATTAATTTGAATTAACTGAGACTTATTATTTTAAACTTTCGTTTTGTTCTCCCGTTCGCTATGTCTGTTTCTTGTTCCTTATCAGCTTATCATTTGTCTTGTTTTAATTTTGATAACTTTGTTA
Source organism: Sabethes cyaneus (assembly GCF_943734655.1). Taxonomy (NCBI): domain Eukaryota; kingdom Metazoa; phylum Arthropoda; class Insecta; order Diptera; family Culicidae; genus Sabethes; species Sabethes cyaneus. Next base: position 35,628,735 of record NC_071353.1, on the reverse strand, counting down.
TTTTTCTTCTGATTTTTAATATCTTTCTTCTTCATATTCGCTATTACAGTTTTGCATATTTCCCACGTCAAATGTGCCCAAAAGAATACTTTCCAATTAAATTCTATTATGTATATTTATTAGTCTGTTCGAAAACAAATACTGCTAGAGCCTGCAAGTCGTAGGCGAAATAGGGTAACCAATGTATTTTAGACCCCATCAGTAGCTGTACATAATTTGGAGATTTACAGCAAAATCAAATGGAAGTGTCCAAAATATGTACAGCTGCTGATGGGGTCCAAAATACGTTCGTTACCCTACGCATCTGTCGCGAATTAATATACATAATAGAATTCTACCAAGAACCTCCGTAAATATTTTGTGTTTTTTTGCCTTTCTACTATATAAATATATAGTATAAAGGTATAGAAATCACTTGGAAAACCGAAAATGGAAAAAAGGTCCTGCGGGCCGAATGTTCTATACCATTCGACTCAGTTTCGAAAACTGAGCATTTTCTGTGTGTGTGTATGTATGTATGTGTGTGTGTGTGTGTATGTAACGCTTTTAATCTCACTCACTTTTCTCGGAGATGGCTGGACCGATTTTAATGTTCTTAGTGTCAAATGAAAGGTCTAGGTGTCCCATTGGTCGCTATTAAATTTCATTTTGATCGGACTTTTAGTTCAAAAGTTATGTATAAAAATACAAAAAATATGGGACTTCATTATCTCATAGATCCCTTAACCGATTTGAACAAAATTGATTGCATATGAAAGAGGAGCCTTACAAACCCTTAACTTCCAAATTTCATGATGATTGGACTTGTAGTTTGAAAGTTACATAAAGAAATGTGAAAAAATAGTATTTAAAACATATTTTTGTAACATTTAAGAATTAATTCAATGAAAAACATCACACATTTTAATATTATTTGAAAATTACTGCTGAGATCTATCAAACGAAACCGAGTTATTTAAAATCGGACGATTCATTCAAAAGTTATTCAAACTTTAACACTTAAGCACCGTATATTAAACCGTTAAAACGTGTGAAATCAAAACGTATCAATCAAATGTTGATTGTATTCAATGTGTGCGATGTATGTATGTATGTATGTATGTATGTATGTATGTATGCATGCATGTATGTATGTATGTATGTATGTATGTATGTATGTATGTATGTATGTATGTATGTGTGTATGTATGTATGTATGTATGTATGTATGTATGCAAGTATGTATGTATGTATGTATGTATGTATGTATGTATGTATGTATGTATGTATGTATGTATGTATGTATGTATGTATGTATGTATGTATGTATGTGTATGTGATGACAATTTGCAATGAAATTCAAGAAAAGTGAGAAACATGTCAAAAGTCAGAAGTTTTTGAAGCCTCTTAGTGGAATACGAACTCTGAAATAAAAGAAAAGAAAAAACTTTTACCGACTAAATTCCACTATTTAATATTTATTCGCGACAGATAGGTATACGCTTTGAAAAAAGACACTGATGAAGCCTGCATGTTGTAGGCGAACTACGTATCTGTCGCAAATAAATATTAAATAGCGGGATTCAATTGCAAAGTCTTTTCTTTTCTTTGATTTTAGATTTCAATTGTCATTTTCTTCACTTGCTGTTACTCACAATTGCACGCAAAGCAAAAAGCGGAGAAAAGCAGTTAATTTAAATATATAAGTATAGTGGTGTATAGGATCAAAATACTAGTTAGTTGATTTTTCCAAATAAATTTATACAAATTTCATACAAATTTTGCGTATCAGTATATGCTCTTTTCAATCCATAGATACTAGAGCTTAGAAATGTTATATGAAAAATAGGAAGTAAACGTTGCACGGTAGTAACTTTGTAAGATTTGTTTTCGTTAGTGACATTTTAAAGGAAAGATGTCTTGTGTCATGTATCATGTTTTAATAAATAAATCAAAAATGACCAGCACTGGAAATCATATCGATCATATTTCTCATTCTCAAGCATGTTTATGGTGCAGTTTTTGCACTATTTTTCGACCTCATCTTGTTTTCCTAACCCTCTAACATTGTAAAAACGATGCGATCAAGCTAATGACTATCTTTTCATGAAAGTACATTTAAAAGAAGCTCAAGTTTTGATTTTCATGCAAAAATAATTATTTGAAGGAGCGCCAGCTAAGAAAAAGTTCAATTTCTCTTTTTCATATCTAATGCTCTATTCAGTTATTTTTTCTAATTCAAATATATTGCAAAATTGAAGCCAAGCAAACTAATAGTAAAATTTTAAGATTAATCATTTTGTTGTAGATATCCTTTTTCTTCAAAAACGAAGTATAATAATAATTTTTCTGAACTCTTGTTTTTCAAAGATGCTAACTTTTGAACGCATGGTATTAATATCAAAATATCAAAAAAAAATCTACCCTTTGGGCTAAAACCACTATCAAAAAATATGCTATGAACGCATATTTCATATTGTCAGTTCAAAACAAGTTTCGTATGTGGCTCTGAAACCCAAAAGTTAAGGCCGACCGATTATAAAACTAAATAAGGTGTTAATCAAGTAACATAAATGACGCTTACAAGTATTTACGCACCCAAGGAAAGAAAATATAATTATTCTACGCAATACGTTGTGAATTTTACTGGTAAATAAGGATTTTGAGGAATACGGAACGGATATTTAAAAATATAGTCAAGATAATTATAGATGTTCCTGAGAAATTAAATAATGATTATTGTGGCAGTAGAAAGGCTAGGTCACGCCGCTAGGTGGATTAATTCGGGTTTTTTATTTTCAAATTGTTTTGTTTCACATTGCTCCGCAATTGTTTTCACATTTCCAGTTTTCTTATTCTCTATTTTTGGTTTTTTTCCTATCCACTTTTGTAGTTTAGATTCTTTATATCTTTATAGCTATCATTTTCTAGTTTGTCATAGTTACTATTGGTTTCAATAATTTTTTCGTAGGGAAGTCGTGGTTGGGCCACGTTTTGGAGTTCGCCCATAACTTTCGTTTCAAAGGGAATTTTGGAAATGTCAATACATCGTTACACAGGTCTAAGAATAAGATATATTTCCGGAAAGTTTTGAACTGATTGCTCGGAAAACAAAAAAGTTATAGGCATTTACGTAGAGACAAAAAATGTTGTCATAGTCGGGCCATGTTGTATAGGTTGGGCCACCGCAGAAAATCTAAGACATACGTATTGAAATTCTTTATAAATACATGAAAAAAATGAATTCCGGCAACGGCTCATATAGGTACTAATACCCTATTTTTAATTGCATTTTTGCGAAATTTTGGCGATCTTGTAAAATCAATATTGCTACATCTACGCCATTTCCGAAGTGTACATCTACAATTAAAAAAACAAAAATCTAGGTTTTTATCGTATTAATTTTGCTTTATTTCATCACATTTTACGTGACTGACAATCTCTAGCGATTATTGCGCTTCTGCGCTTAAAATTATGGTGGCCCAACCATGACTACTCAAGTGGCCCGACCTTTACAAATAGCGCTTTTATAGTATTCCACCTTTGCCTTCGCAAACACCTTACTGGGGGGGATTTTTCTATAGTCTTCGTGTGCAACACAACACACTTAATATATTTTAAAAATTTATCTTGATAATTGCATTTCATGAATCATTTCTTGGAGAAAAGTTCTTTGCGCCTGGAAAACTTTTTTTGTAAGATTTAGTCACTGAATTTAGTACGGGTGTTTTGAATACACGATTGAAACTCACAATATTGTGAAAAGTTAGCTATCACAGTAAGAAGTTTTACAATGGTTGTATCATAGATATCATGAGTTACTAAAATTGTAAAATCGTGCTGGTCCGACCATAACAGTGGCCCGACGATAACGACAGTGCCCTATCATTTTCCAATTTCTCCTCTACGTTTCCTTTTTGTTCTCCCATTCACATTTCTTTTGAGTCCCATTTACATTTGGCCTACATTCTGTTCTTTTTTTATTTTTCATGTTCCTTTATCCGTTGTTATTGTTATATATCTTACTCTTACGTTTAATTTTTTCATTTGCCATTTATTTTTTCATATTTCTCATTAATTCATTAATCGTATTTACGTAATGGTAAAGTTAGAATTTAAATCTCTCAATTAGTCTATAATTATGGTGATCTTTTTACAATTCTACACACTTAATTTTTTTACCGAACACCGCAGTTTTTTGACGAAATTAGAACTGCTGAACGTTCGGTAAAAATTTTGGTGATAGATGTCAACGTTTTCGGATCTTTTGTAACGTTTGGCATCATCGAAATTTTTGCCGAACGTTCAGCAGTTCTATATTTCGTCAAAAAATTGCGGTGATCGGTAAAAAAAATTAAGTGTGTATGTTACACTTTAACTTATCGTTAAATATTAGATTGGATCTTTGCTACGAATAGGGTTCAATCCCGATATGGTGGTTAGCATTCACGCCGAGGACCCTAGTTCAAATCCCAACCCCGCTGAAGTCACGAAGTGACTCATACTTGAATATACCTAATAAAAAAAATTAAAACATTTACATTTCGTTCGGTTTCTTATCAAATTAATTATCAATTCTATACGAACTTTTTATCAAATAGAGAAAGATATAATTGCTTTCTAGTGTGAAATTGTATGGTTATAGATTTCGTTATTAAATGGGAACACTGTTTGAACAAGGTAGAAAATAACCATTTTCAACAGATTACGGAAACGATCGTGTGAAAAAAGTTAGTTTCCCACAGAAATTTTCACTATTCCGTGACAGTTGTAATCCTATCGATGGTCATCTGTTTCCTTCTGTCGGTTTACAGTTGAGATACCCATAGCATAGCCTAGCCCAGTCAGTGAGCCTAACGGTATGGCAGAACGGGACCAGTTTCCAGCGTGCAGAATTGTTTCACTGGACGGCCAGTGGACCGGATCTCCGTTTGTCGTCGCAGCTCTCAAATTACCGCTGAGTGCTTGTTGACAAACAAACAAACAAACAGCTTTCCGTTAGCGTTCAACCATTAAAGCACGTCTCAGCACCTGAAGAAATGTTCTCAAATAAGGAAATGGCAGGTTCGGAGCAAAAACGACTCGCCAATCCAAGTAAGTCTCTTCTGCTCTGCTGATGGTTGAAAGATCAATAAATTGTTACTGTTCATCGATCCCTGGAATAAGAAGTGCAAGTAACTATGCTTGGTGCATTTATGAGTAAACAGCAATTAAGTTGTGACTGCACTGAAGCAAATAACCGTCGCACTTTCTGCAACTAGAGCATAGCTCTGAGAAAAACCTACTTGTTTGTGAGGTTCATATTTTTCCTTTGTACTTCATTTCCTTTTTTGGTTCTTCATAATTGATGTTTTTAAGAACAGGTCCTTTTCGGCGGCATTCTCTTTGTCTTTGGGTTTCCTTGTTTTGATACGGGATTAAGGATTTCATTTTTTCTTTCTTCATTTCCCTGGGATCGTCCATGTCGAGTGGAAAGTGAGAGGAAGCAACTTCCGAGCGGAACGAAATTTCCCAATTAGGCTGAATGACTTGTGCAAATATTTTGGTTCCACCCATCAGGACGAATGAACGGGATTGCAGATCCAGAACTTCGTTCTGAGCCTGTGGCGAAAAGTTCCTCTTGGGTTTGAGTTTTTATTAAGCCTTGACTGCGTGCGGTTTCAAGAGCCTACGCTAATGGATATCGTATCCTCGAAGTAAAAGAAGAAATAAATCCGCAAAAGTGTTTACTTTTAGTCGGCTCTGAATCTACTGTGTAGAGCTGATTTTATATTAAAAAATAAGAGATAAATAATAGTAAAAGTCAATTTATTCATGTTATAAATATTTATTCGTTATATTTACTCTCTAAAACATACTTCTCTGGTTAAGAAAAACAAATTTTGAACATCATCACTTCCAAGTTCCAAGAACCACAGAGCCAAAGATCTTATCAGCTAACGAGCAGCATTAGTTAATCCTGTTTGTCTCGAACAAAAATAAGATAGAACAGAGAAAAATAAATGTTCTGAAACAACTAGTTAACCCTTTTCAAGATTTACGTTTTTTTGTCCGAGACAATTGCCCAACTGTTCGGACAATAATTTAAAGCCCCTTAACTAAAGCTTTCTGGACCTTTGTTTTTTTTTGTTTGGCGATCAATCGGTTTGTGATCGATTGGGTTATTCTCGAGAGCGGCGCTCTGGAGACAATTTGAATATCTTTTTAAAGAATGTACCTTAGCATACCGAACAATGCGTGCATGCCATTGTCCCGGTAATCTACACGCTTTGATCCTGCATTGTCCTGCAAATTTGGCAAACCTGATTGAAACCCAATGAGAATTGCAGCGTGTATTAACTTCGTCTGAAATTAAGCTTCGTTAAGTTGTGATCTATCTAGTTGTTAAACAAACTCAACCCACTCACAGTGAGAACTAAGCTATTCTCGGAATGTTTCCCGCTAAATCGTAATTTTATGTTAGCAACTCCTGCTGGCTAACCCTGGACATCGACGGGGAAACCCGTCGAGCGGGTGGTTTTGTTCTACCTTTGTGGTCAATACTTTTGTTCTATTGTTGATCAAACAAAACTACACCTCTTTTAGTAGTTGTAATATTGTCAATTCTGGCAAAGAAATGTTCGCAATACGTTTGAAGCCTTTAGAACTAGGCCTGCTGTTGGCTGGGTAATGGGTCTAGCTTTCCGTAGAAATGGATTGATGTTTTGCGATAAACTGGCCACTGGTCCGATCGTAAATCTGACACGAAGTTGAAGGACGGGATCTCAGGGAATCGCACACGCACCGTCCTAATCCGCTTATTGTGCAAAGTGACGAGGGCACAGGTTTTTCTGCATTCTCTTGCACTTTTAATACCTGCTAGGCGGGCCCCGCAGTCAGTCAGATGAGACTGTGCAATGATTTAAACTTTAAAACACCCACAGTCGAAGTTTTTTTTTTGCGTTCAAAGGTATAAAAAATGCAACCAAGGAAGGGATGCTTTGCTTTGTCAAATTCTCTGGTAACAAAAGCAATCTTGGTCCAATTTTTTTTTATTCTGTCAGCAGTTTTTCCCTGTCGAGCAAAAAAAAATTTTTTGTATCAGCCGGCACTTGCCTTTCTAGATTTCATTCACTGGCAGATCAATTTTGACCTTCTCTGCCGGATTGGATATCAGGTTATATTGAGTCCACTGTGACGATGTAATAATTTCATAAATCAGAACCTCTCTCCCGTTTGTGCGCGCAAAAATAGGAAGATTCTTTACCGGTATATTCCCATGACTGTTTCCGCCTTTCCGTGAAGGATTTCAATTGGCACCGCAGTTCGTGTAAAAAAGGTGCCACATTCCTTGCCGGAATTTCGAACGTGTGAAAATGACGCTAGAAGGATTGCGGATTAGGGGATTACACAGGTGATAGTTTCCTGTCGGAAACACAGTCATTTTGCCGACCGCTACGGGGTTTTGAAAAATCGGTCGTTTTATGATTTTCTGGAGTGAAAAGCCTATTGTTGATTGTTTTGCGAGTCTAACTATGAGAAAACTAGATTTCATAAGGTTCACATAGATCTTTGAGCATACTAGTTACTATATCAACAACAAAATGACCAATGTCTATGCAACACAGATAAAAAGACAAGTGATTTACCGCCTGGTTGGATCTTTTCTATCTGGTTAATCTTCTGTTAGTTAACATGTTGTTTTTCTATCATTTGCGAAAAATCCTGCCAGTGCATTACTGCAATTGCCATTCGAATAAGCTGCGTGTGACATCAAGCACGCCGCAGGGATCTATTCTTGGTCCCCTTTTTTTTCATATTAATGACTAGATGAGTGCCCGATCTTGTTCGGAATTCCTGTGATAAGTTCCTGTGCTAAATAAAATATTCTTTCTTTGTATCTGCACCGCCTTAGGTCTCAAAGCGACATATACTTCTGTTATCCGTTCAGAAATTTGCATAATGATGCAAGCGAAAGAAAGTCCTTTTTTGTTATTTTGACCCCTGTCAATCCGTTCTTTCTTTTGTCCCTGCTGATTTGCTTATCTCAAGGAAAATGCAATTAAAGTTTGATGAAGAATCGTCCAGGTATTCTGGAGTGATGGCGATACATACTTTATATTATAGTATTGGCTTTTATATAAATAACAGATTCGTGTATTTTTATTATCATTACCAGAAATAATTTTAGAAATTCATTCATGAAGCATGGATTATTAGATTTTTGTAAAATGTTGCACACCCATTTGAATATTGTATAATATTGCTAGCTGAGTTCTCGTAGTAGTAGTACTCGTTCGCCTTAGCACCTCTTATCTACCAGCCACTTGTACAGCTGTTATCGGTTGGGAAATTCAGATAATGCAAGAGTTACAAAGCCCTTTAGACCTCCATACTGATTCGTTCATGCCACGGAACATGTTCAGGTGTTCCATCTAGCTCAAAAATCTAAATCTGTTCTATGTAGCCCAAAAATCTATTGGGTCGTTCAAAGCACCTGCGGCTCCAACATACACTCTTTCGGTTGGTACCCAAATATTTTTGCAATTAAACTACTGTCGCACCATTATATTAGATAGTCTCACATCTTATGTCGTCCCTTCAGTTTTAACCATTCCTTATTCCCCGATGGTTGATAGGATGCGATGGTCGGCAAATGACACTGCTACCGCACTACAGTTGATAATCCTCTATCTTCTCGGTGGTAGAAGCAAAAGGCAATCATTTAATTGTAAAAACATTCAGGTATCTACCAAAAGAGTGCGAGTTGGAGTCTCACCTACCATTGAACGACCAAATATATTTTTGGCCTACATATCAAAATTTCCCAGTTCATCTAGTTTATCATTCTTCGCAACATTTTACAGAAAATTAATTGTTTTATTACACAACTTTTATCGTTTTTGTGACTAAAATTGGTAAATATCATTAAAAGAGTGCAATGAAAATTTCGTCCTACAATGCTAGGTCAAGAGTTATGAATTTTTTGTCGTAAAATTCAAGACGGTTGTTTTAAATTTAAGCTACTTGGACTAGTAGTTGCTTCTAGGTTCAATGATTGCTTCAAAGTTCTGCTTGATGAATTTTATGAGACTCCCTAGCATTTCTGCGCCTTTCATCCCATCTCATTAGTGAAGCTATAAACTACCAAAAGGGACTGAAATTGACAACATTAACGCTAGAGTTGTTCAACTAGACTGCGTTCGTTCTCTTGGAGTTATTCTTGAAGTACCTTAGGGAAGCGTATTAGGGCTCATTTGATTTATTATGTACACATTATAGATTTCATCAAGCAGGTTGCCAAGGTATATGAAATTCCCTGTGGCTTAAAAAGAAATCTGAATACTTTTAGAAAGGATTTCGGTCATCAGTCTTTTTACTCATGCTTTTGCAAGTTCGAATTAAAGCATCGACATCGAAAAAAAATTTAACAATTCATGTAACGTGTCAGATTACAAAGATAGTCGACGAAGCTCTTGTAGCGGGTAACTTCATATATACATCTGCTTGTCTATAAATAAATGAATTGATATTAGTTTATAATTGCTGTCTTGTATTATCTCCAATCGTTTTGTTTTAATTTGTTGCGTAATGCACGGATTACATCATTCACCGGAACTGGCTAAGTCAACAAAAGACATAAACTAAAAATATTGCTTCGCACAATATGTATATTCCCTGCATGTAGACACAATCAATAATACTGACCGTTACAAATAACAATTTCAAAGAACGTCAATACTTTTTCGTCCTCCGTTATGTTATCAGCTGTTCACAGTAGTCATTCTAATGATTGACATTACTTTTACAGATGAAAGCCAATCAACGTTTCAGGCTGCTTAGATACTTTGAAAATTCTTGAGATATTTGGAGCTAGTGCTCTGCCAGTGGATCCCATGAAAAACCAATCAATATATCTTAGAGCTAGGAAGACTTTTTTTTGGTTCTTCGCAACCCAAAATAGGTGATGAAAGTAAATTCATCACGATCAAAAGGTGGCAACCGATGCCCCAAACACAATGTACGAGATTGTATGTCACTGCCAACGGATTCGATGAACTTTTGAACTTCTGCCTGCGCGCGGATGTCCGCGCCGCTGTCTCATTTTCACGCCGGTGAAAGAACATCGGGCAGATTAGAAACCGTCGATAGTGGTGCAACGTTTGCAATGCATATTACGTCGTTCCTGCACCGAAAATAGAATTGAATGGTTCCGAAATCTAACAAACGTCCTTACTTAAGAATGCAATTTTGATACTTTAGTACCAGTTTATTTAGAATTTTATTATTTTATACCGGATGTGAACATAAACCAAACCCGTTTATGAAGTGACTGAACCTATTTTGATGAAAGAAATCACAGAGCCACTCCCTGGCCCACTTGTATATCTGAAGTTGTGCTTGGGTGTGGTAAAATCAAAAACTGACGATCTGTTATTTAGTCTTTCCTTTGCGAACGATTCGCCATAAAAACAAGCCATATCCTATTTATATTTTTACTGCAGTTCCAAAGTCAAGTATGTATGGTGGGATTCGAAGTTATTCCCTAGTGATCCCGAATGTTTGCCAATGCATCAACTCCTGAATGGTCGGAATCTCTACCGGCACCTTGACATTGAAATTGCCTGTGTTGACCACGAAAAGTAAAATACACTTATCAAGAACGGTAGGAAAAAAAACCTTCCAGCGCAATCCGATTGACAAGCTTTGCATATTTAACTAGTTCTGAAGTTTCTCAGCGTTCGTTCTCAGTTATGGCTGGTCTAGCCTTTCGGCAGTTTCAGATTCATTATTTTTTCGTGTTTGAGTTATTTATCTATTATAATTTCGAAATTGCTCCGGTGGTCTAGTCCACCGAGAAGCGGAAGCTGTAGCATGACTTGCTCTTTCCCTGAAAAGGAGTAGTTAGTAAATTCACTCATATGTAAGCATGGGTAACAGACACATTTATGGTGGCTACTTGCTGTCGGAGCGGAAATACCATTCTAAACTGAACTTAGATGTATATGTTCGGGTGGTTTTAATGCCAATCTGCTAGGTATCGCTAGGTTGCCACAGCAAAATCTCCCCACATATGCTGGCGGTTTTATTGATATTCTAACAGGTGAATTGTTTGAATCCTGTTTCTGCTCTTTAGCTTAGGTACCTACATTTCGTTTACGTTTGGTTGTCGAAATTCCGCTGGTGTATACTGTCCATTTGCATGATCGCAAACTTGTCCCATTAATTAAATTATACTCTATTGTACACTTGCTTTTGAAAATTGCGATTTATTTATTTTATTTTATTTTCATTAGCAACTTTAAAAAAAATTCAAAGTCATCGTACCAAATGAGCCAAAAAGTCCCATAATTTTATGAAACTTTGTGCATGGAAATAGCTAATGGACTTGTGAACTAAAATAATATTAGAACAAAATTCGACTTCTCCTATTTTCCCAGAAAACTAAAGGGTGTCTCACATAAAATTGCACCACGGAAGAAACGCTGCTAATTACTCATTGGGTATTTTCCCTTGAAAATTTGGGTAGAAGTAGCTTAGAGTGTATTGTTTACACTGTATTGATTTCGCGGTCAGTTTTTTGAAAATTGGAAAAAATCGCGTCACCCAAAAAGCAACATCGCGAAATAATTTTGCGCAAACACCTGGAAAACCCTCAATTCTCTCATCATGGATAATGAGACTTATTTCAAGGCTTACTTCCGGCAGCTTCCAGTAGCCCCTTCTTCACCACCCAGCACAAGTTTGATATTCTGGGGGAAAAGGTTCAAAATTTGCCAAGAAATACATGATTTGGCAAGCGATCTGCTCATATGGCAAAGGCAGTGCTCCGTTCGTGATTACCGGGATTGTAAACCGACGTGAAAGTTACACGATAACACTTTTTTACGATTACGAAGGGACACGATCTGAGAGAAAGCCAACGAACGTCACTGTGTCAATTTTTGCTCGAGGCAGCACAATGCAGAATGCAGATTGTAATTTTTGGAGCCTTAGTTTATATTCGCTCCATAAAGCGAAACCAGTGAATGCCACTGTCCTGTTAATCTCCCTGTATGGCAATACAATGCCGAACACAAAAAGCAAAGCCTTGGGCTTAAACCTGAATCCTACTGACTCTATTTAGCAGCACCGCCCAGCCAAGATTCACCCGGAGTTAGTTTTTGCTACTTCCAGTGGTAGTAGTTGCCGGCCCACAGTGGCCTGAGTTGTTAAAATTACATCATCTAGAGGCTAGACACCTAGGTTGATTTAAATATCAATAACTTAAATGTTCACAAGTGAATGTGCATTTAGTTACTAATAAGGTACTAGCATTGTAACTCCGTTACTACAAAAGCCACAGCAAAACTTTATTCAGCAAAATTGGAGATAATAGCTAGTTCTACAAATGTCCCAAATATAACTTTGCCAAATTCTACTCGGCTGAGACGGTACTGTCAAATCAATCAAAATTGAGTCATAATGATCGAACCATCCCTGCTTGCGATGTCCTTTAGCCGCTAACGAATAGCATCGGATGACACGAGAATCCGATGTATGTAATCCGTATCAGATCGGATGTAATCCGATGTCAGAACATGGAAAGACACGAACAGAAGAAGATGCAGCGAAACCAAATCTTCCAGGAGAAAAAGCGCTACCTGGAAGAGCAGGAATATGCAGAGTTAGGAGGGGCTGCATCGTTCTCAGGAAGTTCTACCAGAAACTGAACGGATCCCGCAAAGGCTTTGTGCCGCGAGCCGCAATGTGTCGGGATAAGAATGGCAGTATTCTGACGGACGATCGTGAAGTGACCAATAGGTGGAAGCAGCACTTCGATGAACACCTGAATGGCGTATCATCAGCGGAAGTCGTGCTTACTATGGGCTCCACAAGCAATCGCGATCGAGTCTCCATACAAAGTGCACCCTGTACAAGACGTTTATTAGACCGGTTGTTCCTTACGGGCATGACACATAGACAACGCTCGAGGAGGACCTGCAAGTGCTCGGAATTTCGAACGACGAGTACTAAAAACGATCTTCGGTGGCATCGTAGGAGAACGGGGTATGGAGGCAGAGGATGAACCATGAACTCGCACAGCTCTATGGCGAACCCAGTATCCAGAAGGCGGCTAAAGCTAGACGGATACAACGGGTAGGGCATGTTGCAAGAATGCCGGACAACTACCCTGCAAAGATTGTGTTCGCCTTAAATCCCGTAGGAACAAGACGACCAGAAACGTAGTGAGCTAGATGGTTAGACCAGGTGGAGCGAGATCTGTCGGAGAATACTCGTTGTCCGAGGAATTGAAGAGCGGTAGCCCACAACCGAGTTAATTGGAGAAACCTTGTTCAACAGGCTTTGTCTTAGGACAGCAAGCCACTGTAACATTTTTTTTTTAATATTTTTTATATATCTAATTTTTTATGATTACGTAGCCTACTACGATGTAGTTATTAACATGTTTGCTTTGTCACTAAGGTTAGTGATGTTCGTTTTAGTGCAAATTAACCCATGAAGATCTTAAAAGAGACAAATGGCTCAATATAATTTAAGATCCGTTTCAGGTGTACTTTTAGTTTATTCATATTTCAGTTGCCACATTGGGCAACTTTTCAACCTATACAAGTACAAAATGTGCCATTATTTACATTAAATCTGTTAATAACTCACTTTAAGTTGAAGATACAGGCTCGCGGTCTTCTGCAAAATGATGTGTTTTTATAATATTCAGAAATCTGTAAAACATTGTTGTTGTCTAAATTGTATAGTTTTAAATATACACTGATAAAATTGATTTTTAGGGGTCTGTCATAAATGACGCCTAATATGTCATAAACTATGATAGTTAGAAAAACGATATCTTCGGCAAATATGTCTACAATAAGAGTATCTAAAACTTTTCCGAAGAAACCATAGTTCTGTACCATAAAACAAAAAAGTTTGATTTTGCAGCGCCACCTGTGGTTGAGTTTCGAACTAAGACTATTGACAAACCGTTGCGTCTATTGATAAAAAAAATTCTCTCAAGTGTATTATATTAATAAAATTACTATTAAAAGAGAAAGTTAAAATGTTCACGATTTCGAACATTCAAACCACTGTGCACCGTGCGGCCGTTGCTGGATTGGCTGCTAATGTTTGGTAATAAGAAGGACCATACGAGAGTTGGCATATTTATTAGGCAACAGAATGCCGAATGCAAAGTAGGACTTTACAACTTCTAGTGGTAGACTCTGTTCCGGTTGGTGAAAAGATTGGGGAAAAGATTCGCGAGTGCCCCCGAAACACGCACATAGCTTAGCACTCGCTCCAGGGTAGCTCTGACCAGCCGTGTCAGTTTGTACGGAAACCCGTTCTCGTGCATTATCTGCCATCACTGTTCGCGCTCGACTCTATCGTATGCTGCCCTGAAATTCACAATCGTTCGAACACGGATTACTCCGAGGGTCTTTAAGTCATTGGGCTAAGTCCCGGCTGATGACCAGTATAGAAATGGTGATTTTCTTCAGCGATAGTCTGAGGTGCAACTAGGCTCTACGTAAGAAATTTCGGAATCCTTCAAGTTTTCCTTTGACTCGGTCATTAAAATCAACAATTCAAGTGTAATAAAAATCAAACTGTCACTTGAAAGCGATTCCATTATTATTGCTATCTAGCCAGTATGTTGGTGCAGCTGCAGTTGCAGCTCATATATATTTCTGCATAATGGCGAAACAGTGAGACGTTGATGCAGCGACATTTGATAGTTTCATTTTGTCTCAACAATTTGCTTAAAAAAGAACCTGCGATTCCCGAGCAACAATTTAGGTTTTATTACACCCTTATGATGGCTTTTTTGACCAAATTGACCGTGAAACCCGCAAAAATAAGAGCGCAATAAAACTTACAATGTAGCTTGGGTTAAGAAAACTGCATTCTTCATTGTGCTGCCGGTCGAAGCGGTTGTCACAGCGGCATTCGCTGATTTAATTTGACTGCATGTGACCCACATCTGTCAGTGACCAATTACAGAATCATAATCTAACATTTATACGAAATGTGTGGTTAATTGCAGAGTGAAATTCGCTTTGGACAATCTAAAATTTTAAATAAATCTGTAACAGTTAGAAATTGTTTAGATCCAAGTCCAGGTACTGAAATTGTGTAAACATACAGGTCAGCCAAAATGGCCCTGACAACAACGAAGTCAACCTTAATTGACTGCGACTTGTGCCATCGGGCACGGAGCCTTTCGGGCGAAGTTGATACCACCCCGTACCGCTGCGCGCGCGCTGCTGTTTCTACTTTAAGTCAGTCCACCGTTCATTGCGCCGTCGGCAGCAACAGCGGGAAGATATTAATCGCCATTCTTAATACCCTTGAACCAGTCGATAGTCAGTCGGAGGACTGCCTGCCACCAGGACAGTACGAACAGAAAGAAACATAACACGTTTGCTAATAAAAATAAAATAAGTTCCACCACACGAAGAGAGATTGTCGGATGCTGTGGTTACCCGCGTCGTTCTGGCTCCAGCCGAGACGGATTCGTTGTCGGCATACGGTGCGCGGGCTCCCTTCTACTTGATCTTGTTCGCGCTCATCGCGTCTGGAGATCTGAATTTATGTTTCAACGGTCGTTTTCACCGAGTTTTCATCATTATGCAACGTTATGTTGTGAGTGTGATGCCGCGCTATTTGGTTTTGTAGGCGAGGTTTCTTTGGAATCGGCTCTGGAGGACCGGTTCCTCAGTGGAGAATGGATGCGAAGAGAGTTGCCCCGATGAAACGTCGGAGGTAATTTCTTGAATATCCTGTGAGGCTACACCCAAGATTAGCGGTTTTGGACCAGTAGCGATAACATCAAGGTTGTTCACAGAATTACAAAAATTGGTACTTAAGGCGCATGTACCTGAACATTATTCTTTGCTCCACAAGAACCAAAAACAGAAAACAACGAGTTCTTAACCGCTAATTTTGGGTGTATTTCTCGTAAATCTGGACAACCGACAACTAGGTTTTCGTCCGAAAGTTTTCTTCTTAGTTCGCTGCTTTTTTTTGTTCGAAAGTCTGCAGCACATACATTAATTCTTTCTTTCCGATCCGCGAACAAACAATTCATTCCCTGGAATTTGACCGTTACGATCGGAGAGGATGCCCAACGCCCTCCTGGAGCGCCATTCCTTTGGTTAGCCCGGTTCGTTCGCATTCAAATCGCATGCGTCGTGAAAAGACGAAGCAATTTCAAAGAAAAGTAATCTATTAGAATAATTGTGCGGCCTTTTAAAAAGTGAGAAGAACAAGTGCCCTCTCGCATTCTCTCTTTCTATCATTTTTTTTTCGTGGTTCAATTCAAGTTGGCTCTTAGACCCACCGGTAGAAACCCGTGTAGAATGATGATAAACACTTTGGTTCTTCCCATCCATCCCACAGATAGGTATACCCCAAGTTCAGCCGGCGAGCGCGAAAAATCGTGAATATTAATTATGCAGGTAGAAACGATTCAACGTCTGTCGCAAGCCAAATCGACCAAAAAAAATTTTACCCCGCCAAACAGGCCACAACCAGTTACTACGAAACTTAAAAAAACGTTTAACACATTTTCGATCAACCGATCTGATTGGACCCATCCGTTGCTTCAACATGTTTCGTAATTCATGATCGTTACTGAAACCTGAAATGAATGAATGAATGAATGAAAAGCTTTTTGCTGATCCAGTCCTTCTTGCGTCGACGAAGAAGCTCCAAAGATATGCCTAACTACATAAGAAGATCCACTCATAATCAAGCAGGGGCCCAAGAATTACCGCCGTCTGCGAGACTGGAAAAGAAATGCCTCGAGTGATGATGATTCGCGGTAATGTGCGGTTGTGTTTGTGTGTATCCCCTCGCATTCGAAACTTTACTCCTTAGTACGTGATGCTTGCTCTATTTGCGAGTAGATTTGTGAACATTGAAACGGTGTGTTTAAAGACTATTAGCCGTATAAAGTATGTACGCGTACGCTATAGTGGCGGATGTGTGGCGATATCCTGCCTGAAATGTGCGGCTTTTATGAAACACCTACTCTCAGATAAATGATCCATTTTGGTACGTCGTAATTGGACGGTATATTTGAGATTCCAATCGCCATTTTCGATGGTGTACAGCTTTTCACAGGTGGCTCTTAAAACGCCAGGGTCCGATATGTTTTCTTTGAAGTTATTAACTTTGTAATGGTGCTCTTTAAGTTTCTTGTTCTTGTGATAGAAACAATCTGATTAGATTCCAAATAATTAGTTACTACTGGTCAAAGAATCAGCATCATACTTTATGTCGTCTAATTAATTTGTTCAAAACAACTTAACCTGACAGATATTAATTTGTTAAGCTTGCTGAACTTGTTCAATTATCGAACATAATGCCAAAAATATTAATTTCCAACAAAATTCTCATCGGAATCCATCGACCGAAGGTGTTCGGCAGAGATTCGTATCTACCGATCCAATCAATGAGTGGATTATCTCTTGGGCAATGGCTCAAATTGCAGAGCAAACTTTCAGGTAGGTATTTTCAGCAGCGCAAAAAAAACTCACATTCTCATTCAATAAAAAGAAAAATAGCTGAAAATGATGTTACCAAACCAATGAACCGAACAGCTTTAAATGCTGCATCGGGAAATTATGCATGAAATACATACCTACTTGTTGGTTCTTGCACACTTGCGCTGCTGTAGGCGGTGTCCTATTCCTTCATCCATTTCCTATTTCTTTGCCCAGTGCAAACAATACCGGTAGAAAGGAAGGAAGCAAAAGGACATCTCAATGCCTACGCGGCGGAAGACTGTGTTTCCTTGTTAGCTCTTTGTTTAGCGGTTTTTGTTGCTGATTTTTTAGCCGGCTGAAGGCGAAAGTGAAGACAGGCTCTTTCTTCTGAAGAATTCTATTTTGTGGCAAATTTGAAGGAGATATGCTTGTTTTTGCCGTTTTTTCCACTTCATAGACAAGTGATAATTGATGTTTCAATCAGCCTTTTACCTTTCGTTTAAGAAGGAAGCAGTTTTTTTTACTCCAGAGGTGAATGTCTTCGTCGGTGGTCAGTCCCCGTCGAGAGAGGAAACTGGCAAGCGGTTTTTGGTTCCCATGAAGATAAAGTTTGCCAAACGACTAAAACATTTCGACCAAGCATGGCGAAATAAAGTAACACTCGTTAGTGTTAATGTGGTTAGATGCTTGATTAGCATACCATGGGGAGCCCCCGGGAAGGTTGTTTGTTGTCACTGGGTGCGTCTCTACGTGATTCTTTGGATTAGTTCGCGCTGATTCTGAGAGATTGATAAAAGCAGACGATGTGGACGAGAGCTGACAACAGGATGTAAGAATTTATTAAGGTTGTTTTTGGTAATAATATTCATTCTTGAGATATTCTATTGATATATAGAATGGAGTTGTACTAAACTTGGAGTTTGTTTCGCTGATTCTACACTCTTAAATAAATTTGCGTCTAAATAGGTTGAATTTAGCTAAAATTTGATTAAAACTTCTCAAGTGTATAAACTAATAAGTTTATTCAACTTTGGCTACTTCCTATTAATAGCATAGCATAGCATAGACAACCGTACACATCATGGGTGGCTGATATGATGTACCCGTAAGTACACCATACACCTGGCCATGTCCTTATGATTGTAGAAATGGGTACGTTAATTGATCACCTACTTTAAGAGGATGCGCAAAAACTCACGCAATCTTCATAGGTGTTCTTGTACCCAGTATATACGATATGAATAAAATATTAAAAATAAAATTAAATGAAGCATATATGGGAAAAATAGAACAATCTCACCATCAATCCTTCGAATGAAAAAAAAAAAATTGCGTCAGTTTCCATCATCTAATATCCAATAAGTAATTTAATTTTTCCTTACGATATCCATGTGCATTATTTAAGCTTGTTACGGTTAGTGTCTTAATTGTACAATAGGAGGTGCTTGAGCTAAAACACAACAAATAATTAAAATAACATATTATACTTACCTGCTACCAAGGCCGTGTGGCTCAGCCGTCTGCATCTGGGAACCACGCGGCATAGCACCTCCTAGCTTAGCCACTCAATAGAGTATTACCGGGTATGGCCACGTGGAGGCGCTAGGTAGGAGCTTGGGCTGGCAAAAGTATGTTGGTCGCTTTCTCGTTTGCCTTCCCCATTTCATACCCACTTTGGCTACTTCCTATTAATAACCGAATTATTTGCTGTGACAATAGGCCGTATGAATAAAAGAGTTAGAGCAAACTCTCCCATAAGATTTACACGGGAAAAATAAAGCAAACTGTTTTGTTCATACGGCCTAATAACCTGGCAAAAATTGGGAGACTACGGTAGGCCGGCTACGTCGCAAGCATGCCTGCCGAATGTGCAGTGAAATCCCTTCTTTCCAAGAACGCCACCGGAACCAGGAATAGAGAGACCCAACGTGCTTGATGGCTCGACCAGGGTGAAGCCGGCTTGTGTGTGTCGAGACACTCAATGAATTGACGAGTAGCCAAGGACCGAGTACGGCAGAGAGGAATTCTTGTTACATCTCAAGTCATCCGATTCTGATACTCTTGGGCCCATTTTGTACGATAGTTTTGAAAAATACACAAATATTATGTTCTACCTGATGGAAAAATTTAAAAACTTTTTTTCATACGGCGTTAAATATTGGTGATCTCCCCTACAATAAAACCGAATCTTGACGTGGTGTTGAGCTTTTTAACTAATCAGAAAATGGACAGCGGAATGGAACGGGAACAGAGCCAAATCGGACCGGAATATAGTCGGACTAAGAAAGTTCGTTCCGATTTTTAGCCGGACCGGAACCCGGACTTCAATTTTCATCCCGATGTCGAACACTACCACCAAGTATTGATCGCAGAATTTTACGCTCAAAATGGCAAGCACTTGTCAGTCAGCTTCCTTTAGCGTCCATGGCTCATGTCCGTACTGGGCCACTGAGAGGATTAGTGTTCGGTAGAGTGCCAGTTTTGTGCAAACAATATTGGCAAACAATAGGACTTGAGCTGGCTACGTAAACCGTAGAAAGCCCGATTCGCGGCTACAATTCGTCGTTTCACTTCGCGGCTTACATCGTTTTTACGTGTCACGAGTGTACCAAAGTACATATATAAATTCCTCAACTAAGGGGTGTCCCACATCAAATTGCATCACGGCAGGAACGCTGTAGAAAACTACCTAATTGACCGATCCTTTTCAAACTTTCAGACAATAAAATATAACCCATTATTCACCTTTGGCATATTTATTTCATTCAACTTCAATACAATAACCGTGTGCTCGCACCTTATGTTTAGGGGATCAGATTCAGATTTTGAATCTGCAGTCTTTTCCGCTTATTTTGATACTAAATTTGTAATAATCCGAGCACGGGAAGTTGTCGAACCCTGATCATACGCATAAGCATTCCAGTGCGGCGTGGAACAACCTCGGCGAAATAAAACGCCGCTCCTGTTAAAACACAATTTTCAAACTTTATGTACCTTTTTCTCAAAAACTACACAACGTATTGGAACAAACTGTTTTTGTTTTTTTGGTAGTAGCTTGGCAAAGACTTTTATAACTTTTGAGCTTTGTAAACGAAACACAGCCAGAGAAAAAAGAAATAGAAGACAAAATTTTATTTTTTCTGCCATCTTTTCTTCTTCTTTTTCGTTTTTCTCGAGCTGTGTTTTGTATAATAACCTCAAAAGTTATAAAAGTCTTTGCCAAGCTTCAAAAGGCTTTGCCAATAAAACAAAAAAAAAGTTTGTTCCAATACGTTGTGTAGTTTCTGAGAAAAAGGTACATAAAGTTTGAAAATCGTGGTTTTACAGGAGCGGCGTTTTTTTCGCCAAGGTTGTTCCACGCTGCACTAGAATGCTTATGCGTATGATCGTTTTTCGACCACTTCACAATGTTGGCTTATCATCAGGTATAACTGTCCAGCAAACATTTTCATATGAATATCAGAGTAACAAATGAGTTATATGTACCTGTATATACCCTGAAAAGTCGTATCTGATGCACAAAACTAGCATATGCGTACTAATTTGGAGACCATATACGTACTACAAAATATACGGTAACAATTCAACTTTTTAAGTCTTTGTATGCGATAAGATCCGACGTTTTATGCTGCTATACAATTCTATACTGCATGTTGCAGGTCAATCACTTGCTATCGGCAAATACGACAGAATATAAATTTGTGTACATTTCATTAGGCTATACTGCCGTGAATCGCATATCAATAAATGAGACAGTTATGCGACTCACGGCAGTTCAGAAATGTCATGCTAAAAGGATTTTTTGATATCTGATCTGATTGAAAAGTTACGGCAAAAACTGTGAGGTTACCGATACGTGTACCTCAGAATCTAGTGGTCTGATTTAGCATAAATTTTTTTTTTCAGCGTGTAAAAATGAATTATCTGAATTGTTACGTAACCGTTTTTTGATATCTCAATTTTTCAAGCTCTCCATTGGCGATTTTTGATGAAAAAATTCTAGTAATTTTTCGAATTTCCAAAAACCGCTACCACGTAACAGCTTAGGTATTGGCCTAAAGCTTCAAAATCATCCTTAAAATCCGTGATCCGATACTCCGTTGGTTTTCGGCACGTTCCGCCAGTAAGGAACTGTTTTCCAAAGAACATCCACGCGCCCAGCTGCCACCAGCATAATAATCACTATTTTGGCATCTAAAAAATACTAAATACGTCATCAGATATACCTTAACCAATAACCAGAATATTCCATCACGTAACTTTAATTCCAGTATCCGAACAAATTTACGAAAATCCTTTATTTTTCAACCTTCTAGAGTAAGGTACCCCCTTAATACATCATTAATTAATTAATTTATTATTATTACTTTATATGACTACAGTCTACATGAATGGTTTCTATAAAACATTGGTGCTTCTTAACCTCTTTACAAATTTACGCGATGGCTCGTCGAAATTAAATAATGCTTCTACTTTCGAAAATGGTCTAACGCATGCAGTAACGGGTTCATTACATCCAAAGACGGTACGGTGGAATGGAGTTTGCAGTAGGCCGGTGGAACGTACAGTCCATTGCGAAGCACGAAAGTCCAATAGAAATAAAAGTCTGAGGGAATCGATTTCACTGTTGATGACTTTGGCCACGAATACTCCCTGGTGAGTTTTTCGTCGATAATCTAGCGAGTCTAGATCAAATAGCCGGCAGCGATCAGAATACGGTCGGAGGCTCTCGGGATGACGCCATGGTAGATGTCGCAGAGCAAGCCGAATGAATTTCCTTTGTACTTGTTCGATGCGCAGGTTTTAAGTTAACTGCTGAGGACACCATACATACAATACTACAGTTTTCAAGCAGTGGCCGAACCAGAGCACAATACAAGGATTTGAAGCAATGCGGATCATTGCAATTTCGTCCAATTTTAGAAATGAATCCGAGTTGACGCATTGCCTTCGAAATAATCGATTCACGGTGTAGGTCGTATGTTAGCTTAGTATCAAGTAACACACCAAGGTCGCTAACGTGGTCTACTCTGCGCAGCTCAGACCCCTTAATCTGATAGTTGAATAGAATCGAACTTTTAATGCGGTAAAAATTTATCATCTCACATTTTGCCACACTTAGTGTGAGCCAGTTTCGTTTACACCAATCAACGAATGTGTCAAATAATTCTTGCAGGCGGCGACAATCATCAGTTTTTCCAACAAGTAGAAACAGTTTCAAGTCATCAGCGTACACAAGTCTGCATCCGATATCCAATAGCAACGTTACGTCGTTGAAAAACAGTGGTCCCATATTACTACTTTGCGGAACACCTGAGCTATTGGTAAATTGCGCAGAAATACATGATCCAAGCTTCACGCGCAATACCCTGTCACGCAAGTACGAGCTGAGCCATTGCACTAGTTGTTGGGATGCACTGAGTCGAAAAAGTTTACAAATGTAGTTACAGAAACGTCCTAGCTTCGGTTGGACATATACTAAAATTGGAACGATACAGAGAGTAGTTACAGAATAGTTTACGAATGTAGATACAGAATAGTAGTTATCCCAAACTACTACACTTTGGTACACCAGAACTTACGCGGTAGACCAGCAATTTCCAAGCTGTACGAAAAGTGTTCCTATTAATCAGGTATGTTTTTAATCATCTATAAAATCTCGTGGTCCATCTAAGTTAGTCCAGCTCACGAGAGCACGATTGACGATATCAAAAGCCACTTTCTAGTCAGTATAAACTATGTGAACTAGAGTTTTGGTATTTTTTTCGACCATAACTCAGAAACAACGGCTAACTAACACAAAATTTACCAAATTCGTTTCTACGGATCGTGGAAGTGTGGAAGATCCAGAGTAAGCGGTTTTTCATGATGTCAATGTCAAATAGTTCGGATTCAGCACATAAAGTGGCTATTCCTGTTTAGTTTTCGTTATTATTATTGATCCCCTTTTTATAAAGACTGTCACAGAGAGTATGAACTCAGTTTTAAGAAAACATATAACTAGTACTAAGTTTGTAATGATCCGGCCACGGGAAGTGGTCGAAAAACGATCATACGCATAAGCATTCCAGGGCGGCAGCGTGGAACAACCTCGGCGGAATAAAACGCCGCTCCTATAAAACCACGATTTTCAAACTTTATGTTCCTTTTTCTCAGAAACTACACAACGTATTGGAACAAACTTGTTTTTTGTTTTGTTGGTAGTAACTTGGCAAAGACTTTTATAACTTTTAAGCTTTGTAATCGAAACACAGCCAGAGAAAAAAGAAAAAAAAGACAACTTTATTTTTTCAGCCATCTTTTCCTCTTTTCCGTTTTGCTTGAGCTGTGTTTTTTACAAACCTGTGTTTTTCGCTGTAATATATCTAATAGGACTATTGCATTTCATGAGAATCCCAATAGCCTTTCGGTGTGCTGGTGGCCGACCAAATAAAACAAAAAAAAAACTTCATGAGAACTAGGCAATTTCAAGCCAATTTTCTTAGATTTGCCAAATTTTAATGCCTTTGAATTACTTAGTAATGCAAATTATTCATATGAAGTTTCGTCACTGGTGATGGTTTTTATAAGGATTTTGATCTTTGAAATAATTAAATTCACCTCATAATGACCGTGTACTTAGTAGGTACTTTTTTCGTACGGAAGTTCAGCATCGTTCACCTTTATACCTCTCTCGTTGCAAAGATCTTTTGAAATTTTTTTTGGTCGTGCTTGGTAATGGCGATGCGATCCTCCTTTATTTTGTACGTGATTACTAGCCTGGCCTAATCTATGTATTATGAACGAGTTATCTCGTCTCTCATGCATTAGTAATATGCTCATGTGTTTGGCAGTTTTGGAATTTTCTGGTGATATAATAATCTCGCGCAATTATGTTCTATGCTTACTTTGTTTCCAAGTTCTTTTTATTAAATTTATTCTATTTTCAAATCGATAGAGTCGAGAGTTCAATCAGTTATGCTCGATATAGCAGTACAGTGTCGAACTAACATTTTTTAGTTTTCTTAACAGATCTTATTAAATATGGCCAGCTACGCTCGTTATTGTCATAAAGTATAGGTCACTAAAAATGCATTCTGAGAATGATTTGCGTGCATTGCATTTGCATTGTATATTTCATGTAACGTATTATATATTTTGTTGTTTTGATTCATTCAAGTCCACAATATTTGAATTAACTTTTCTCCAAATCAACCTATGTTCTAAAATTGCCCAAGCAATTTATGTGGCATTGAACTTTTGAGCGTGCCAGATCTTCAAACGATGCCATAATCCCCACAAAAAATCAATCCTTCACACCAGTGGGATAAGCCAGCCTGAACCTCAAACTAACATAACCAGTGAAATTACGTGCAATTGGTTACGCTTCATTATCGTCTCCATGATCGTCGTTAAGCCACATGGCTAAATACACGCGAAATAATTCCACTCAACAACCACGTCATTCTATTCTTCTGCGTTGGGCAGCAATTCGCAATGTGATCAATTAATTTACTATTTCGACTCGTTTGTTACTGCGTCGGGCAGATCGTTCGGCTGCTGTGGAAATTAATTCGATTTATTATAGCAATCAATCGGCCGGCGAGAAGAATCGCCAATCAACGTACAGAGAGCCGATCTAATCATGCACAAACACAACATGATCGTTTACCATTCATTTGCTGATTTGCTTTTTTGGCGATTTCGTTCGGTTTTGCCACGATTTTTGCCAATGGGTATGTTGATGTACTAAATTGTAATGGCCATTATGCGGAAACGGAATTATTCCGAAATGGTGAAATAGCGCGTGCTTACTGTAATGTGTTAAACTTGTATAAACAAAGTAATTAGCGCAAAAATGTGGAAATTTCCATAAGATTACGTAACACATGTTTCATTCTCGTTCCATTTATTTAAAATTAAATTCGAAAATCACATTTTGCTTTTAAAACTAAACATATAGCAAATAATGCTCGATTTTGATGAAAGATTTCACAGTTTTTTTTTGTTGAGTCTGTAGAATACCAAATGTCTAAAATAATTGCAGGGAATAATGCCAGGCATTCCACACTTAAACTTTGCCGTCATGTAAGTGACGAGTTAAACTTTCAAGTTCGTTCGGCGTGGGAATCGCCGAACGTTTAGTCTGGCCATGTTCGGCCGCCGAACATCATGTGATGCTAAAAGGACAAGCATTTTCTCAAGCATTCATCAGCTGAGAAGGACTGCACTACCGACCGCCAAAATATCTCTTTCACTTTCAGCAACAGACTGATAACAGCTTCCCCGCGAAACCGAAAGTGTTGATTAAAGGGTAAAAATTTGGCCATTTCGCAGATATTTCCCAAGGTTTGCTTCTGCTCGAGACGTTCCGGTTGGTACCTATCGAGTCAGCTCGCTGTTGCCAGGTCACAAATTGAGCAAGGTAATTTATTCAAATCACCACACACTGAGCTAACGTTCTGGCGCACCACCAGATCCTTCAGTTGCCCAGGCCTCGTAAACAATTGAACATGCGGACAACAGAAACAAGTAACGTCTTTCAGCATAACTCCAGTCCGTAGACTGGAGTACTTTCAGTGCGCTTGTCAAGCGATGCCGCACAGCGAAGAGCTAATGAGTGCCCTCTTGCGGATGAAGACTTATCCACAAAATCTGCTTTTGTTCAGTTCAGGCAACCGGGCAAGGCGGCTATTCGCCTCTACGTGTCTGTCTGCTCATTCACGGAACAGCCGCTATTCATTCACACCCGTCAAGATTTCTGCTTGATTGGGAGAACCCGAGATGGTGGCACGGCACGGCACGGCCCGGGACGATCTGGATAGGTCGCGGGAGTGCCAACACGTCCCGCGCACGTCTGGTGTTGCTTTTGTTGGTAGAAAATAATTGAAGTTAAATAATTGAATAACAATGTTTTGAAAAGAGATTTCTGACGGATGCGGCCTTTAGCTTCGGTCCAAGTTTGTCCCGGTTCAAACACTTACATGGTCTTTTCGTTTCATTTATTTTTTCGACTTCGGACATTATTTTCCCGCAGGTGCTTTATGAAGTCTCTTTTGGAATGTCGATTTTTTCGAAATTTATAATTAACCAATAGTTATGGTAATAAGAGAGAATACCTCAGGTAATTTGACAATGGTATTCATCATTTACGAGGACTGTAAAGTTCAACTGTCTCTTTGTTAAGAACGAAAGCAACGGAGAATTAGATTCTTTTTTGGCATTTCCAACCGTTTGGCAATAGCAGAAAAAGGTCATTTAAGTTAGGCGAAGCTGGCTCTAATGTAGCGCACATAAATCATTATACCACTCTATATGTTTGAGTTTATGTGTGAAATGTTTCAGACTTCTAGTTCGTATAATTATTAACTATAATTGGTGCTTATTTGCACAAAAATTTTGAAGTATTTTTTTGTCGTGTTAGGAACGACATGGAAATATTATTATGCAGTAGATTGTTTCATCGCCGGTTACCGCCGACAGTTAATTTTCGAATCGACCTTCTGTGATTCGCTTAAATTTGTGAAGTTTAAATGCGGACATTGTATTGTTGTCCAGAAAGCGATTTTAGCCAGATAGAGTTGATTGCGGCTAAACGAGATATTTTAGTTCAATAACGTCTTCGACAGGTTTTCTGCTGATAAAATTATGCAGCTTTTGAATGTGTCTTTAAACTATCCATTCAGAGATCCATTCAGTTTCTATTACTAACCATAAATCTTTGAGTTTTGTTTTGATTTTCTAGTTGTAAAACATCAAGAGCATATCAATATGCATTTATCAATATGCAAAAAAAATATATTGAATCGTGAAAAAATAAATAAATTTAATAGTAAATACCGTGTACCCCCGCTGGTTTGACCGTTTTCAATCTGCCAACTTTTTAATTTGAACCCCGCTAGCTTGCACGACGAGCAAATTGAAAATGGTTTAAACGTCATTCTCAACATGGCATCATTTGCTTATGCAGACAATGCACATAAATACGATTTGTTTATACTGATCTCGCGTGTTTAACCTGTTTCACATTCCGTTTTCCCAACGATTATGATAGAAATGAAATATTCGCTGCTTGCAACTGCAAACTAAACCAACCCACCAAAATAATAACAAAGAGCAGGGCAGCCAGTTCCTACAAGTTTCAGCATATTTAGTGTTGCCAGTTGTTCAAATTTAAAACTTACTCCGTAAGGTTGCATGAGGAAACGTTCAAACGAACGGGTGTCCACGGTAGACCTCACTCTTTCGATGTGTAATTTTAAATAGCTTGACTAGCATCGTAATCGATAAAAAAGTATATATATTTACAAAATCTTTAATAATATAAAGAAAAGAGACCCCAGCTGATAACCTTGTGGTCACAAAAAGTAAGTTTTATAACCGTTCTTCCACAAATTCGTACACCAGTTGGTAATAAGTCTTTCTCTACAGCGTACAGCCACTGGTTGCGAAACCTACCCTGAGGTTGACTCGGGGTTCTCTACCTCAAATAATTTTTGCTGCCCTTTGGTCAGGCATTCTGGCCACATGTCTAGTTTGCTGCAGCGTGTCACCTTTTATTACCTTCACTATAACATCGTGTTTGTATGGTTCCTCTTCTGTTGGGTACTCTTACCACTGCGTCCAGTATTTTGAACTATTGTGGTATGGCCCGTTTTATTATTTTACTATACGCCTCATGCTTACCTATCACTTATTGAGGAAGTGACAAGCCGGTAGCTGGAGCGAGACATGTGTCAATCAGGGATGACTAGGTTTATGAACCTAGTACCCTGATCGGTGACGCCGACCAGATCTCCCCTTTTGAGATACTGCAGACTGCGTGCTATTTGTGCTCCATGATTGCAGAGCAAGTGTTCCGAAGTTAAATATCATCTTGTATCATCTTGTCATCTGTTTTGAAAATACGGTGAAAAGAATTTACAAAATATATTTCGCTTTTCCGTAATTTAATCTAACCTCGTCAAGCGCCTAGCAGGGTAAAAGTTCGATTCACGGACGGGGCAAAAGTGCGATTCATGGATGAGGCAAAAATGTATAGCTAATTATATACAGCTTTAGGCACTATTCTACAGATACTAGAATTGGAAGATCTGCAGAAAATTGTGCTCTACAGATGTTGGCCGAAGAAAAATGTTTTTCCGCTGATGAAACAAAAAACAAACGTTTGGAAAAGTTTCGATCTAACGGAGGCTGCAATACACCAGCGCAAAATAGAAAAGGTGCAAATTGAGAATATTCCTTACCGAAACATTACGCTGATTGAAGATAATATGGTTTTGTTAGCTACTGTTGTGCTAATTTCATGGATTCGAGCTTCGCACTTTTGCCCCGCTAGTGGGGTAAAACTGCGAATCTGCTCTTGATCAGAAGAAAGAAGAATTTATTTTGCAAAACACTATTACCGCAGATGATTTATAGTTGAATGTGAAGACATTGAGGTACTGCATCACTATAAAATATATTATGTTGTTGTCCTTCTTTATATCTCACGAAATCTGATGACAACTTCAAACATCGCACTTATGCCCCGCCCTATTCTATATTAAGCATGCTGGGATGGGGATCTCTCTTATTGAGACTCAGCAACTCTTGAGTAACCCTCATACTCGACGTTATATATTTTTAGATTGTTTGAGCGATTGTACAGTCATCCTACAGGCCATAACTGTTCGGCTCTCCTTTTGTTTCAGCCCACCCTCCAGCACATAGTCAGAGATCAGGCCGAGTGAATCTCGACCCGTCAGTAGAGAGTTGGAGCCACATCTTCGTTTGTCGACTCATAACGAGTCGGCGTGTTGAGGATTGACGGGGATCAGGACTGAACCACAGAACAGAAGTGGAAGTAGAAATCCAAACACGTACATGCTACTTTCTACAGATACTAGCGAACCTGGCGGTAGCGAGTCACTTTTTCACACGAAAACACACGAACGCATACGAATGCACACGAAAGCATGTGAAGGCTGCTATGCGATTGGCAGCGAGCGTTCTGCTTATATTGCTGTTATTTGCTTCTATGCGAAAACCTTCCCAAATAAAAATAAAAACAAAAAAGACTCTGTAATCAGTTTTGATCGCCGAATCGTTCGGACTTCCACTTCTGTTCTGTGACTGAACCTTTGCTATCGCATCGTTCAAGTCCTGTTCCTCCCCTATTCTCCTCTCCACCTAATTCGTTTCTTTGGTTTTTGGCTGAGAGAGTATGCACGGTAAGAAGTCGTCCACTGCATCAGTGACCGGTTTGATGCAGCGAGGGCAAATTACTGTGGAGGGCGCCCTGGTACTCCACAGACCACACGCTCCGTTGCAGCGAGAGAATCTATAGAACCCCCTCCATCATTCATCCCTCGACACGGATCGCGCCACACCTTGGATTAGGGGTTTATCCATTCAAGTTTTTACATAATAGCCATGGATAATAGCTATTAAAACCATCCTCCTTTAGGGGTTTTGGACCTTCTGCTTTGGTTCTTAGTAGTCATGCCCCCTACAAGAACCGTCTTGCAGGCGGAGAGTTTACACTCAGCCTTCGCATGAGTGCCCCCTTCTCTGTCCGCATACGACCCTAGTTTCCACCGGTTGTGCAATTTCCACTAAGGAACGTATGGTACCACGAGGAGGTAGATATAGGAGTTGCTGAATAAGTTGCTGTGGAACGTGGTAGTTCTGAAGCGCATTATTCAACCATTTACCAACCAGTGTATGCTTGGCACAGTTCATGATTCGTACGTCTGCGCCAGATTCTAGCAGGTGTCGTTCGGGAGCATACATGGGTAACTGATTACCTAAATCGTTCGTTAACTCGCTCTATATAGAAGATACGAGTTCACCTTCTTCTACAAAAGTGTGTGATTTTAATAATGCATCTATTTGTAGAACGTTATTTTTCCCTAAATCACATAGTTTTGAAGCTACAGTGAAAACCCCGATTTTTGGGGGTCCGTCATGAAAGACGCCTAATATCTCAAAAACTGTGATACTTAGAGGAATAATGTTTTCAGCAAAAAGCTTCATAATAAAATTATCTAAAACTTTCTAGAACATACTATAGCTCTATATCATCAAAATAAAAAGTTGAATTTTGCAGCGCCACCTGTGTTTGAATTCCGAACTAATACTAACCATTAGTCGTTGCGTCTATTAATATATAGAAGTTCTTCCGAAGACGCCATATTGAAAAAATGAAAAGAGTTATGAAAAAAGTTCACGATTCCGAGCAATAAAACCACTGTGCGCCGCCGGCAAAACACAATCGAACCAAATTTATACAATTCATATAAATCTACAAGTGCATCATCACCAGCATCGTCCTTCCCTAGCTTACCCTAACTAACACACCATAGTCAGTTGTCCTTGATATCTTCGTTGTTTTGTGACTTCGCTGATCGTTTATATGAAAAAGTTTTCAAAACATTGGACAAATTTTTGCTTAATTCTCGTTTAAAAGATCCATATTTTTCCAATTTACTCTACGTTCAAACGCTCATTTTGACAAATTAGTTGTTTACACTAGAATGTTCTTTCTTAAGCGTATGATTTCTCTTTCAAGAATATACGGTTTTAAGAGAATTTTATGCCAGCATTGTTAAGATAAACTTATCTTACAGAAGAATGCCTTAAATTTTTGTCAAAACTATTGTTAAGGAGCGTCATTTTTGGGCAGAAATTTAGTTTCCTTTAAAACCGCTTATAAGGTGAATTACACTTATTCATAATGCAGCTTTATGGGTGTTTCTTCAAGTCTCATTCAGTCATTCTTCAGAAATGTTTATCAAATAAGATAAAATTCACTTGAGAAAAACATTGTAAAACCTGATAGACTTTGCGATGCTTTGATAAAACTACTTTAAGAAATGAATAAGACCAATTTGCTATTGGATTGTTTTTTTTTTTGTATGCCAGAAGGGCATTGGGTTAAAAGGCCACTGCGACAGTCTCATATTGGATTGTTACTTGGGGTAGAATACTTTTTCTTGCTCGAAACTGGTTATTTCCCAGCAGACCCGGTCGTGGTTTTTGGCACACTTATACTATATTCTATGGCGGTTCGAGCGATGCTAACTTTAGCTGGCAGTAGGTGCCTATTTTTGGAAAAAAATACCTGGAAAAACGGTCAAATTTATGTTTCAAATCAATTTTTAAAGCAAGTAAAGCAGCATACAATACTTTCGCTTTCGTATCTTCGTGCAACGTAAGAAATGCTCATTCTTATTTTGTAAGAACAATAAGTGATAGTGTCCAGTATATACATTACATTATTAGTAGGGGAGTGTCGTCGTGGTTGGGCCACGTTTTGGAATTCGCCCCATAACTTTCGTTTCAAAAGGAATTTTGGAAATCAAAATACATCGTTGTAAAAGTCTAAGAATAAGGTATATTTCCGGAAAGTTTTGAACTGATTGCTTGAAAAATTAAAAAGTTATAGGCATTTACGTGAAGATAAAAAATGTTGTCATAGTCGGGCCATGTTGTACAGGTTGGGCCACCGCAGAAAATGTAACACATACGTATTGAAATACTATATAGAGACATGAAAAGAATGAATTCCGTGAACAACGGCTCATATAGGTACAAATACCTTATTTTTAATTGCATTTTTGCGAAATTTTGGCGATCTTGTAAAATCAATATTGCTACAATTGCCTTTTCCAAAGTGTACAACTACAATGAAAAAATAACAAAAATCTAGGTTTTTATCGTATCTTTATTTCATCACATTTTACGTTATGGTGGCCCAACCATGACTACTCAAGTGGCCCGACCTTTACAAATAGCGCTTTTCTAGTATTTCACCTTAGCCTTCCCAAACACCAAACAGCACAGCACACTTCATACATTTTCAAAATTTATCTCGATAATTGCATTTCATGAATCATTTCTTGAAGAAAACTTCATTGCGCCTGGAAAACTTTTTTTGTAAGATTTAGTCACTGAAGTCAGTACGGGTGTTTTGAATACACGATTGAAACTCACAATATTGTGAAAAGTTAGCTATCACAGTAAGAAGTTTTACAATGGTTGTATCATAGATATCATGAGTTACTAAAACTGTAAAATCGCGTTGGCCCGACCATAACAGTGGCCCGACGATAACGACAATACCCTACAACATACGATATTTACACTTTCTAGAAAGTTACGTTTTTTGATAGTGTCAAAAAGAATGTAGAACATGTCAAACCTGTTAGATGAGGTTTTGTGTACAAAAAGTTTAATAAACTGATTTTAGGGTGTCGCGACAGAAAGTTAATTATATCTCGCAAACCATATGATGCAGATGCTTAGTATCTTCGGCAAAGTTTCATGAAATTTAAAGTTCTACAACTTTGCCGAACACATGAACATGCTATCTAGTTCATATAAAAAGTTAATTTTTTGAAATTTGTTATCCCCTTAATATCTAATTGTATGAAAATGTCAACAGATGCAGAATACTTTTTTAAGAAACTTCTCCGAAGACACTTAAGCTCAAAAACGTCAGGAAAAGCAAGACAAGACTTTTGATCGCCTTTTTCCAGAATGGCCTCACTGTGCGGAGTCCCCCAAACATGACTAACGTGATTCTAGATAGCAGACTTGGTTTCCATTGATCTAGTTTGTTAATTCTAGTGCGATGTAAAGTGTCGTACGATAAGTTTTTGTTTATGTACGAAACTGAGCACTTGTTTGGGAGTTTCCGGGAGTCCCCGAAACTTGTCCAGATATAACGAACCTGGTGCTAGGTAGTTGATCTTACCTCCCTTGATCTAGTTTTTAAGCTCTAGCGTAATTTGAGGTGTCGCATTAAAGGTTTTTGTGCATGTTCGATACTGGCCATTTCCTCTAGCGTTAACTTAATCCGGAACAGATTTGGTTAGTGCCATAAAAAATCAATACCGGCTGCGATTTAAGTTCATTATGGAAGTGTCATTGACGATTTACTTTATATAAGCAATCTGCCCTTCAAAACTTCAAAAGGGCGTAACTCAAAATTTTGCCCAACGATTTTTTGAAAATTGAGAGATGTAGGATGGCAATTAATACAATCCAACTGACATTTGCCATTTTAATAGCTTATTTCGTTTTTTTAATAACGGTCTTTTGAACACTGTGGACATTCTATGCAACAGTAATATGACAGATCTTATTTTCAAATTTTCTTTGTTTAGATTTTTTCCAGATTTAAAATTTTTGATTGCCGAGGCACACAAAACTGCTTGTTTAGAGAATTTGGAGAAAGAGGATGCAGCCGACCTACTATGAAATCGACCATAAATATTCTGGCTGTGTGAGTCTTGATACTCAGACTAATCGGTGTCTGGAGCAAATATTTTTCCCATGTAAATGTTGTGGAAGAAGTGAAGCTTCTCTTTTATTCATACGGCTATTATCAATCAAAATGCTCAAAATTGATAATTGCCGAAATAAAAACCTACAAAAAATCATCTGCGTTATAGCGCTCAACAGGGTAAATCATTGACCTCGAAAATTCTACAGCTTATCACAGCACGATCGTTAATGTTGTAAGTGTAATCTTTTCAGCATTATGCTCTAGCTAGACTAAATCGTTGAAAACGAACCAAGACGACGACGACGCCCTAAGCATACAGCTACCTACTACGGAGATAAACGCTGTTGCTTCCTTTACATAACCCCATCATAGAAGGCCGTTACCGATTGCCAAGAAATGTGCCTCTATGATTCCCCGTGCCTTTCCGGCGGTTGTGCTTGCCCTCGCTGCCTGATATCATCATGGATTGCGTGCGTTAGAATTATCTCCGCTTCTTCTAACCTAGCTTAATGACTGCCGGTCTACCACCCAGCAGCGCTGCTGGCCGTGGAGATCGGATTTACGCACCAACCTGCTGCCCTCTTCCACCTACCGTGGATCGGTAAGAACCTCAGTTCGAAGGTTAATTTTTCCGTTGAACTCTTTCTCCACGCATTCACTCGTGTGGAACCGGCTTCTCCGGCCGGTTGATGTGATTCAAATGTTATGAACAACGTTGCGCGTCTACATGAGCATCATCATGCTGCACGCCAACAGAAAGTAGGTTGTAACGAACTTTTAAGCCTTGCTCTTTTACGCCTCCAGTCGGGCCCAGCATCCGACTGATTGCGATAGCGTTCCTCCAGGAACTCGAATCGACGCTTCCCGAGCAATGTTTATTATTATGAATCGCTGATATGATGCTGCTGTCGAAGTTGGTGGGCGTATTCGCGTGGGGGTTTGTTCCGGTTGTTTATGTTCATGTTGGATATGCTCGAAGTTGTGCAGTATCCAGTTGTAAGCTAACAGCAGCTGGTGTTAGTCATCTGTCAGTGTCGATACTAACTAAGGTTCCATTGTCTCCTGCGTTGTCCCGAATCAAACGGACCATGTATCAAGTGTCTATGCTGGTGGGCATGCAAATATTATGATAACCCACACACACTCTTTTGCCTTCATCTGTTCCTAACGGAAAAACTATTCCCCTAGCTTGAAACTCCGAGAGAACCCACGGCTGTGCTGCACTTTGATGACGAGTGTGACCGTGAATGAAAACAATTTCCATCGGATACATTCATATCCAGAGTGTAGCATTGCGACTATGCTCGCGCGCATTTTATCCCCACTAACTGACTGATTGTGTGTTTGGCTGATATAACGGAAAGTGCGGAGCGCGCAAATCATAAGGGCTCATTCATGCCATATGTCACGGCTCGCACGGAATGTGCTGCTCTGCTTACAATCGTCGTTCTTTTTTTTCCTTTGGGTCGTTGCTGAGTTGTTAGTTATTGCTAGTTTCTGCTGGCAGGACCCGACCGCCACATGCGATATGTTTCAGATATCAGTCTCATTTTTTTATGCTTATGGAGTTCGGACAAAATGCCGCGGCAGTTCCTTACTGGGGCAAACCAGCGTTACAATCGGGTTAATTGCACATGTTTGTTCAACGGATGGAGATGGTCTCATACGAGCGAGGTGGTGACATCATTTCCCGTACGATTCATCTGGACTTGTCGTAAATCAAGCATTTGTTAAGGCTTTATTTTGGTGTTAAATAATAATAACAATCATATATGTATTATGATAAATGCAAAAAAAATCGTATAATATTCTTTAACCGATTTAAAAAATTTATGTGTGAAAGGAACTTTTGTTATAACCTCTTATTTATAATTTAAGATGAAAATCAACAAAACTTCGGAATATAATTCAATTGTCTGTTATCGATTTGTTAATTTGGGTGTATATCTACTGACAGAACTTAACGATTAATAAAAACCCGAATTAATCCACCTAGCGGCGTGACCTAGCCTTTCTACTGTCACAATAATCATCATTTAATTTCTCAGGAACATCTATGTATAATTAACTTGACTATATTTTTAAATATCCGTTCCGTATTCCTCAAAATCCTTATTTGCCAGTAAAATTCACAACGTATTGCGTAGAATAATTAAATTTTCTTTCCTTGTGTGCGTAAATACTTGTAACACCTTATTTAGTTTTATAATCGGTCGGCCTAAACTTTCGGACTTCAGAGCCACATAGGAAACTTGTTTTGAATTGACAATATGAAATATGTGTTCAGAACAGATTTTTTGATAATTAATTAATACCATGTGTTCAAAAGTCAGCATCTTAGAAAAACAAGAGTTCAGAAAAATTATTATTATACTTCGCCTTTGAAGACAAAGAATATCGACAACAAAATGATTAATCTCAAAATTTTACTATTAGTTTGCTTGGCTTCAATTTTGCAGTATATCTGAATTAGAAAAAATAACTGAATAGAGCATTAGATATGAAAAAGATAAATTGAACTTTTTCTTAGCTGGCGCTCCTTCAGATAATTATTTTTGCATGAAAATCAAAACTTATGCTTTTTTTGAATGTACTTTCATGAAAAGATAGTCATTAGCTTGATCGCATCGTTTTTACAATGTTGGAGGGTTAGGAAAACAAGTGGGTTGCAAAAGCTGCGCCTTAAACATGCTTGAGAATGGGAAATATGATCGATATGATTTTCAGTGCTTGTCATTTTTGATTTATTTGTTGAAACATGATACATGACATAAGACATCTGTCCTTTAAAATGTCATTAACGAAAACAAATCTTACAAAATTACTACCGTGCAACGTTTACTTCCTATTTTTCATATAACATTTCTAAGCTCTAGTATCTATTGATTGAATAGAGCATCTATTGATGCGCAAAATTTGTTTGAAATTTGTATAAATATATTTGGATAAATCAACTCATTTTTAATCCTATACACCACTATACCTTCATGCTTAAATTAACTGCTTTTCTTCGCTGTTTGCTTTTCGTGTACAATTGTGAGTAACAGCAAGTGAACAAAATGACAATTGAAATCTGAAATCAAAGAAAAGAAAAAGCTTTTCGATTGAATCCCATTATTTAATATTTATTTGCAACAGATACGTAGTTCGCCTACGACGTGCAGGCTTCAACAGCGTCTTATTTCAAAGCGTATACGTATCTGTTGCGAATAAATATTAAATAGTGGGATTTAGTCGGTAAAAGTTTTTTCTTTTCTTTAATTTCAAATTTCGTATTCCACTAAGAGGCTTCAAAAATTTCAGACAATTGATTCAGAAAAGTGAGAAACATCTTTTCTTGAATTTCAATGCAAATTTAAAAATTGCAAATTGTCATCCCAAGTAACAATTTGAGTTTTATTACACTCTTATGATGACATTCAAGACCAAAATTGGTCATGAAAACCACCATAAGAGTACAATGAAACTCACATTGTTGCTTGGGATCACATACACACACATACATACATACATACATACATACATACATACATATATACATACATATATATATACATACATACATACATACATACATATATACATACATATATACATACATACATACATACATACATACATACATACATACATACATACATACATACATACATACATACATACATACATACATACATACACACATACATCACACACATTGAATACAATCAACATTTGTTTTGAATTCACACGTTTTAACGGTTTAATATACGGTGCTTAAGTGTTAAAGTTTAAATAACTTTTGAATGAACTGTCCGATTTTAAATAACTCGGTTTCGTTTGATAGATCTCAGTAGTAATTTTCAAATAATAATAAAATGTGTGATGTTTTTCATTGAATTAATGCTTATATGTTACAAAAATATGTTTTAAATACTATTTTTTCACATTTCTTTATGTAACTTTCAAACTACAAGCCCAATCGTCATGAAGTTTGGAAGTTAAGGGTTTGCAAGGCTCCTCTTTCATATGCAATCAATTTTGTTCAAATCGGTTAAGGGACCTATGAGATAATGAAGTCCCATATTTTTCATATTTTTATACATAACTTTTGAACTAAAAGTCCGATCAGTATGAAATTCAATAGCGACCAATGGGACACCTAGACCTTTCATTTGACACTAAGAACATCAAAATCGGTCCAGCCATCTCCGAGAAAAGTGAGTGAGATTAAAAGCGTCACATACACACACACACACACATACACACACACACACACACACACACACACAGAAAATGCTCAGTTTTCGAAACTGAGTCGAATGGTATATGACATTCGCCCCGCAGGACCTTCTTTCCATTTCCGGTTTTCCAAGTGATTTCTATACCTTTATACTATATATTTATATAGTAGAAAGGCAAAAAGATCTTGATTTTTTCTTTTTATATGGCATTAAATCATAAAAATGAGAGGTTTATTGTTTAACTGTAATAATATTGTATTGATGTCAAACGACGCTGTCATATTTTAGAGTTTTTTCTATACGGTTTCTTCTTTTACGCGTACAGTAGAGATTAGTACGATAAAAATTCAAAGACGCTGAATTTTCATAACACGGGTACTCCAAGATTTCCTTATAAGTAATTTGGAAAAGCAAGGGAGAACGCATATTTCTGGTCCGTCTTCATCAAAAATATCAAAAAAGGTCTTCTCGCCTTTAAAAATGTCTCTGTCGATATTTCATTGCAGATAAAAACAGAACACCATGCGTCTCCATTGTTTTTTCGCAAATTTATTTCTTAAAAATCTAAAAAGTATATGCTTCTAAATTTCTTATATGTTATGTAAAAAATTCTCAGCTTACCCGAAAAAAATATTTTTGCAATCACTGAAAACTTTGAGATTCAAGCCCATATTTTTCCTGGAAAGCTCTACCAAAATAATTAAAATCAATTCAGTGGTTCAAAAGTTATGAATTTTTAACGAAGCAAAGGTTGGCAAAAATGGTGATTTTTGGGACCACTAGAGTAAGGGACACCCTAAGTACCAAATGGAAAAATACAGATGCAAACCTGTTTAACATGTAGGTACAGGTACAGGTGTACAAAACTTCAACAAAATCGGAGCACTTTTACATTTTGCTGTTTTTTTATAGAATTTCTGTTGTTTCATATCACAGTTTTCTTAAATAATTACAATCTTATAACTTATTTGGGTTATTTATAGACAAAAATTGTGCCTCTTCCTCCGTCTACTGTACAAACCACCGACTACAGTAGACGAAGGAAGAGGCACAATTTATGTCTATAAATAACCCAACCAGATACGTCGCTAACTTAATAATGGGGTTGTGCAATCTCCTTTTGTCCAGTCCCTCTATGGTTCGAGTACCAGCGACCGACATGCCCTGGCGGGTGTTATGGGTTCGAATCCGGTTATAATCTCAGATTATAACTTGGTTCGACCCATGCACCTTCCTACATTGGACACAAGGTAAGAGTCACAACGACTACTTGTTAAGCGTAGCTACCAGTAACCCCCCCCCCCCCCCCCCATCCCCCGCACGACTAGTTTTCGAACCAGCCTAAGCCAATGGGGGCAACCCAAACGCCAAATAAAAAATACGGACTTTGAATTAAAAAAAGAGTTCACAGAATTTGAACAAAGTCGGAGCACTTTTAAATTATGTTAGAGTACCGGAGCGTATTTTCAGCATGCTACTAAATTCAGCCGATATACCTTTTCTTTTGGTGCTCTTTCCCAAATAAAAACTTTGCCGCTATATAACAATATGTATACGCATTTTATCGATATAAGTATGTATCTATACCTATAAATGAGTTTCTGTCTGTCTGTCCGTATGTTCCTTATAGACTCGAAAACTACTGAACCGATCTGTGTGAAAATTTGCACGCAGGGTTTTTTGGGGCCGGGGAAGATTCTTAAAGCTTGCTTCAGATAGTATTGGAACAAAAACAATTGCGTGTATTTCAGTTATTTATTACTGAATTCAAGATCTTTTCTTACACAAATGTAGCACTTTCTTCATACTTTTAAGATCTTATTTCACCAGGTCTTCATCTGATTGATGTCTTTGACAACTTTTCCCTTTGCCTACAGTCTCCTCTTCATGATTGCCCAGTATTTCTCAATAGGGCAGAACTGAAGCAATTGGGTGGATTAAGGTCTTTCGGAACAAACTGGACCCCTTTCTCTGCATACTATTCTTGAACGACTTTGCTGTAACGACAGCTTGCCAGATCTGGCCCAAACATCACGGGATGGTGGTGGGATCGAATGAACGGCAAAATTCGTTTTTGGAGACACTTATTTTGGTACAGTTCCGACGTTATTGTCTTATTTGTAACGTTCGTTTCGTTTTTCTGCCACACCTGCAAATAATAAATTTTCGTGCAAATTTGTCGGCAAAAACAAATTTAAATTTGCTTGGAACATTCCCCCCTGGCCCTGGCATAAGCCCGAAGTCAGCCTTGACATAACGAGTGACAACTAAAATTTTGGAATTTTTTGTCAAGCTGTCAAAAAAAGACAAAGGTACATTAAGAAGATCTGATTTACCGAAATTAAAGACACATTGTCCATTGTTGAAAAAAGTGTACATTTGAAAACGGTCCGTAATCGGCTGTTCGGCGAAAGTTCCGTTTGATGTCGGAACAGGAGCGTTGTACGGCCGTCATGTCAACTTTGCGAATGAATCTCTTCCAATCTACCAATTCTACCAATCAACTGTTAGCGATTCGTTGCTATCCCGAAGAAATCTTCGATTTGGCGCACTGAGACAGATTTGTCGGGTCGTGAATTTTGGCTACAAATGGGATCGAATTTGTATTCAGGAACGATTTTGTTTTTTTTTGCGTAATGCGATGATGTTCTTTCCGGCCAAAACACGTATTGTCCATCTGCATGATGTTTTTTTGTAGAAACGGGATCAAAATTTTCTTCAAACATTTGTCTGGTGCACATCTTAATTGATAGCCAAACCAGAGGGCTTGTTGTTGAAGGCACGAGAAAGAGAACGATGTCCTTCTGCGTCCATAATTTTGGCTGGTCTTCCACTAACTTGCTTGCGAATAGTAGTTGGGCATCTTAGGATATGGTAAGCAGTCGAAACCGCAACATATTCGTTTTTTAAATGTTGAACTGTACACTTTTTGCCGAGATTTCTGTGCTAGTTCGTAGAAGTGTACAATGCGCTCCTGAAATGCTTCTTGTTTCGACGCCATTTTGAGCAAAACTGGGCGAGCATAAACAAAACAAAAAATATTGACAAAAAGAGGAGAGAGAGAGAGAGAGAGAGAGAGAGAGAGAGAGAGAGAGAGAGAGAGAGAGAGAGAGAGAGAGAGAGAGAGAGAGAGAGAGAGAGAGAGAGAGAGAGAGAGAGAGAGAGAGAGCTAACAAATACATACTTTTATTTCTCGCTGAGCTCGTTTGTTGTTGAGTATAGAGGTCTCGAAAAAATTCCAAAATTTTAGTTGTCACCCGTTAGGTGTTTCATCGTCCATCAGAAGACACCCGTCGAACTTGGTTAGCATCCGGTCGTATTGCTTTCGAGAACGGATTTTGGCCACACTATTCTGTTTTATGGTTCGGTTTGGCTGTTTGCTAGCTCGATACGACTTTATTCCTTCCCGGAGTCGACTTCTCCTTACGGTACTATGGGCAGCACCGAATTTTCTGGTCAAATCACGGTCTGACATTTTGGGATTCCTCCTGATGGTATTCAAAATCTTACCACGCAGTTTGCGGTCGACAGTTCCACTCCGATGATTAGCTTGAAGCTTCCGAATCGTCGTCAATGTTTCCAAACGGTATAATTTGATTACGCACCATACGATATTTCTGGGCAATTTCAGCCGCTAACCTTTAGGTGCAGACCACAATGGATTTTCCAGATAACTGTGCACATTTTTTCCCCTTCTATCAGCTTCCATGTTGTTTGTTTACAAAATACAATCGTTTTGCGGAATGTCAAAAATACATTAGGTGAAACTTACAAAATTTCTGACACGTGGGCGCCAAGAACTTCTAAATCCGTCCACCAAGAGCGCAACAATATAAGCAAAAGTTTGTTCCAATTCTAAATGAAGCAAGTTTAATGACGGTTGGAGACCCCTCTCCACCCTAAGAGGGGGGAGGCTCCCATACAAATGAAATACAAATTTCGTCATAACTCGAGAACTAATCAAGCTCATGAAACCAAATTTGGCAAGTGGGTGTTTTTGGAGGCAAGATTTTTTTCCATAGTGAATTAGGACCCCTGCGCTCTTTAATAGGTGGGGCTCTTATACAAATGAAACACAAATTTCCTCATAACTCGAGAACTAATCAAGCAAATGGAACCAAATTTGGCTTGTGGGGGTTTTTGGAGGCAACATTTTTTTCTACGGTGACTTAAGACCCCTGCTTTCTTCAAGAAGGGGGGATCCCAAACAAATGAAATACAAACTAATCAAACACAAGAACAAGAACTAATCAATACAAGAACTAATCAAACAAATGGTATCACATTTGGCGTGTGAGGGCTTTAGGAGACAGGATTTTTTTCTATGGCGAATTATGACTCCTCGTCTTTTAAGAGTGGGTGACTCTCATATAAATGAAATACAAATTTCATCATATCTCGAGAACTAATCAAGCAAATGGAACCAAATTTAGCATGTGTGGATTTTTGGAGGCAGTTGGGTCCGAATCAGGATATAATTGGTTCCCATTATAACCTGCTTCAATACGCCAGTCTCTTATTTTAATAAGGTGTAACGAACTACGAACCTAGTACAGGAGAACTTCAATATAACGTACCCTCGTTATTACGTACCCTCGATACAACGTCACTCGACATAACGTACATTCTACCTCGATGTAACGTACATATGTTCAAGTGTTGCAAATCTCTTCAGAAATTGTATTTAAAATTTCATTCACAATAATTTGAATACCCTGCCAATCTTACAGATTCACAATGGTCATCTACTGCGTCGGTAAAGGTTCCTGAGTTCCAATCAGGGCGTTTCACAGCACAGTGGTGCCGAGTTGCGAAAACGCGACCATTAGCTATTAAGTAGAAAAATGCGTATTTTCTCAAGGGCGACGTCTTTGGAGAAGTTTATTATTAAATTACAGCGCATCTTACTGTACTATTAGTGTGACCGTGAATCTACCAATTAGGTTGATACAAAATTTTGTTCTTTAAATGCGTCCAAAAAATTTCTTTTTATCGAAAAAGTTGTAGAACATACCAAAATCAACAACTTAGCTAAATAAAGTAACTATCTACCTCTTTCCGTTTGCAAAATATGATGATATCTTTAAAAAGAGTAAGGCGACATCCATTTAGTACGTCACGCAAATTTTGACCAAAATCAAACCCCCCCTCCCCCCCTTGTCACATTTCGTCACACATTCGTGACCCCTCCTGAGAAAGTACGTCACGTCACGGCAATCCCCCCCCCCCCCCTTCACAACAAAAAAATTAAATATTCATTCCAACCTTTTTGTTTAAAGCTATCAAATGAATTTCAGCAAATAAAAAAAAGGAAAATTTTCGAGCTTATAAGTCATCGATTCACGGATTTTGAAGATGATCTTCAATTGCTGCAATCGGATATGCTTCAGAAGTCGCTGATGTGCCGTCGATTAATGTTTAGCGCATATCTACGCCCTTTACATTCATCCACTCAAATTCGTCTGATCTAGTTGAAAGAATCAGGACTTCCAGCTGACGTCTTGCAGCAACACGCCTTGGAAGAACTTTTCTGAGGGACTTTGTCATTTTGTGTATTTCTTCAATCGTGTAATCATTCAACACTACCTTAGATGCGAAATTTAATCCGCAAGTGGCTTAAACCCTATCCTTCAGATAACTTTTGAGTGAGGGGCAGTATAAATTATACCGAAAAACCTTAAAAGCAGCCGTGGAACTTCGGTATGAGTTTTTGTTCATCGATTGAGTTCAGCACGAATATCAAGGGAAAATATTGCCGTGGGTCTCTGGTAGCATCCCGTAACTCTTCAGGAGTTTATGCGACTGCTATTTGCGGTTGCAAAAATCTTT
Organism: Sabethes cyaneus; assembly: GCF_943734655.1. NCBI lineage: Eukaryota > Metazoa > Arthropoda > Insecta > Diptera > Culicidae > Sabethes > Sabethes cyaneus. Next base: position 35,584,984 of record NC_071353.1, on the reverse strand, counting down.
TAGGCAGGACGGTACTCAAGCAGCTCTTCAGCGGTGTACTGCATATTCTGTAAAGCCTTAATGGAGAGTTCATACTACATAGAATAAATGAGTCCTGTTCACACATATATGTTCAAAAAAGTGTTCATTCAAAAAATTTAACTATTTGTTTTAAAATCTATCAGTACGTTAATTTTATAGAAGCCTTCAATAGTTGTATCTTCAAATGAAGGCTGAATTATAATTTCCCGAATAAATTTTCCATTTGATTTTTTTTTTCATGTGACGTCACATAACTTCATACCCCCCCCTCCCCCCTACGTCACAAATCGTCACGATTAGGTCAACCCCCCCTCCCCCCTACGTCACAAATCGTCACGATTAAGTCAACCCCCCCTCCCCCCTATAAGCGTGACGTACTTTATGGATGCCCCCTAAGTGTACAGGACTGTATACAGGAAAAACAGGAAAAAGGTTGCTGCCTGCCCCTCTAGGTGGATTATATCATCATTATTTATTAAACGTAGTCAAGCAGCAATAAAATAAAGTACTATGAGTTATGTTTTTGAGCTCTTTTAGTGTGCTTCGATATAACGCACAACTTGAAAATCGAAATGTACGTTATATCGAAGTTACCCTGTAAATGTTGCTTCAATTACTCTCTCCTTACTCTTCGAATCTTGGTCCACTCTAAGAATACTATAAAACACCTCTGATTTTTGATTTCTGGTTACCATTCCCTCCATCCATTGGAAAAACTAGCGTCTTAAAAAAGTTGTACACTCATCTCCCTAAAGTCAGAAAGTTCCTTTCTTATGATTATTTTGTCACTGTGAGTAGTAGAATCCTGCAGGTAGTCCAGTCAATTTTCATAATTGAACAAAAAACTCGTGTGACATATTTTTTCAAACGAAAATCGATGCAATGACTTTATAAAAGCTATGACGCTTCACCATTCTGTTGAAATGTTTAGGCCATTGCGCAAATTGCAATTTTTCCAATTTCGGATTTGCACAGGATTACTTTAATAACGAAAGTTTGCGTAAAGGTTTTTTATACTTTTCGAAATTTCAATCGCCATAATGGCCAGCAAGTGTCTATCGGAACCGGATGATTATTACACGGCAATGATATGGAGCTCGATTTCCACGACCATTATCCCTGTGGCACATCTCGTAAACGTGATTCATCATCATCAATACAATCTAATCGTAACCAGCACCGAATAAAATTAAACAAACGATTCTCGGTCGTGGTTGTTGGTTCGCGGACATTCGACAAGTGTGCGGCCTTAACTAAGCATGAGAAAACACATGGATACAAACAAATTAAAGCCAATTGGGCGAAAAGGAACGCCAATTTAGCCGTTGGCTTCGCCGTCTGCTTGTACTGTCATTCCCAATCGCCGCACCGAGGAGACTCCCGCGACGAATTGGAGCCAATTGGCGCGACACATTTCCGTTAATTTTCGGGTGACCACGGGGTGAGACCTCTTCACTTGGCTTGGAGCAGCGCTGCTACTTCATATTGGTTGATGCTGTACGCGATTTTGTTGGGCATCTAGTTAGTTTAGACAACAGATTTGCTAACCGAAGAAGTTATTCAAATTGAGCGTTTGGGGAAGGATTTAGTTTGTTATGTATACGATTGGATTGACCGATCATTTCGTTAAATGTTGATTATTAATATCGAAGATTAGTCACGCGTTACTTTTTCTGTTTACATAATTAAGTTGATTTGACAATTTTCTACGCGATTTAATAAATAACCACCATAAATAAATTTGTATTGAATATTTGGTTATAAATGTCAACCTAAATTAGAATAATTATTGTTTTGCAACCCAAATAAACCAATTGAACAACAATAGATTTCACATTAAAGCTTCTGTCACTTGCTCTAGCAGAAGAAAGGTACAACCGATACAAACATTTCAGATCCCACCTCATCGTAAAACACGAGCGTTGCCCGTTAGAAATAGATGACCGTTAGAAATACCTGCGCTGGTAGAGCTAACGTTGGAAGCAACGGATTTCCTACTTGATCCTTATTTCCTAACTGGGTTAGCCAAAAATCAACGCAACAAGACAAGACGTGCATCTTATGAGCACTTATGGCATATGTTGCAGAAAACCGGGGAGGGTCCTAGAAACGCCTACACCTGAAACCTTCCACTGCACTGCCGTGTTTTGTTGTTTGGTTTCTTCAACTTTCCTCGTAGCGAAACAATAATGCATATGATTAGTAACTAGACACAATTAAATTGCCAGATTTTAATTTTCTGGAAAAACACCAAACCTTAGAATTCTATACAGAAAATTTCAATCCAAGAGTAACTACAATTAAACAGTACCCGAGTTCAACGATCGTTATAGGACATGACACTCTAAGCTAGATGTTGCTTTTTTGTTGCTCGCTGCATGCATAATAAAACCGTACCGATCGACCCACTAACAAATGATGATTTCGAGTGTTGGGACAATCGGATTCAAATAGTATACATAAACATTAACCTTTGTAGAAACTAGCTGGCTCGTTTGCATAAGCAGGACAATTGAAATGTATTCAGTAGCTACCTCGTTCTCAACCAATATGCTCAAGATGATTATCATGCTTTTTCCTGATGTTCTTCTCCACGTCGTCGGAGAAAAAGAATGATAAAATATTTTTCGTGTCACCATACAGCTGAGTACAAATTATGCTTCAAACGCTAAGGCTGCGATTATTAACAATTTTAATGAAATGCCTTTACCAAACTATGATGAGAAAGAGTGATCCACCGTCGTGCAGGGTTTCTATCTTACAATCAACATCCCCTTATCGAAGATGGATTCGGCCGTCAAAAACGGTGAAGAAGATTCCCGTACAGAGAGGGACACTTTAAAAGATTAATGCAGGTATACGGTACGCCGAGTAAATTTTACATAGAAATCACCCATTTATTCGCGCTCCGGAACTGCTGCTCGAGGAAGGAAGGATGTAAGGAAATTCCCATAATCATTCTGAAGTCTACCGATCTACGGTGGTAACTAGGAAGAAGACATGCCTTGCGGAAATTGATGAGCATGAAAAGGGAGAGCCAGGAAAAAAGGTAAACTTTGATGATTTAAGAAGCACTCTTAGATAGAATTACACAACTGTTCCGTATGATGAGGAGCGCCAGACTATGCTCGTGCGGAACAGGGAAGTGACGTGAGTAAGGGAACCGACTAGGTACGATTTGTGACCCATTCCCCTGGATAGCCCAAGAGGAGATTCGGGACCGTAGACCATCGGGAACCAACAATATAATTTTAATACACGACGAAATTCGACATTTTCTCACAGGGGTAGATGTTGGAAATTAAGGAAAGCCCGTTTTTGCTGAGATCAGCTGAAATCGTACAAAAGGATAACGAAAAACTGGTGGTGGTTATGTGAATAAGATAATAAAGTAAACTGTATCACAATTTTTTGCAATTATTTCAGGCCATACAATATTAGGTCCAGGTGCGAGTATTACTAGGCATGTGATTTGTGTAGTCGATGCCAGTGCTACACCTTTCATGACCCGTTGATGAATGTCCGAGTCAGAAAATGACTCACCAGATTTTGTTCAACTGAGACCATTAAAAATTTAAGTGAAATTTTCGCCATATCGTGTCGGAGTTTTCGCAGCTAGGAGGCGTTTCGCCCCAATCGAATGGGGTATTGTCACTCCTTTTTGTCTCAATTCAATTGTCATGTTTGTCGATAACGCTGCTAACTGCCTGACTCTACTCTAAAAGCTGTCGTACTCGCCCAGTACATAAGATGTTTATAATACGGCAGGCAAAAAGGAAAAATACTGTCACATTTTTGCAACGGTTTTCTTAAATAAATGCTTTTGTTGCCATGTGAAATTATGCTAGATCATAAACATTTGCAATAAGACATTCTCGACACCAATAACTTGTATTTCGATTTTCGCTTGTTTACAATTCTGGAAATGAGTTCTTTTCTATTACATGTTTCAATTCTATTACAATGTCTAATTAAAGTTATATTCTATGACAGTTGAAACAAATTGAAAAGTTTACGTAATTTGTTTTGTTTGAAACGTAACTATAACGATGATAGGAATGCATGCTGCAGGTTATTAGCACTGTTATTACTATTACGAATTTAACAAAAACTGCAAACATGTTGCATTTCATAATTAATACCAATTTTGCAAAAGTAACCGTCGCCATAAGTTCTAATGTCAAACCAATTAATTAGGTGGATTTCCGTTTGGTTCACCGTAACTTAATTATTTATCAAATTTGTGGATTATTTTCGGTGAAATGATGACAACTTTGCATTTCTTTTTTAGTACGTAACGTTTAAGTCTACTATCCTTCGAGGACAAACAGGCAGGAAACTGGAGAAGAAGGCAGCTGAACGCAAAAATGTTGCAATAAAGGGAAAGGCAAAATCGGGACTCCTACAACTTACAGCAATCCCCCCAAACTAATAGGGACCGCTTTAATGGAAACCGTTCTAATGGAGTCTACGTAGCATGTGGGAATTGATATTTTTTGAAACGGTAGTTCTTTTACAATTGCCGAAGGGAGGTGAAAGAGCGGAAAGTGAGAGAGGGGGGAGGTTATTAGTAGCTACGCTTAACAAGTAGTCTCGTTGTGACTCCTACCTTTTGTCCAATGTAGGAAGGTGCATGGGTCGAACCAAGTTATAATCTGAGATTATAACCGGATTTGAACCCACAACACCCGCCAGGGTATGTGGCTCGCTGGTACTAATATACCTTTGAACCATAGAGGCGCTGGACAAAAGGAGACTGCACAGCCCCCTTATTAAACGAGCGACGTAGCTTTAAACTACACCGCCAGGGAATTGACTTAATTGGTTCCAACATGGAATAACTCGTGATAGATGACCGTATAGAACGTTAGTGTTTTCGACAAAGTTGTTCAGTAGATTAAGGGTTTTCCATAGGATTATAGTATTTCGGAACTGTCTCACTACGTGGCGCTAGCGTATATGTAATCCTCTTACACAGGCTGTATCTCACGTTGCTGACTATCTAGCAAGTTGCGGTCTTCGGGAAAGTTATTCATATGACTACCACCTTCAAGAAGGGAACAATGCAGAATTGTCTCACTAGCGTATATGTAATCTTTTAATGCAGGCTGTGGCCAGAAAATCCCACCAACTCACTTATTTTATGAATCTCAATCACGTAAATACATTTCCAGCTACTTTGCAGACATTCTTAACGATATATGAGAAAATATATAAGGCCATTGCAAATTATTTTTAAAGTTTTTGTCACTCATCCTCCCCCCTTTAAAATTGACATGAAAAATCGGGTGGCAAAAAAAATAATTTAAGGCATATTTTTTCAATTTTTTTTTGCAAAATCAAATTTTGTATAAAATTAATGTGTGGGTTGACTGAGACTGACAGTCAAAAGAACTCGTGAAATCGGTGTACGGAGTAATCACGCAATCAGTGAGTGTCGTTGGTTTAATGATGCGAGTTATTGAGTGACAAGGCAGTCTCTCAATTCAGTACTCTAACGGCTGCTACTATTTTGGGCCCATTTTTTATTGTGGTGTCTGTGCCGTTTGAATTTCCGGCAGGCCGAAAGAAGGCCGTCTACGGTACAAACCATAAGAGTTATAAAGCAATTCCCCGAAAAACTCAAGGGTTGCTACTGCGCGCACTCCCACCGTAATTTCTCAACATACTAGGAGCATTCCAGGCGCATCTGCCTCGGACATTTGTAGTAGTGTAAATGATGGTTTGTATGAAATTAACATCAAGATGAATTTTCTGCTATTGAATGAAAATCTGACACGCGCATACCGGAAGACATTTTCTCAGTTTTTTAGTTGATTGATTAACCCATTATGACCCGGGTATACCTAAATTTGGACCAAATGAAGTGAAACTCTGTAATCTATTATATTATGGCTCGAATGTGTCGGGAAACGCAAAATCGTCATTTGGAATGCTTTCAAGGCCAAAATATCGAAGGTTAAATATTTTATAGGCTCAGTTTCAAACAAACAAATTACAAAGTTTTTTACAGATTTCTTACCGAATTTTGTGATAGACTTTACCTATAAATACTAATTTACATGTCAGGTAATGTTTCGTCACTAAATGTAGACTTTTTCATGCGTTTTGGACACAAAAATTTTTTCGCCAATTTTTCAACTTTTTTTCCGCCATTTGTCACAACTTTGCACTGTTGAAAATACAGATGAAATGACAAAAACTGACAAATTATATCACACACACATCAGATTGATGTCTTATCTCTCTTGTAGTGATATATTAATAATGCTAACTATTGAAATTCAGCAGTAAACAGGTTTTGAAGACGAGGTATGATATATCATACGCTGGGTCATAATGGGTTAAGTTACTGTTACTGGGTTTTAAAAAGTTAAATTTTAGAGCGAACATGTAGTCTTTCATACAACTTGCTGTATACAACTGTGCAGAGGGTACAGAACCTCACAGGTATCATTTTTAAGGCGCCTGTGTAATTTCTGCCGTCGCAAATGTTCAAAGCGTATATACTTTACCCTTTCTTCGAAGGCAAATTTATGGGCAGAAAAAAAACCTCGACCTATACTGACGTGCTCAGCATACAGGACTACAACGCGAGTAATTTGCAAACAAAAAACCGCGAACTGGCTCACTGCTGCGCACAGTCAGCGGTAGCTCACGGTCTGATTGAAATCAGGTTCTGTCGGATCTATACATAGACACAATACCAACGAAGCCATCCATCAGCTGTACAAGGTCATCTGAGAGCGCGAAGAACCTTTTTTGCATGTACGAAAAATTTGCCACTTCCTTTGATCCTGTTTCTTTTTTCGTTCTCTCGGTTCTTACACGCGAAGAAAGATTTTCAAGGTACTGTCAGCAAGAGGTGGCAACTAAACAGGACTCAACTCTGTATATTCTATACTGAGCTGCGACTACCTTTGCATATAATATCACCGAAATACGAATACTTTTGTAGCCTTGTACCTGACATATACTAGAGGTATAAGAATTTCAAGGATCCTTTCAGCGGCGCAAACTTGAACAGATTCACCACAAAGGGCAGCGAAGTGCAAAGAAATCGGCGCGGAGATGCGATTTAGTTTTTTTCCTCTTCTGTACCAAATAGGCCCTCAAAGTGAAGAGCGCGAAATTACATGGCTTTTGCTTATTCGCAAAATCCACCAGAGACCCGACGGGACTGGGCTCTATTACCGTAGGGTGCACAGCAGGGCGAACAATGCAAGAAAAGAAGCAAAAGAAAACCTTGGCTAAACTTGTTTCCTTGGGTGCGCTCGGCGGGATCTTGATGTTTCCTCAGATTTCGACTGGACGTCGCGGGTTCTTTTGTTTATATTTTCAAGTGGCATGGTGTAGAGGTTTGGTAAAGTTTCTTGGTAGATTGGACCTTTATCAATCAGAGTTGAGTTACTGTTCAGCAGTATGATAATCCAACGAAGTGTATAAAAGTAAACAAAATCTGTCTCTAACGAAGTGTCAATACTCACACTATACCGATTATAGCTCGTACATGGCTTCAAAATGTAATCGTGACTTGATTTTGAATCAATTAATCCAAAAATTCTGTGCTGAACCTTACGAATGCGTGGTTGTGCACACTCTCACATTCACCATGTATTTCAGCAGTACCCTAATTGACGGTCCTACAAACTGGGATCATTCACCTCTGAGCGGTATAGAGCCGGTGGACAACAAGGATACACGCACCGCCACCATCACATTGCTAAAGTACATGGCAGTAGCCGTCGTACGGCACTTATCCAGCCAGCGCGTACGCAACGCAAGTGCTACAGCAAGCGCAATCGCAGTTTAGGGTGTTTTGCTGCGAATTGAGGGTTGCTGAGATTTTTGACATCTGTTCCGATATTTCATTTCGCCTCACACCACACGCTCACGCACATATTCATAGCGTTTTATATTCGTTAACTGCGAGGAAAAATTAGGCAGAACACCTTGCGATGTATTGCTATTGATGAAATTGGCCATAATTCGTTGTAAATAAAACGCAGAGAATGATGATTGTACTAAAAATAGATTTTTAGAAGATTTTTTTTATTTCAAATTCTGAAAGCTAGCATCGAATTCTGTGCAGTAAACAAAACTACCGTCATTGGCAGTGACTTGCATTATTCTTAAATTTGACCTGTTTATATTTCTGAAATTTCCACTAATACTGTGTCTAAACTATAACAATATTTGCACAATTCGAAGTTTCCTATATTCCTGAAAAACTTCCAGGGAAAAATTTTATTTTCCCAGAAAACCTAGAGGGACAGAAAAACGATTTAGGATAAATATTATTTAAAAAAAGCACCAAATTTTCCACGGCAATAAAATATATTTTCTCGCTTGTTCTAATTGTCTCATTGAAATTTATTAAAATACTAGCTGACCCGACAAACTTCGTATTGCCACAAATTAAACTGTGTTGTACATAAATCGTGAATCTCGGATGATCTTTGTCACAATCTTGAGTTTTGCCAGTTTCTGGGGTGTTCATGGGTGTTTTAATATACAAATTCTCCTGACAGTAAAGTAGAAAACAACTCCCCCCATTGCTCAGCCTGATAAAATAAAGCGGATAGCATTTAAATATTCGCCATCATTACAACCCATTTCGCCGAATACCATTTTGCGGAACACCAATTTTCGGTTGACTCGGTTGAGAGTTTCGCAGAATACCATTTCGCGAAAACCCTTACGCGGGATATACCATTTCACGGCAAATCTTTTCGTAGAAAGTACCATTTCGCAGGGGTAACCCAACTGAAGGAAAGTAATAGAGGTCAGCAGATCTAGGAAAATAAATCAACCTAGATAGAGGTGATCTCACTTCGGTCTCCGGCACTTCCGACAACACACGCGGCAACACTCGCGGCCTGTGGCTGTCTCGCGCTGAATTATCTAATGTTACTATTGATAGTTTTTGGTGTTCTTGTTATTGATTAATGTTTTATGAATTTTGAATTATTTCTGTTTTATTTGTATGAGAGTCATTATCTCCCTATCACAGAATGAGAGCCCTTCCCTCCTAAAAAGGGAGAGGGGTCCTAATTCATCATATAAAAAATCCATGCCTCCAAATACACCCACATGCCAAATATGGTTCCATTTGCTTGATTGGTTCTCAAGTTATGAGGAAATTTGTATTTCATTTGTAGGGAAGCTTCCCCCCCCCTCTTAAAAGCGAGAGGGGTCATAATTCCCCTCTTAAAGAGGGGACGGGTCTCAATTCACAATAGAAAAAAATGCTTGTTTACCCACATGTAAAATTTTGTTCCGTTTGCTTGATTAGTTCTCGAGTTATGCAGCTCATTTGTCTGGGAGCCCCCCCTCTTAGTGGGGGGTGGGTCTCTAACCGTCATAAGAACCTTCCCTGGCCCCAAAAACCCCTCTATGCAAATTTTCACGCCGATCGGCTCAGTTGTTTTCGATTCTATAAAGAACATAGGACAGACAGAAATCCATTTTTATAGGCTTAGATTTGTATGGGAGCCGCCCCCCCCCCCCTCTTAGTGAGGGGAGAGACCTTTATTTTTAATGTGATATATGATTTAATATGATTTTAAGGTTTGACATATAGTTCTTTAAAGGAATAAAGTTGTTAGAATGCAATGGTGGAGGCACATGGTATTTTGTATTTTATGCAATTTTTACCAGAAATATCCGTTTATAATAATTAAATTATTTTTAAAAAAATTATATTTCAAAAGCTAAAAATTATGTATTTATCAAATTTTGATATGCCCTGTAAAAACTTCTCAGCTTGCAAACATAGAAAGTTTAGACCTTCAGTCTAATATTTTTTTTGGAAAACTTATTTGAACTCATTTGCTATCAAAATCTCTAAAATCGATTCAGTGGTTCTTACTTACAGTCAACCAAAAAAGTATTCGGACAGCAACGCATAAATTTTTCTTTTAGTAATTTTGCGCAGTATTTTTGCAAAGAATGAAACCACATATTTTTAAAACAATATTTAACTAAAGCATATTTAGATGCACAACAAAAATTCGGGTAAAAGCTTTCCGTTTTGAAGATAGAGTACATATAGTTTATATTGCCTAAAAATGCAGCCAAAAAAGTATTCAGACAGTTAACTATTAGTTGAAACAAATGTCCTTTCTTGCTCAACTACTACCTTGTAGGACCATTTACATTCTTAATGACCTGTTTTAATCTGTTTGGGATAAAATTAACAATTTTTCAAATATCCCTCTGTGAATTGCTGCCCATTTTTTTACAAGAGCTCGGTTTAAGTCATTTTAATATGAAATCGAATGATTTTTCATTATAGAAATGAAATTATCTAAAAAGATTTTCAAAAGGGTTCAAATCTAGACTGAATACTGATGTTTCGATAGCGCTAGGACAATTGTATGGTGCCTACCGCTTAAAACTATCGACAGTATGTTTAGATTTAACATCCCGGTACTATATGTATGTACCACACAATTACAATTTGGCTTAGTTTTGCCTAAAATTGTTCAGATAATTGAGTTCACACTTAGTTCTATTCAAAAATATATATCTTTGCTACCTCGGAGCTTTCTATGTGCCCCAGCATGGCATGACAGCGTCATACTTTTTTGGTTGACTGTACTTCTAGCAGCATAGATCTGGGTTGGCCGTGTCAAGAATTTCTCTCAACTGTACTCGGTCTGGGGCCAATGCTCGCCAATTCCTTCTACATTTCGACACACGCTAGTCGGTTTCAACCTGGTCGAGCGCCATCTAGCATGTTGGGCCCCTCTATTCTTGATGCCGATAGAGTTCTTGAAGAGAATAGATTTCACTGTCCAGTCTTCCGACATCTTGCCTTGTGACCGGCCCACCAGTAACCTTCAGGCAGTAACCTTCCGACCTTCACCAGTTGTACGATGGGAATCTCTCCAAGTAGTGCCTGCAACACGTGATTCATAGCTCGTGAGAGTAACACGGGTCTGATACTGCACTACGAAATCTCTTGTAATTGGGGATAGACGACATAACAAGATCTGAGAGAGCATCTTGTTAGCGGCTTTGAATGATTGGAATTTTCCTGCGACCTGAGTTGAGTTCTGCTGTGAGTCGGTCCTTTCCGGTGACTCTGTTATTCTTCAGCTACTGTTCGATTTTCCGCCGGATCTCTTCAAAATGACGCTGTTATTGTTTGTAGGCACTCCTAGGCTTAATTCCGTCACGTCTCCTATTACATCGCCATTGAGATGCCCGTCGAAGAACTGCTTCCACCTGTCGACCACCTCGCGCACATTTTTAGCCAGGTTTCCCTCCACGTCCATACACATATTAGGTTTGGGTGTATCCTTTACAAGATTGGTTCACCTTTTCATAGAACTTCCGCTGTCATTAGTCATAAATAGTTGCTTTAGCTCTTCACGGTCTCACGGCTTCCTCCTTCTGGCGCTTTTTCCTCCTCAGAATCCTGGTCCACTGATTACACGCGGTCGTCGAAATTTAGCCAAATACTCCCCGGTGGCAATGCTCAGATAGATTTTCTAAGCACTTTTAAACTTTTCCAGCGCGCGCTGGCATTCTCCATCAAATCAGTCATTTCGTACACTCGGGGTTTCTTCACCTAGCACCGTGGTTGCGACCATGACCATGTCCTGTTCCCTCCGTCTTCGAGGGTCGAAGGTAGAGCTTCACTAAGCAGGCACGCGTAGTTCTCGGCAATTTGCGGCTTGTCTAGTTACCGAATGGTTAACCGAAGAGGGCGGCTTTGTTCAAAACTGTATACCGTCGATAGTTCTGAGGACACATGCACTGCAAATAGGTAATGATCCGAGTCGGAGTCCCATATGTTTATGATGTTCGAGAAAAACCGGTCAACGATAAGAATATGGAATAATATGGGAATATGGAAAGCAAGTGTTTTTGATCACCAGGCTTCGAGAAACTGCAAAGTTCATGCATCACTGGCCGTTCATCCTCGAGGACGATCTAGCTCTAGATGTCCCGTGATGAACAGTTATCGAATGCTGCGCATACCCAACAAATATTTTTGTTGTATAACTGCTAATCAAGCGTCTGTTATCTGGTAATTAGCTATACAATAATTGAATAAGCTGCTATTCAACCAATTTATTTGATGGGTAGAACGTTTTCTTCTCGTCGCCTTCCTTCGTGTTGACAGTGCATGTTTATGATGATGTAGTTGAAGAAACAACCTTTTAAACTCAACTTACACAGCCTATCGTTGATCGCCTTCCAGTTACCCGTCACTACAAAACCCTGTGCTCAGTGGTTCATGAGTTACGAATTTAAAAAGAAGAATGGTTGGCAAAAAGGACCACTTTTGGCACCACTCCAACTCAGAAAGGGGCAGTCTAAGCACCAAATAAAAAATGCGAGCATGAAGATTTCTGAAAAGAAATAACTGCACAAAATTTGAGCTAAATCAGATCTTGAAGTGCTTTTAATTTTAATGCTAAATTCTAAAAACAATTTATGACGGATGTATATATATACAAAAAATATCCGTACATTGAAAAATCACTGCGGCAGGTAGGGTAATGGAGCTATTTTGGACCATGCGTTACGCGGTGTCTATTTTGGACCATTCCATTTGATTTTGTCGTGATGGATCAAAATAGAGACCGCGTTATGTATAATCCAAAATACCTCCATTGCCCTACTAATATCACAAGCAGTTCTGAATTTCTAAGCTATGTGAAGACTATATTTTGCTAAATGCTTTGAAGGTAAATGTCCATCCTTCGTAGTAGAAAAGACGTCTTTTAAACCATTAAAAAATAGTAAATATCTCAATTTACTTCCTTGTGGTACGCTCGAAAAATTCCTAAAGTTTGGCTGTTTTTGAGTCCCTATTACGAAAGGTAGAGCCAACGTAAATATGGTTTTTAATCGGGTACAAATCGAGCTCAAGTACAAAAAATATGCTTGCTAGCTCAATTTTGTTGCCTTAATTTGAAAGCTGAGAAAATTTTGCATTGAAAATTGCCGTTGTAGGGGGTTTAATGAAATTGAGTTACTTTTCAGAAGCAAAAAGCTTTGAAATAAATGTTTTGTTAAGCGATTTCATCAAATTTCACCTGAAAAAGTGTAGAACAGTTGTTTGCTTTTATCTACCAATTTTAAGCTTAAATTCGGTAGAGTTATATTGCGTCTGAGTTGTAATATCCAGTGAGATAAGCTTACAATATTTGACAAATTTCGCTATCGGTACAAACCAATTTATTTCCTGAGATACATACGTACCTACGTATATGGCGTACTTAATGGCTAGGCGAATTTGTTTGTTTCTCCGCGGCCGGCCACCCAAAAATATGTGCACAATTGAAATCTTATGCGCAAAGCTAATAGATTTTTACCGATGTATCCGAAGAAATCAGGAAATATCCTAAGTAATAATCTGTATTTTCGATGCGCAATTTTCATTTTCACTTTTCAGAATATAGTAGGTGTTATAGTTGTTTTGGGTTGTTACAATAGTGAAAAGAACAAAACAAAAATAAAACAGATTGCACAGTCGGACCGGTAAAAAGGCTTTCACGTGAATGTTCTGATGTTGCAAATCACTTCAAATGACGGTAAAACCAACAATCAGTTACCCACAGCCTGTATCGATGGTATCTCCCACTGAGGCGGAAAACACCTCCTCTGGCTGATTAATCGCGAATCGAAATGCTGGTCCTCAGTTCAATTCAGCCAAACTTCCAATTGCATACATACACGCTGCTGAAACGGTAGTGCCATTCGCCGACCCACACCAGAACTACGGCAATAGAAAAGCGCGCAAAGCAACCAGTTTCGATCCCCTCGGTTGACGTTTCGGTTGCAGCGCGCTCATCAGAAATCCCTCGGAACTGGCCGCTTCCGCACGTCTTCTCTTCCTTCCTTCCTGCCTTGCTTGCGAGTTTATAAACGTCAGCTAACATCTGCAGTGTGCCTTTCTCCCTCGGTCTATGTGAATCTAATGCAGAAAAAAGTACCAGCGGTACAAACATAAATAATAGTATGAAATCCGTACGTACATATAGGGGCACGTGCCATCCGGAGGTCCCTTCTTTCGTCCCGCTTCGTCCTGCGTGTGTACCTGGCAGATATTTCACCCTACCCTGGAGAGGGCCCGAGCTAGCCGCGCCACTTTTATAGCACCCTAACCTGCATGCCGAAATTTTCGCCAGCTTACAGCTCGAAGTAAGCTAGATTTGTCGAGTGCCCATAGCATAGTATTGCACCTTCCATCAGCACAGCTGCGCGCGCTCGTTTTTTTCTATGCAAAGTCGAATTGTCCTTCTATGACGTACGCTTGAAAGTCAGGTTCTTGGTATAAATTATCTATTGAGTCCATTAGGAAAGAATTTCACTCCTGCAGAGAAAGAACATTGAGCATGGTATAAGTTTAATTACCAAAAAATAGTGGAATAAGCATTTCAAAGCTAACTAGTTTGGTCCATTTATCTAACTAATATAATAAATAACACATTATTATTATAAACACATACCTAAATCATAATTCGCAATTTCAAGCAAATAAAGGGAAAATATACCCTGGGTAAACCATATGGCAATTGAAATTGAAACAACTCGCAGTTTTATGTCGTATTTCCCAGCTGCAAATGGCTGCTCTCCCACGTTTCAACAAACTACCACATGTCATCGAAAGGATTCTAGTTTTACCGCTTACCAACAACTAAACATGGGAAAGTAGTTCGCTTGGTTGCGCCAAGAACAGTAATTATCCTTCAAATGTCGTCACAAGGCTTCTCGAACCGAATAGTTCGATGGAAAATATCTTTCCCGCTCTTTTCCTTTTTGGTACCTATGCCGTTGCAAAGTTCGTTCACACATGGGGCACTCTACAAGCCAGCCGAAGAATCATATGGCACACCGCACCGTTCGAAAGAGGGGAAAAGTATTTTAATGTAAGTCAAATTCCCGTTCCGGTTCCTACGGTTCCTAGTTTGATTTGCATTTTTCACCTTTTCCAGACAGCCAGCGGCGCCATTCGCCGCTACCGAGACAATGTTTTAGACAGTCATCTGGCGCGGTCCTGTCAATTTTTTTTTCGAAAACTCAATTCAATGACCCGGTTGGGTATGGAATGTCTTGTTTTTTGAGCCTCTAAAGGTTGTGGGAAAATACTCGAACCGAAGACAGTGTGTGAAAATATTTGAATAATGTTGGTCGACATACGAACTTTACCGCTTATCTATCTCCCATTTGCTTTGTGTTCGATTTATTAATATATAGTTAATTAGCACAATCCTTGCTCAAAAAGCTTGCAAATCTTGCTACCCTACCCAAAATTGCAGCATCAGCTTACGGAAGAACTGCAAACTGCTTCTTTTCCATCAGCTGACCAAGGCAAAACATTTAAATTGCCTGTGTTTGCTTCTTCCTGGCGTGTAGCTCCTGCAAACATCTTCAGGAAGCGCGAGTGAAGGAAAACGCATCATTTGTTAGGGTTCAGCTTTTCACTGTGAACAGTAGGTACATATCACGTTGTCGCGCCTTTTTCATCCAAGTAGCAGACTACTGCAAAAAAAGACGTCTTCCAAGAGGTGATTGTTTTCACATTCGTTACGGACCTAATTGTTCGTCTTTTGCTGATTTTCTCTTTTCCTATATTGCCATATCGTCCGCAGTTTAGCCAGTAGGTTATTTATATGTTTCTTAACTACATAGAACATGTAAGATATGGACTAAAAATTTGTTAAGTAAAACTACCTTAATATTTTGAAATTCATATTTTAATTAAAAATTGGAAAACCTTGGTTCTTGAAAAATACTACCCAAACCTGGCGATCAGTCTGGACGCAAGATGGTCAAGGAACTGAGAATTTCGCAGTCATTTATTTTGAATATTTTGAAAGATGATCTTCGATTAATTCCATACAAAAAACAACGGGTGCACGGTTTGACTGAAAAGTAGAAGGTTGCAAGAGTCTCAAGCGGTCCGATGATCGTGAAATTCTGTTTTCGGACGAAAAAATGTTCCTGCTACAGGATCACCATAACCAATAAAATGATCGGATATATGCAGCACATCTTTCTGTTATTCTTCGGGACAAACTGGCTGTTTAAAGGTTCCGGCATATTTCCAGGGTAACGGTATGGAGATGTGTTTCCAACAATTTGAAGTTTCCTTTGCTGGTTTCCATTGAACCTGGTGCTAAAATTAATATTAAATATTACAGCGGTAATGTTTTAAAGAACCATTTGTTTCCCATCGTTTAAAAACACTACAAGAATGTACCATACTGCTTCTAACAACATTCTGCACCGTTTCACCAGGCGAAAGCTACACAGGCTTGGTCTGAGGATGGATTTTATTTCTTCAAAAGAGTGGCCTGTCTCTTCGCCTGATTTGAATCCTCTCGACTTCTATGCACGGGGTTACATGCTAGCGAGCACCAAATGATTGACTGTGGATATTTTCAAGCAACGTTTGGAGACGATCTGAAACTGCGTACTCTCTAAATATCGCTATAACGGAAAAAACAAGGCCTTTTTCCATATATCCCGCCTCGGTCGATCCACCCTTTTGTCAACCCCCTGTCAATGTTGCGAATCGAGCGAGAATTCAACCAGGTCTACTCACACGCGAAAGAGTATAAGAAACATAGCATTCAACACTTACGTCGAACGTAAAAGAAACAGCCGCCGGTTCTATGTGCAGACATTCTGCTACCCACACACTCGGGCACGCACATCCTCATATCGTTTTCCTGCATAGCTTATTCCTGAGTCAAAAAAACTCGGGGGGAATCAGCTGCCCGTGAGGTTGGTGGCGCACTGGGATACAAATTTTGCATTCCTTTTTCTTCTTTTTCATCTTCGTCCTCAATTCTACTCACGGGTGGGAGTACGTACGACTCGAGCCGTCGCGAGTAATCGGTATCAGCAGATCGGGCTGCAACGAGGAACAACGATTGTAGCTGTTAGCGAAACACGCACTCGCAAAATTCGTTGCAGTGCATGAAGAAATAAGAGCGGGGGTTTTAAAGGAATGCTAATGCCGGCGTGTTCGCTAGAATCAGTACGCATATGTAAGAAAATTAGACCACACGAGCGTGGGCTTCGCAACACTGCCCCCAGCGTTGATTCCCTTATGTCAAGGAACATGAGTGCCATACGCTGATACGGCAAAACATACACGAAAACATAAGCTCACCTGATTTTTGGTGGTTGACTAGGTTATACCCACCCCATTGACATCTCTATAACGAGCTGCAGTGAACGTCAGCGACAGCATGTCCTGGGCTCAAAATTTGACAGCGGGCCCAAATCAGACTGCTGGCAGTTGAGTGAAACGCAGTGCTGACATGCTATCTCATTTTCGCACACACGAGATGTTGGCAGCGAAAACATGGTGGTTATACCAGTATAATCAATATATCCGGAGTGATCCGCGATAAGGGCGCAACTAACAAAGTGTGAACAATGAGAAATATCACTGTGACAATTTGCCAGTACATTTTCAAATCCTAATTTAAATAAAAGTTACAAAAATCAAGTTTAAAAACATAAATTGGTGTAGAATAAATCAATCTTATAATTTCACAACAATCTATACTATAAAGAAGGATTTCTGTCTGTCTGTCTGTCTGTCTGTCTGTCTGTCTGTCTGTCTCTCTGTCTGTCTGTCCGTATGTTCCTTATAGAATCGAGAACTACTGAACCAATCGGCATGAAAATATGCATGTAGAGGTTTTTTGGGGCCAGGAAAGGTTTTAGTGATGGTTAGAAACCCCTCCCCCCACTAAGAGGGGGGGCTCCCATACAAATGAAACACAAATTTCTGCATAACTCGACAACTAATCAAGCAAATAGAACAAAATTTGGCATGTGGGTGTTTTCGGTGACAAGAATTTATTCTATGGTAAATTGAGACCCCTCCCCTCTTTATAAGGAGAATTATAACTCCTCTCCTCTTTAAAAGGGGGGGCTTCCATACAAATTTGCTCATAACTCGAGAACTAATCAAGCAAATGGAACCAAATTTGGCATGTGAAGGTTTTCGAGGGCAAGAATATTTTCTATAGTAAATTAGGACCCCTCCCCACTTTACGAGGGGGGGCTCCTTTACCAAAGAAACACAATTTTCCTCATAACTCGAGAAGTAATTAAGCAAATGGAAACAAATTTGGCATGTGGGTGTATTTGGAGACAAAAATTTTTTCTATGATGAATTGGGACCCCTCCCCGTTTTAGGAGGGGGGGATCCTATACACATGAAATACAAATTTCCTCATAACTGAAGAACTAATCAAGCAAATGGAACAAAATTTGGCATGTGAAAGTTTTCGAGGGCAAGAATATTTTCTATGGTAAATAAGGACTCTCCCCACTTTAAGAGGGGGGGCTCCTATACAAACGAAATACAAATTTCCTCATAACTCGAGAACTAATCAAGCAAATGGAACAAAATTTGGCACGTGGGTGTTTTTGGAGACAAAATTTTTTTCTATAATGAATTGGGACCCCTCCCCACTTTAGGAAGGAGGGCTCCTATACAAATGAAATGCAAATTTCCTCATAACTCGAGAATTAATCAAGCAATTGAAACCAAATTTGGCATGTGAAAGTTTTCGAGGGCAAGAATATTTTCTATGGTGAATTAGGACCCCTCCCAACTTTAAGAGGGGGGGCTCCTATACAAAGGAAATACAAATTTCCTCATAACTCGAGAACTAATCAAGCAAATGGAACCAAATTTGGCACGTGGGTGTTTTTGGAGACAAAAATTTTTTCTATGATGAATTGGGACCCCTACCCACTTTAGGAGGGGGGGCTCCTATACAAATGAAATTCAAATTTCCTCATAACTCGAGAACTAATCAAGCAAATAGAACCAAATTTGGCATGTGGAGGTTTCTGGAGGCAAAAATATTTTCTATGGTGAATTAGGACCCCTCCCAACTTTAAGAGGGGGTGCTTCTACACAAATGAAATACAAATTTCCTCATAATTCGAGAACTAATCAAGCGAATGGAACCATATTTGGCATGTGGGTGTTTTTGGAGGCAACCATTTTATCTATGATGAATTAGGACCCCTTATCTTTTTAAGAGGGGGGGCTCTCATACAAACGAAATACAAATTTCCTCATAACTCTAGAACTAATCAAGCAAATGGAACCAAATTTATCATGTGGGTGTTTTTGTAGGCAAGAATATTTTGTATGGTATATTTTCTATGGATTTCCCCACTTTAAGAGGGGGGGGGCTCCTATACAAATGAAAAACAAATTTCCTCATAACTCGAGAACTAATCAAGCAAATGGAACCAAATTTGGCATGTGGGAGATTTTGGAGCCTTGAATTTATTTTACGATAGTTAGAGACCTCTCACCCATGTGGTAGGGGGATATGGACTCTCATACAAATAAAACAGAAATTTTTGCGAAACTCAAAAACTAATCGAACTCGAGAAATTCGAGACTCTTCCATAAAACATTAGTCAATACAAGACCACAAAAACTATCTATAGTAACACTAGATCATTCAGGACGAGACGGTCGCGAGTGTTACCGGTGACCCGCCGTCGGAAGCGCCGCCCACTGGGGGACTTGCAAAACTCGAGATTGTGACAAAGATCATCCGAGATTCATGATTTATGTACAACACAGGTTAATTTGTGGCAATACGAAGTTTGTCGGGTCAGCTAGTACTGCATAAAATTTGTGCATTCAAGCTCAAAATCTAAGTTTTATAGTTGAACCCCTTGGAATGAGCCTCAAAGCATTTTGACAATGAGATTCGCCCAGCCCTGTTTCGCCTTGTTTTGATTTTTTTATTTAATTTCTCCTGTTTACAATGCGCCTGTGTTTTGAAAATAACGCAGTTTCGCTCTTTACTATCGCCTGTTTACAAAACGATTTGCAAATAAGCCTGTCACTTCATAACAATGCGAGGGGCTAAACTGCAAACTGTCTTTTGTTTCGATTAAACACTTCTATCGCCCATTACTAAAAACTTGTTTTAAATAATTCTAACGATTAAAACAGAAGAAAGGATTCTTGCCAAGGATATTATCAGTCTTTTAAAGGCTGATGGTGTAATAAAACGATTTGTTTACAATGTGTAGTTGAGCCCCAATCGCGAATCACTCCGGATATATAGAATGCCAGTGTCGCTGCAGTGCGCGTGGTAAACATCACACATGTT
Organism: Sabethes cyaneus; assembly: GCF_943734655.1. NCBI lineage: Eukaryota > Metazoa > Arthropoda > Insecta > Diptera > Culicidae > Sabethes > Sabethes cyaneus. Next base: position 35,564,825 of record NC_071353.1, on the reverse strand, counting down.
CAGATAATGTATTTACATTATACAGTAATGACCCGCTTTTGTCACCCCCATGATGAATTTAGGGGTGACAAAAACGGGACAGTGACAAAATCGGGTATTTTTTCAATTTTTATTTTTTTGCAGATAACTTAGAACGAACTACATATATTTCATTCTGATCACTTTTAGGACATTTCGCACTTCCATCTACCTCTCTGTGGACATTTGTCACCTGTTCACAGCAGTCCCACAGGTATGAAAACACGCGTTTTTTAATTGCGCCGAAATGGTTGATTACCAGTAAACTATGTTCATAGAAATTTCATAGCGTGAAAAGCTCTTTCTTATGGTATGAACCATTCTTTGATTAATCCTCCTAAAAGTAAGATAGAAAATTTATTTTTCAAGCAGTAAGAGATAGAGCAAAACAATGTTCTACAAAATTTTTGAGAAGATTATTATAAAGAACTTTGCCAAAGAAAGTGACCTTCTAGCTATTATAGTTGTGGAGATAAGAAACAACTTTTATGAAAACTCCACGATAATCAACACAGCTCTTTTCACAGTGTCTTAACACATTTGACATGCTTCAAAATGATTTTCAAACTAAGCTTTTGATAAATCAAAAGCGTGACAAAATCGGGTAAAAAACGTGACAAAATCGGGGGTGACAAAATCGGGTCAAAAACGTGACAAAATCGGGGGTGACAAAATCGGGGAGTGACAAAATCGGGTTACCACTGTATTTTCATATGTGTGTGTGGCTGAGATTCATCAAAAGGGGAATCTCATTGTCAAACTTTGACAACCAGTTTAAAATTTCAAATATGGCTGCCAAGTAATGTTCGCTTGCTGCAAATTTCTGAAAAAAATCGGTGCAAAAGGGCGCAGTTGTGGGATTCAATTCATCCGAACGAAAAGAAAAAGAACGTTTAAAAACATTTCACTGGCATGAAAACACAGCGATGAGCGCACTGATGACAGCACCAACCAGCGCACAGATAAAGAACAGATAAATAACAATGAGCAACTTTGACAATGAAGTTCCCGATTCACAGACTTGATACAGATTGTTAGCAACATGTTTACCACAATGAGTCCTGTAGTAAAACACCGACACTGGCATTCTATATATATATTGATTCTACTGTTATACCACATGCTAACAATGTACCAAAAATCAACTTTATTGGGTAATGGACAGCTGAGATATCGCGATGGGCGTACAGCACCACCCACAACGTTATATAAATCTTTACTGTAATTTAAAATATTGTGGTATACAGTAGACTCTCGGAAAAGTTAACTCTCTAAAAAGTTAATTGTTCAGAAAAGTTAAGCGAATATCAGCTCTCATGCAACGCTCTAAAAAGTTAATTTTTACCTTAACTTTTCTGAGAGTTTGAATTTATTGGTTGTCCAAGCGTTCATATATACACGTGTGTTTACCTTCTATCTTTATTTCTCATTTTTCGGTTTATTGTCGCCTTTCCACAGTCATACAGAGTCATACAGAGTCGCATCATAACTGGGATTAAATTAAACTCTTGTACCGGATAGTTGCAACAATGGCGTATTGAACTATTTACTAGTTACACATAGTTACTTCAGGATTATTGATAACATACTGGAAAATCGCAAACTCAGATTGAATTTTAAATGCAAAAGAAGGAACAGCAAGAAGCTAAAAATAAGCGCGAACATTATCAAAACGTAGTCGCAGACTATACGAAAAAAAACATAGGTAAACTAGTGTAACCGACTATTTTAAACTTACTGAAAGGAACTAAGTATTATTTCATAAAGATCTTGCTACATATTTCTTTTCATTACCATTTCAAAATACATAAAAATGTGTATCCTATATCCCGGAGTGTATTTTTCGCTTTTGTATTTATCATTTTCAAAGATTTTTAGGACTACTCGGAAAAGTTAATATTTCGGAAAAGTTAATCGACCCATTCCCCGATCGATTAACTTTTCCGAGAGTTTACTGTACTTCATTATTGGCTTACTAAAGAATTCAATCAATTTCGTTGCCTGCCGTTTGCAATGTCAAATCAAACCATAAATCCGATACCGATACCAAGACCCTACAACGTATCTTGAAATTGAAATTCACGTAGAATGTAGAACATCTTCCTCCCGATCCCGAAACGTCGACCTGCTCCGTTCGACGCTCCGTACGGCTATGAATACCTGTAGCAGGTTAGAAATTTTCCAAACCTGTCCTGTTTTGCTATCCTCTTTCACCTGCGATGCGTAAACAATGACTACAACAATGCGAACAACAGCAAATCACTGGTGCCAGAACCAAGACAGGCATCGTTAGTAATCAGATCTTTACTTTTTTAATGGACCATAAAAAAGGGCGAGTCTTATCCATCCCTTTCGCGCTAGGCTTGCTGCCCAACTAGCCTTGTTCACTCCCACACACGGGCCGGACACGTTCGAATCAAACCAGCAAGGATCTACCCACACTAGGCCGTAAGTTTGCAAGGATCTTGAGCGATTTCACTTTCACAATCATCGGCTTCTGCAGTGAGCGAAAGGAAGAGATCGTCGATCCAGGACACGGCTAGACAGTAGTAAGATCCTCGCTGCTGCTGTTTGCTGACCCTCTCGTCGGATCGTTCCTTTCTGGTGGTGGCTTCCTTCGATGTATTGGAAGTAGGAAGGGCAACCCCAGACATGCACATTGCATATTTGCTGCTCTACCGATGATGGTCATCTCAGCTGAGAATAAGAAAAGGATAACCGTAAACCAGGGGCTAGAAAAAAAAGATCTCGTCTCCCAGCTGATTGCAATAAGAATGGTAATATTTTTGCGCCTTTTTCGTGTCCTGGGTGGTAGCAGTGTGATTGTGGTTGTGAATCTGAGTAAGGATTTTTTGTATTCTTCCACCCTGGGGAAAAAGAAGAAAAAAAAACAGTTTTACTCTCATCAGTCAATCGACGAATCTTGTCAGGAGTGGATGTTTGCTGCTGATGGTTACTTGGAGATGAATGACGAGATCTACTTTTACGAAATATAAAAGTCGATAATTTATTTCGCTCATTACGCAATCAGTCACCATCGCACACCGGTGAATTGTTTTGGGAAAAGCCGGTTTTCGGTTCGATGTTTTCCTCGGGAAATGGACTGTTTTGAAAGGATTGCTGGACCTTTTTGGCCTCTTGTCGTTTGTCGGTTGGGATAAAAATCCAGATAGAACGAATCTTTCGGAAACGCTGACGATGACAGTGCGTCGTAGAGGAAGGGTCAACCGGATCCAGTGGACCATTAAAAGCTATTCGTTGGTTTCCACCGGGGAGTGGGGTCGGTCGGTAAATTCAATTTTGTTTGGTGATTTTTTATCGCTACTTTCTCATCTTGATAATCAGATCACGCCGAAACAGTTCGGCAACTGCCAGTCCAGCAGAGAACTGCATACAGATCTTGACTTGCGCGTTCCCGTGACAGCAGCTGCCACTGATGTTATCCGGTTTGATGAACGGGGTCAGATTAATTGCGCTCTAGGAAACTTTTCTCCAGGATAGCATGTGGATTGATGGTATAGTAGAAAACATACATTATGATGGTAGAATTTATTGCTACTATTGACTATGTTTCATATAACATTACTAATTGTCTTGTATCTATTGCCTATTACTTTGTGTCGAATAAATCGCAATTAGAGCGAGACGATATGCCATTTAAGGTTGTATCTCTCCTGTTCATAAATTTTACAGTATTACTGAAACACTATACTATAGACATTTTGCTTATCTTTTGATTGTTTTATTTTATAGTTTAAGAGCGTTTTTGAATTGTATTTGTTGGTTTTGTTAGCTTAAAACAAATATCAACATAGCCTGGGGAATTCCAGTTATATGAACGGAAATAACACTTACCAGCATTTAGATATAGGTAGTATAATTGTCAGGTATAAAGCCTTTCAATGATAAGCCCATACAAAAAAAGCCTTTCAGTGATCATAATGTATGTAACATTACCACATATACCTATAAACTAGATTAAAATTGTTCATAACCTTTGACGCACAGGCATACAAGCCTGAGAGGATTTTTTGAAATTACTGTACAGATTTGGTCCGAAAGGTATCAGAATTTCATGAACATGGGAATAGTTCATGAACTTATGAACGAAAACAATATGTATTTATATATGTAATTCGAGAAAGCCAGAGGAAATTTCCAATTTTATCAGACGACGCTTATTTCAAAAGTTCAAACTCTTGAACCACGCATCGTAGAACCAATATTTTTTCAAGAAAATTGAAGTAACTTTTCTCAAAAATCTAGGAAAAATATTATTTTATTTGCAGACTGTTTTCCAAAAGATGAGCAAACCTACGAGGAAAACTATGTTCTATTTTCTGCAAATTATTTAGAATAGTTTTTATAATCTTTATCCATCCTGATAACTTCATGTTCAAATGATCTTGTTAGCATCGCAGCAGTATTAAATTAAAGCTCTAGGAGACTGCATCGGAAAATTACGGTCAACTCTACATTACCTAGGATTAAAGTACAACCCAAAATACACAAACCAGAAACGGAAATGCGGAAAATAATCACGGCAAACGGATCACCTACGGAAAAGATAGCCAAGTGGTTGGTATCCGAATTCCAAAGAATGCCAGTAAAATTCCCGAGCCGTTCTGTCCGCAGCACACGGGAATTCGTTGAGCACCTAAAAACATCGGTAGAACTAGCAGAAGACGACATAATGGTCTGTTTCGATGTTACGGTCTTATTTCCAAGCGTCCCTGTGTAAGAATCGATAAGCATCTTGGCTTCGTCCAAGTAGAACCTAATAGACGAAAAAAGCTGTCCGGAGATGATGAGCGAAGACCAGCAGTAACTCAAAACGTCCGGACTAGCTGGTATTTAAAATTTCTTATGATTATTTCGCCGAAAAACGTCGATAAAATCGCAAAAACATTGTGGTGGCGGCGATTATCTCAAATCAACAACAAGACTGGCTATTACAACAACAGGGGGACAACGCATGGAAGAAAAAGGTGGGAGGATACTTGACGCTGACACGTTTCTGTATGGAGGAGAACTACTGTTTAGAGACAATTACTACAAACAGTTAAAAGGTGCACCGATGGGCAATCTATTATCACCGTTCCTGTATGAACTGTTTATAGCTAACCTTGAAAATAAGCTGGAACAAAACCAGGTACTCCCAAAAAGATGGTAGTGATCCGTCAACGACGTCTTCATCATAGTCAAAAAAGGAGAACTGGGAACCATTCTGGCAGTGATAACCGGAACACACAGGAACATACACTTCACATATGAAATGGAAAAAGAGGGAAAACGGCAAGTCGTAGGCGAAAAACCTATCTGTCGGGAATAAATATAAATAGTAGAATTTAATTTGGAAAAAGTTTTCTTCTTTTCGTTCATTTCAGGTTTCGTATTCTCCAAAAACTTCAGTCAACTAAAATCTAGTTTTACTCCAGCGGTGGTAGGGTATGTTACTGTCTCATCGTAATTGCCTATTCCCGTCCTAGCCAACACTAATTATTAAAAATATCAGCATTTTTATTACACACAATGCAAAACTAGTTATTCCCTAATATTTTAGTTTGTTGTTTATCATACGTGATTAATCAAAGTGGGCTGAGTTCTATTTAAAAATTTAAATTTTTATCATTAAGGAAGTCCTACCAGCCAAATTTCCTACGTTTGTTCGTGCGACGAAGAAGAAAATGTCGACTAATTGTTTTAATTTCCGTCATTCATAAAGGAAAATAACTCACGCAAGGCATTGTCGTTATTCTACAGCCAGGAAAACTTGCCAGACCTGCAGAAATTTTGCAGAATAACATTTGTTGTGCCGTCCTACACAAATACATGCGCGTTAACTTTGTAAACATTGTTGTGATTTTCAGTTCGGACGATGAAAAATTTTGATGGATGGATTTTAAAACGGTACGACGAATTTAAGAAATAAAGTCAGTTGCGTAATTTCAATAATATGCTTTAAGAATCGCTTTTCAGTGATTTCAAAGTTCACGGATCGGAAGGTAAGTGTGTTTTAGTCAAAACATCACAAGAACTTTTGGACTATTCATTAAATCCATCTAACAAATGATAAAAATTAGAATGGCTTCACTTACTACGACGGGAATTAGAAATAAACCCTAGATCATGTTGTAAAAATATTTGTTTTAATTCGATAGCTATTGTTGAAGTTCTTCTTAGTGACGCCAAATTCTTCTAAAGTTAGTTAACTGTTTTTGTTGACGCTAGCTAAATCTGACTGACTTGCTTTTGGGTGTGTCCGGCTGTAAGATTCTCCCACGTTCAAATCTACACAAGGCGAGCGGTCTGGTGTTGAGTTAATTCTGAGAAAATATGTGTTTTAAACACAGCACAAATATAATCTCTTATATCGCCTAAACGAGTAAACTGGCGACTGTTTACGTTCTGACATTGCTCGATGCGGCAGTAAACAAATGTGGATAAGACCGTCGTAAGTGATACCAAAGATCGCTAGAATGTTTGACAGGAGTGTTCGTCTATTTGTGAATTGGAAGAATCACAAAAGTTCATTAGTGCCTAGTAGGTATATTATTGTTGTTGTAGTTGGACACTTTCTAAATTTAAAGAATGGTGTACTAGTTTCTGTACTGCTTTTCGAATGAAAAAATCAATGATGCGTGAATTTTCTTCATGCTGAACTGGAATAGTATGTTAACTATGCCTAGAATTTTGTGTATATGTACAAGAAATGTGTACAACACGGATTCGGAAATGCCGGATTTCTGCTACCAAGCTATAACTGTGTTTTTCATATACTAAATCGTTCTTACCAGTATACTAGCGCCAAAAGCAAACTATTATCATTTCAGCACCAGCTATCTTCAATGATCCATTCTTATTATAGGTAATTTGCTTACATTTTACTGAACTGTTGTCACCGATTATGCTTATTACTACTTAGTTTTGTATCTATTTCAACTCACTGATGCCATAATTTATGTAAATGTGTCCTTTCATGTCCAGTTTCGTTTCGGTTTTGTATGATCTGTTTCGCTCACAACTAAATGATGTTTTTTCTTCACTGTTTGGTTTAAAAACCTCATTCTATTTGTTCAAATTAAAAATTTATCTTTTTTTTATTCTATATTTGAGAGGATTTCAGCCTGCGGCTGGTTCGCCTCTTATTTATTTTTTTTTATATTCTTTTTTATTGACTAGCAGTCAGGCTAAGGCTCAATAAAGAAGTCTTTAATATATAGTTTATTTGCGTAAAAGATTAAAGAAAATTGAATACCAGTCCACGACATGGGTACTGAAGTCCCAAAAGAAAATTGATTTTGAATACTTATGCAGTGCTGGAAAAATTGTTCAAAACTCAATGTTCTATTACTGGTATCTGATGTAAGTAACGAAAATTGTTTGATTTTTCGCTATTTTATTCAACAACTTTAACACTTTCGATGGTTTTTGCCTAATTTCGCACCAATTTGAAAATTATTAGCAGTTATTTGAAGAGTGTGACACTTTGGCACGTACTTTGGCACACATGAAAAGAATTCACAATACGACGCTCATGTTCCTGAACCATTAATTTTGTCTTATAACGATGAGCTTGCAAGCAGTAATCTTGGAGACGCAGCACTGTCACTGTAAAATAGCAAAATCATCAGAAGGATAATTTTATGTTGGAAATGTAAACATAAGGATATGTGGATTTTCTCTAAACTCACGATTTTTGCCAATATTATGATTTTCAGCGGTTTCTATTTGCACGTTTTTGCAATTACAAGTATAATAATTATCACCAAAACCAATACAAGATTTAAATTTTTCGTTTTACATTATATTGTTCCGTCCATATTCCGACTGAAATTTGATTGCTGTGCTACAATTGTGAAACAACCTCACATTTGTTGTTACTCTTTTCAAGATCCTCACCATCATCTAGTATTCAAACTAAACATAATCTAAAAAACAAATTTTATATAAAAACGTTACATTGTTTGAAACATTCCAGCACCGTCACGTGTTGTTAGAAGTTGATCCATACCTTATTGGGGAACAGAAACTGAACAAAAAAAAGCTGATTAGAACTTCCTCCATTAGATTGATTTACACATTCAGCCGGGTTCTCGGCAAGCATGTGTGCATAAGTCGCTGTTATCATGAAAACGTAACGTTTCGAAAAGGTTCTGGAGGGGAGATAAATTTGTTATGATTAGAACCGATCTCATGGGCCATGGGTGCTGCTGCTGCTGTCGTTTGTGGTCGCGATCGCGACAGTTGTGCGTTGCGCATTGATCGATTAGCTGGAGTTTTGACAGTTGTTTCAATCTGACGCAGATTGTTCTGGCCACAACATAAACCACATCCCGCGCGGGATGCATCGAGAATCGAGATTGGGAAGGACACTTGCTGCGTTTGCGTCGGGTTCTTGGTTCGGAAATCAAGATTAACCCTAATGATGGCTGACTATTATAGCTGTTGGAGCGGACATACGGGAGTGACTGTGGGTGCGGTAAAGCGGAGGCCACAATCAGCCTCCGACAGGAATCTCGGTGATTTTTTTTGTATGCTTGGCGCTACACTGAAATAAAATAGAGCTAGAAATATTTTTCATGTTCTAATATCTGAAATGTTCCTGAAGTTGACTAACGAAGTAAAGCAGAAATTTATATGTATTTTGTTTTTGATATTCGATTAACGTTTTGGTTCAGTGCTGTGGAGAAGCATAATTGTATGCGTGCTGCCGAAAAGAACTATGCAAGAACACAACGTAAGCATGCAGCCTGAAGAGGGTAGATCGTTGGGACAATGTCAGACGTGAGAGAGAATAGGAGAGCGCGATAACTAAGGATGAGTACGTCTGAATGGAAGAAGGAACAAGCGATGTTGGTAGTGTGTATGCTACGAGCTCAAGTACAGAGTTTCGGAAGGACAAACTGTGCACAGGCCGATCGAACTTAACACAAGTTAGTTGAGTTCAGTGCTTCATCACGAGCAGAAGCAGCTCCTGGCAAGGAAAGAGTCCCAATACTACTGGAAAGACTTTGATGTCTTGAGCTGTTTAGGCAGATCAATATAAGATTGCTTTATAGCAAAGATAAATGTTCCAATAAGGCACAGGTTATATAAAACAACTTTAAATAATGTGGTGACGGTGGAAAACCAAATTACGATCCGGTTTGTGGCTTAATCGTAGTGAGCATTGAATATAAAGGAAAAAAAAAATAAAAAAAAATGACAGCCAAGTGACGAAGAGGCAACTATTTACCAAACCTTCTCAGTGAGTGCGATCTTGTTTGCGGTGTTAGAAAAACAAAACGTGCTGTTCGCTGTGTAATTGGAAGAAAAAAAAACAACACTCGAGTAGTGTACCGAAATTGTGGATTTACAAAGTTCGAACAATAATAGAACACTCCTCCAAAATGATGTTGGAAAATATCGATCTCGATCTCTCCGACTGCACAAGGTAAGAATAAAAAACCGTTTTGGCTTTGGTAATCAAGCTCTCAAGGTGTCTCGAAAGATAAGGTTTAATTAGCACCCAAACTTCGCCGTGTAGACCGATTGATTGAGGATCGTAATCGCGATCAGTCTATTAATAAATTTATAAAATTACTCTAAGCAATCGAACTCGGCTCGGAGTTCTCCCCCTACACACTAGGGCTTACGTCCGGATAGACCGAGCCGCGGGAAAATAAAAACGCAAGGGAGAAGAATTGCTATATGTGCGGCAGCTGAAAAGTGTACTATTCTTCCCAGGAGTCCCTCATTTTCGACTGCTTTCAGTTGTCGTGGCCGTGCTCAGTCATGAGAGAAGGAGCACTTCCTCCGCTGACTTTTCTTAGGGTCGATTTTTCAGTAAATTTATTATGCGTTCAAAGGCATGCACGTAGGAAGTTGTTGAGGAGTTACCTAAATTTAGAGTTTCTAGAAGAGCGTTGAACTCGTAAGCAACTGAATCGGATTCGTCTGATCAGCGATTGGTAACATGTTAGCTTACAACATTCGGCAATTCAAATGGCCCCTGTTTCAAATGATCATCATCCAAATCATCCAAAGACTTCGTCAGCCAGATATATTGAACACGATTCTACATACTCGAAAGCCTTGAGAAGGCCGTGATTTTGCGAAATTCTGGTGCGAAAATCGAGGGAAATAGACCGAAAAATTAAATCACTATCCCAGTCGGCTGCCACTGCCGGACCGGAGCATAAACGAGAGGTGGGCAAGTTGAATTAGCGGAAAAGTTGTGCGCTTCCGTATGGTGTTTCCCCGCGTACCGTGCGTTTTTTCATACCTTAGGCGCGAAAGCAGAATTTTTGCAAAACGGAGCCCCAACTCGAAAGAATAGTGGAGGCAGGGAAAAAAGAACCGAGAAGCGAACACAGTCTTTCACTTTCATTTGGCACTGGCCAGACTCGGCTCAGTAGTAGAATAATTGCTTGCCCATTTTCGCAAATTCGCGCGGGAGGCTTGTTTTTCGCGTTAGACCGGCTGGCACCACCTGAAGTTTATTTTCAACTTTTGCCAGTTTTGTTTACCTTCCATTCTGCTGCAACGGCACACTTGGGGAACCGGCGAACCTATATTTGGGCATCCCATTTGAGCCCCCACGCAGCCGCGGTTTGGCTGGCGATCTGCAGCGGGGTATTGCGCTAGGTTAGTGTTTTTGTGATATTGACTTGCGTCACACGAAAGCTAGATTCGAAAAATTTGTAAAAAAATTCGCAAATAAAGTGCCTAACTGTTAGTATACGTTATGCTCTTCTCTGGACCGTACTTGGTTTATTTTTACATCGAAGCACTGAAATGATCTTTTTCATGATTCTATGCGCTAGTCTCCTAAAATTCAATGCCCTTTCTTTGCGTTGTGCATTCACATATTTGGCTTTTGTTGTTGTTGTTGTTGTTGTTGTTGTTATGCCTGCAATGGAAACATGCGTAGCAAGCCATGAACTCCATAGTAAAGCAGACAGAGAGACATCGACGGTGCGGACGACGAGAATGCTTGATAAAAATAAGCGCCAGATGTGTGAGTGGAGGGAAACCTTCGACTCGTAGTCGTACCTCCCTCCTCCTCCTCCTTCATATTCTCCTGGCTAGCTAACCCCCTGCACTCGACGAGGAAGACCCCTCGGAGAACGTACAGTGTCGTGCTCTTGCAGGATGAAGCAGTCGGAATACGCTTTGACGATATGTATTTACTCTACACTATGTATGTATGTCGAAAGAGTTGTACAAACGAGCCAAAGGGGGTCTTTTCCATAGGGTCCGGATGATGCAAAAAATATGATAATAAGGTTACGGCGACGAGACCTGTTTTCCGGGTATCCTCGATCGCTTAGCACCGAGCGGAACTGTTGAACCTAGTCGCTAATCATAATCTTTCTTTTCTGTTCCTTTGCAGTCGCATTTTAACAACCTTCACGATCGACTCGGCCGGTCGCTCACCAGCCAGCCGCCTGGCAGAACAGCGACAGCGTAGTGAACAACGCCGTCTACATATTGCGCCGCTCAGGATGGATATTAAATTCATGTCGTCTCCTGGCAAGGAAAACGCCCCCTCTGAGGAGGAACTGTCATTTTATCATGGTAATAGCCCTCAAACAAGCCCTCGGGCATGCAGTCCTTGCGATTGCCCCGATGACAGTGAACTGCTTGCCTCCGAGGTTACTCCCAACAAACAAACCATTCTGACAGGGCTGGTTGCTATTGGGAGCGCAAATCGGCAGCGCCGTCCTCTAGAAGACTATGATCCTAACTCGATGGATTCGGGCTATGGCGCAAGTGTATCTAGTGAAGGTGCGAAGGGCCAATCGATGTTCCCTTTTATTCAGCCGTCAGCTCCACGACAGGGTTCGACAACTGCCTCGCCGGCTGCTTCAATGCGCATTCTCAGTAGTATGTCGTCGGATTCGATGGAATCAGTCGATGACATGGATATGGATTTACTCGATATGGAATCGATAGAAAGCACCGGTCAAGTCCCGAGCAATCTCAACTCACTGATCTGCGGCGACATCAAAGCTACCAAAACTACTCCGGAAAATAAAAGACCACTTTTCCGACGATGTCTAAGCCTATCGGATAACCCGATTGCAAGACGAGTAAAAAATAACCTGCTCTTCGACTCACCCATCATTAACACTCAATCACCAGTCACCAAGACCCCAGAACGGTTTCCTATCGCACTTGACCAGGAAAATAACAACCCGAGCCCGTTCCTCGCCCGCCCAGACATTGCGCGTTGCTTCAAGCGCCCGGAACCACCCGGTGTCAGTCCGATTCAGAGCAAGCGGCACAAAACCGAAGTTCTCACCCCCGTCAGCTCGCTGCGCTCCGCCGAAAGTACCTCCTGTCTCGAAAGCCCAACAGCTCAATCTTTGCTACCAAAGCGACCCATCCTGCACAAATCCATGTCCCTGAACGATGCGCACATAATGAATGCTTTGTCCCGATCATCTGTCGAGCCAGACCTTATTGGAGACTTCAGCAAATCGTACATTCTCCCACTGACCGAAGGACGACACCGAGATCTGAAATCGATTTCTCCCAGCACAATGGCCGCTTTGTTGTATGGTTCCTTTGATGATAAGATTTCATCGTTTCACATTATTGACTGCCGCTACCCGTACGAGTTCGAAGGTGGACACATTCGTGGAGCCAAAAATCTCTATACGCAAGAGCAGATTCTGGAGGAACTGATCAAAATCAAGACTGATCCACCAAAAGTGGTTGCAGACGGACCCAAGCGCAATATTGTCGTCTTCCACTGCGAGTTCTCGTCGGAGCGAGGCCCCAAGCTGTAAGTATCTACCTTCATTGTATTGCGGTGAAATATTTCCCTCATATTCTAACGGATGAAATATTTCAACTGAAGAAAAAATGCAATGCTAATCCATTCTTCTTTTTTTTTGCTTTAACAGTTCTCGCTTCCTGCGAAACCACGATCGCATACTTAACTCCGATAGCTACCCAGCACTGCACTATCCAGAAATCTACCTGCTGCACGGTGGCTACAAAGATTTCTTTGCTGTTCATCCGGATTTGTGCGATCCGATCGCTTATCGGCAGATGATGGATCCGGAATTCGGCGAAGCCTACCGTCATTTTCGCGCGAAAAGTAAGAGCTGGAACGGTGGCGATGTGGTTCGAGGTTCAGCGATTGCCGGGTCCAGTAGTTCCGGTGGTGGACTGAACCGGCTGGTCAAGTCGCGCTCGAGGTTAGTACTGTAGAGACGGGTGGTTGCCTACAGAGCAAGATAACCATAGAGAAAGATGAGACTGATCATATAAGATAGTAGAGAAAAGCGCAGATAGTAGAAAGTGGTGTAACGGGCAAGGCAAAAGAAGTTGGCGGCGTTCTTGTTTTTTTTATATGAGTTTTGAGTTTATATTGTAGTGTACAAAAACCGTTGGACGCTCTTTTTCTGTTCGTTTTGATTTTTTTCATATGTTTATTTTTATTAGCAACAACTTCTTTAATTTGGCAATACTGCTTCGAACAAGAAAAAGAAAAAAATCTGCAGAAACTATCGAAAGCTGTTAAACTTTTTTAGAGACAAGGTTCGACTTATTCGCGATGCCCTTTTTATTTGTTATCTCTATATTATATCTGTGATTCTGTGATTTGCTTCGGTCAGATTTGAACTGTACTCTAATTCCTACTTGTTCGGAAATGTATGGTATTACCAATGAAAGCCGTTAGGACAATACAGACAATTTGCTATATTGTACAAGTTTCGAACCCCAACGACCACCAAACGAATCGACTTGAAGGAGAAATGGCAGAAGAAGCATTTCCTTGTAAAACAAAACAAAGTAACCCACTTACCACTTCAGGTGACAGAGAAAGCGTAATGAAAAAGACTGTAACATTTGTATTAAATATCAATAGGTAAAAAAGCAAAACTTTGTGTATATTTGAAGCCCCCTATTTCGACAACGCACCCCCAATGAGCTTACCATCTAAGGCCAATCTATTGTCAAGTTTTCTTTTTTTACTCTTTTCAATGATACTATTGTCAACTTGACTCTTAACCGGTTGTTTATCCTTAAAAAGTTTTATTTTTAGTTCATTTTTTAGTTCCAATTGGGACTTCTGAGTATAAAACTTTATACATATTAAAAAATAATTGAAAAAAAGAGACAAGTGCAAACTAACTACGTTAAATAACCAGGCTGCCCTGTTTTATTGTACATTTCGATAAACAAGCGATATATACATAATAGTAAACTTTGCTGAGGCCACCCTGCATCCGCAGGATGCCATTTTGATAGACGCTAGGACTAGGGACGTTTAGCGCAAACTTCTTTGTAAAAGGGGTGCTTAAACGTCGCACACGAACACACTAAATTGTCAAAGACAAAAGCAGTTAGGACCCAAGGGCAAACGAAGTAGATGCAGGCGTGGCGGCAAAGGCTAAACATTTCATATTATCCATAAAGTAATTTGTTTGCGGTATTTCGGTGTTGCTTTAACTGCGTGTGTGTTGAGTTTGTTTTAAAACTTTTCCGGATGTTTAATCTAAGCGAAAAATTCAATACAAAACATAGTAGAAATTTTTCAGCTCTTCATTTGATAAAACATTTTTGGACTGATTTTTACATGAAAAAAAAAATAAAAGGACAGAGAAATTAAATTAATATATATACACATTGAATAAAACAAGATGAGAAATTTTAATTAGGATACGTTGCAAGAAAAAAAGACAAATGAGTGCAAGAAATAAGATAGCATATTACCCTTATTAGTTCGTAAGCCGTGCAGAGTGAGCGTACAAAGAGAAGTCTTAAATTAATTATTTTATGCTTAGCGTAATTCTAGTTTTTAGCTCGTGTTTGGCTTCAAGTGCCGACTGTAAATACAAATAATTAAATATCTACATCGCGCAAAGCCTGGGTAACGATCCGGTTTTGTTGCGGTTTGAAAAATAAACATTTGAAATTTTTAATCCTTTTGGTTTTTTTTATGCTTACATTGTAATTTGATCAATTTTATTTTGAGATATCACAAGAGAATTTTGACATTTTAATTCGAAGTTGCCAACACCTATGGCAACTTTGAATTAAAATGTCAAAATTCTCTTGCAAGCCTAAAGAAAATTTGGTTTGCCATGATTATTAGACTGTAAGTTTTCTTTTAAATAAACAACACATGTGTCATAGGATAGCTGCCACTGCAGATAAACGTATTTATAACTCTCTACAGGGCTTATCGCACTAGTTATAAAAATGGAAGGTGTAAGTACCAGTTCTAGAAATAGCAGAAGTCAAATCCCTGGAATTTCATATGCCGGATCAAGTTTATCTGCGTTAGAAAGATTAACTGGAGGTGCGAATTGGTCATCCTGGAGGTTTGCAGCGAAAACTTTTCTTCCGCTGGAAGGCCTTTGGACACAGTGAAACCTGCGTAGAATCCAGATAGAACTTTCAAAACCGTAGACGAACATAAGGACCGCTAAAAGCGAAGCTGAAAATTATTCTGCTGCTGGATCCCTCAATATCAAAGCAAAACCGTGGGCTAACCGTCATTAGACATTACCCTTTTTTATCGACAGACTTTGCAGCCGGCTGTTAGTGTACAGGAAAATTACGGAGCCAGTGTAACGATCCTACTGACTCTATCTAGCAAGCACCGCCTAGCCGACATTCGAACATACGACGACTGGCTTGTTAGACCAGCATCGTACCTCGAAGCTAACTGGGCGGTTCAGGATCCCTCGTTGAAAATGCGGAATCATCTCGAGAAGTGTAGAATCGACTGGAACAAGCTTTCGAAGACAAAGGACTGTCCAGGCAAGAAGTGGGTCTCTTGCATAAATTATTACGGTTAACCCTGGAAAGTTGCGGTAGTATGGAAGAGTAAATCAACGAGATTATGCCCACTTCTAGTCAGCTGAACTCGTTGGATTTCAAAATTCCACAATTATGGAGCGGAACTCCTCTAGGCTGGTCTTCTGAAAAGTTTCAAGCCCATGATAATGGCCTTGCAAAATTCTGGTGTAGTTATCACCGGCGATTATGTAAAAACCAAACTTCTGCAAGAGAAAGATAGTAATAGTAAGCAAAAACAACAGCCTACTCTAGCCAAAGGTCCAAAATGCAGGAAATGTCACCGGTGCGGGCACGTCGCAAGGGACTGTAAAGAGACGAAGAAGGGCGAAAGGTTATGTACAGTTTTATACTCGTTTGATTTGGGAGCCTACGATAGCTGAAAAAGCACGGTGCTTGTTGTTCGAATCTAAACTTTCGAGGCGTTTTTGGGCCGAAGCTGTAGCAACCGCTGTTTATCTCCTTAATCGTTCGCCTACCCGTGGTCATAATTTGACACCAGAAGAAGCCTGGAGTGGTAAGGTACAAATACCAAAGCAGAAGGGTCGCAAGTGGCATGCAAAAGCCACTGAGTGCACCTCGACTGGTTTCGATGAAAATACAAAAGGATATCATTTATATGACCCCCGAAAGAAGACGACTATTACGAGTCATGAAGTTGTTTTCCTGGACGAAGGAAATTCGGAAGCAGTCGCAGACAAGTCGATGCAGCAAGGTAAACCTAATTCAGTCATAAGATTGGATGTGTAGGAATTTACAGAGATGCAAGTGCAACCAGTGCCCGTCCAGAGTGAGTTAGATACTTCGTCAACCTTCAACGATGAAAACTCGCCTTCAACGAAGAAGATTCGACTGGTGAGAGCGATACGCACTTTGACCGACCTTGTGCACCCTCCACGACAATCTTTAAAACCACCTCGGGCAAAGGTGTTGAGTCGCAGTGGACGGGAGCACGTGTTACCAGGCAAGTACTAAGATTTCTCTATTAAGTGCACTGATATTCCTGGTTTGAAAACTCCACAGGTATCCATTTCCGAAACTAATTCCGAGGAGTTCCAAGATTTCGACAACGACGACAACGTATGATTCCGATGTAACAAGCGATGGCTGCGTAGCCATGGCGACCGAGTTTGGCGGTATTTATTCGGATGATCTTCATATACGTATCAAGAAGCTTTCAAGCGAGATGACAGCGAGTGCTGGAAACGTGCAATGCAGGAGGAGTTCAACGCGTTCAAAACGGAGAATTACCTTCTGATGATACTCTTCGTTTTGATTCAAA
The DNA here is from genome assembly GCF_943734655.1 of Sabethes cyaneus. NCBI lineage: Eukaryota > Metazoa > Arthropoda > Insecta > Diptera > Culicidae > Sabethes > Sabethes cyaneus. The sequence continues at coordinate 35,547,721 of NC_071353.1, read as the reverse complement.
ATTTAGCGGACTTTGACTGCCTTGTCGCGTCTGTAGTCTATAGTCTCTGTAGACCTATTGTGACAGCCATCACGGGGAACTCGAGGCAGACAAAGCTGTCCTGCTCTTTGTGCACCACCAATTTTACATATTTTTGTCGTTACGTTATTTTACTTATTTGATCGTACCACCTCAGCCAAGAAAATTTTGAGAAAGGTATTTATGGGACACTTATAGATTATTAGCAGAGGATAGAATAGCATCGACGACCTGCACACCATGATGAGTGGCGAAATACGTGATCGTTTGATATAGCGCCGAAACGTGAAGTTTTTCGCATATAGTGTCTTTAGGAACATTTCTTTGTATAACAAGCCCCTTCTTGTGAGAGAAATCTTTGGGTGATTAATTCCCTTAAAAGTGAGATACGAAATTTATTTTCTCGTATATTCGAGATACAGGTTTAGTACTTTTGGCAAAGTTGTAGTAAATATCAATACAAACAACTTTGTCAAAGACACCATACTTGTATCTCTTCATGGAAATTGTCCGTGAAGCGTTATTCATGGACAGACCCTTCAAAACAGTTTTTAAACCCTGAGTTATTCTGGTCAACTTTTACGTGTTCATAGTGTTCTAGTGTCTAATCTAGTGTCTTTGACAAAGTTGTTTGCATTGATATTTACTACAACTTTGCCGAAAGTACCAAACCTGTATCTCGAATGTACATGAAAATAAATTTCTTATCTCACTTTTAAGGGAATTAATCACCCAAAGATTTCTCTCGCAAGTTGGGGGTTGTTATACCAAGAAATGTTCCTAAGGACACTATATGCGAAAAACTTCACGTTTTGGCGCAACATCACACGATCACGTATTTCGCTGATTGGACCACTGTGCTATGGCTTAGTTCTAGTGGAAGAACAGGTGGTTTTGACGTTCTTTGAATAAAAAATAGTAGATTACTTACAGTCTTGAGAAAATAGCTATAGTATATTAAAATTGTATGTCGGCAAAGTATTTTTATTGACGAAAGAAAAGGCAAATAGGCTGAATTTAGAAACCTGCTGAAAATAGCCTCCCGTACCCTGTATTCGTTGTGTCAGGTGAGTCGTGATTTGTGAAATCAGGCATCGTCACGTTGAAACCGCGGTCGATAAGCTAAAATACTCCTTTTTTGCTGGTCCCGATAGGATTCCATCATGAGTGCTGAAAAGATGTGCTGCTGTATTCATAGGTCCGTTATGCCTATTAATTAATCTATCGGATGCTTCACGTTCACAACCAGCACATGTTTATAGGTTTGTCTTATAGATCATTTTGCGATGACGTCATTTTGCCGCCAAATAACACCACTTGGTGGTTTGTTTACATGTTTTTTGTCACATTCAGCGTTTTCGACCTAAAATTTCGTGAAGGATTAGTGCATCAGTTGCTTTAAAATGCATGCGGGCACTTTCTCTTAAATAAAAACTAAATTTTTTTATCATTATCTGCCGGACAAAGATAGAAAACCACCTCCACGACATCGCTATCTTGGTCTACACAGTTTGACAGTACCCCCATTAAGTTGGACCCCTCAGTATTGTACCCCAAACAACAATGGCGTCGCATTGATTTTCTATGGAGTGATTTCCCGCCCTGTATTTTTGACGTTTCATATTCAGTCACAGAAAAATGGCGACGTGCCGGGGGGTTGTAGAAAACTCAATTCAAACTTTAACACCATATAAACAAACCACCAAGTGCTGTCAAAAAAGTGTGGTTAGGAGCATCCGTGTTGGCCTACTCCATTTGGCCAGCGCGCTAACCTGCATTATTCCAACCCTGCGACTGACCTGATCGCTCACAACACTGGGGCGGCGATAAGAGAGTGACAGATAACGAACGACAGATCACCGAGATAAATAAAAAGAGAACCGTATTGGAGCAAGCGTGCAAGTAAAGTTAACTACCGCAATAGAATTTTATACCTATTCCTAAAGTTATTAAAAGTAAGCTAACGCTAAATTTGACTTAGTGCTTATTAACTAAAACCCTAACTAGTACTTATTAGCTAAACCTTAACTAGTGCTTATTATCTATGCCTTATCTAGTGCCTAATACGCAAACGTAATACTTTCATAACCTGCATTTAATTTGTTAATATACCGGTAAGAAATATGTTTGTGCCTGAATATGCAAATGCATAATTAAATATTCTTATTCAGAAACCATCATTGAACGTCCCGTAGACGACGCATATAATAGTAACGATACATAAAGGGAAGTAAACGTAAGTTAAACAATCATTATACAAACCCAAAGTAAATTAGTATATTTACCAATGTTATGTAAATCCTTAGGAAAATTATATTCTCCCAGCAAAACAGATCTGTCTTTCATTTCAATTCGCGGAGAATTATAGTTTTGAAAATCCCGTTGAACTGTATTCAACAATGTAATGCTCTATAGCGAATTCATAAATTAACCTGATGGGGTTCGTGCTAACTCGAACCCGGAATTTATTAACGTTACGGGCAGTTTGACAGATCGACCCATAAACCGTAATACTAGACAGTTTTAACAGTATAATCATTATATATAGAATGCCAGTGTCGCTGCAGTGCGCGTGGTAAACATCACACATGTTCAGATGATGTGTTTACATTATATGCATATGTGTGTGTGCCTGAGATTCATCAAAAGGGGAATCTCATTGTCAAACTTTGACAACCAGTTTAAAATTTCAAATATGGCTGCCAAGTAATGTGATTGGAAACTTCGCTGTCTTCAAATTTCTGAAAAAATCGGTGCAAAAGGACGCAGTTGTGAGATTCAATTCATCCAGACGAAAAGAAAAAGAGCGTTTAAAAACATTTCACTGGCATGAAAACACCGCGATAAGCGCACTGATGACAGCACCAACCAGCGCACAGATAAAGAACAGATAAATAACAATGAGCAACTTTGACAATGAAGTTCCCGATTCACAGACTTGATACAGATTGTTAGCATCATGTTTACCACAATGAGTCCTGTAGAAAAACAGCGACACTGGCATTCTATATATATATTGATTCTACTGTTTTAACCTGCGCTTCAAACTGAATGCTGTCAGTTAAACCGAGATGCAATCTCGGTTAATTTATGAACGCTTTGACAGCACCTCGATTACAACTGAGTGCTATTCGCTATGTGCGCGAAACGGTGCTGCCACCTTCCCAAGTTTGTTCTATTTGTGAAGTCTGTGCACAGGTTTGTTAAAGAGTAAAAAGGATAGACAAAATTTTCAAATCAACCCTCACTCGGTTTGTTTACGCTTGCGACATTCGCCCTTTTGTTAATTCTATCTTCAATTTAAGAATTCACTATTAATCTATAAGTTGGTATAAATATTTAAGTGTGTACTGTCGTTACGAACGTTACGTACGTTACAAACCTGACGTTAGACGTCAAAATTAACAAAGCTTTCATCAGAAGATCAGAACACTCTCAGCAGCGGTCAGCGCTCTCCAACAGTCCGTCTTTTATCTTGCCCGGTTCGGCTGTGTTGTTGCATGTGTTTTCTGATAAAATCGCAATTACGCTTGTCTTTAAGCAAAGCATTAATATTTTATCTTTGTTCAAAATCAAGAATTTCTATTAGAACCGCTTTGCCAGTTGTTGTTTTTTGAATAAAACTCGTTCTTTTTTGTGAAGTGAAGTTTAATATACTGTTTTAACTCGACATGCCCCGCAACGATAATGGTAAAATGTCGGTCGAACAGCAGCAACGTATTCAACCAGGCCGGGTGATGATTATCCTCATGGATCCGCTGGTTATGGACGATGTCGTGATACAGGTGGTAAAGCAAATCGGTAAAGTCAAAAATATGCACCGACCAGCCAGTAACCCGCAGTTGATTTTCGTGCAGTTTGAAGATCCTGAGTAAGTACTTTTTGCTGTGCCAAGTAATGTATTAAGCATGCGACGAAAAACTTGGCTTAGATTACGAAACGGAATTAAACGTTCGTTTTACACTTTTTACTGTAGTCAGCAAAATTTCGCTAGTTGATTGCCACTATAAACCATGTAAACTTTTCTCTAGAAAGATGGATTCGTAAAACCGCACACGTCTAACTCTGTTGACCTGTTCGACAGAAACTTATGCGCTGACGGTGGTGGTCTTTGGAACTAGCCGAACGGTGATAAAGTTGACTTGACAGTTTGCTTGAAGAATCGGAAAAAAGTTTACTTTTTTAATTTTCTTAATGTAGTGAAACAATGTACAAGTAAAATTTTTATTGCAAAATGTAAGAACATTGAGTACTTTATTTTTGGTATATACTTTGTCAGTGGTTTATTCACAGTATATTCGAGAAAATAATGTTTTTGTATATTTATGCGACAACAAACAGGTTACATATCACGCTAAATTATAAAAATCCACGTGCTTGAGTGGTAAAAAACTTGTTTTTTTTGTGAAATTAATATAAACCAGGCTATAGCAAGCAAGATACAGGATAACTAAAGAGAACATTCATATTTTCATGTAGTGCCGGAGCAACATGGTTCGATAAGACTGAAAGATATTAGAATCTCCAGAACTTTGACTTGAACCGATACAAAACAAGCATAAGGATCTTGTAAAGTAGAAAAACATTCCAATAATATGCAAAAACCGCTTTAGGATCACTGCTGTGTTCGATTAGTTAAGTCGCCACACTAACTTTTACAGTATTCTTCAAATTTATGCTCTCTCAATTCACTATTTTAAAAGTGTTTATAAAGTAACTTGTAAAACAGCAAATTTCTTACAAAACCTGATAAAAATGTAGTAAAGTTTTCAATCGAAAACCAGTTAAAAAATAAATTTACTGAAAATTTTTTATGAAATATACCACATCTGACATTTGTTTTCGTTTTTCTCACCATCGCAGCAGGTAGCGACACGCCGGCAGTTTTTAATCAAATTTGTCAATATTAGGTATATAGTTATTTGTGTCGATTACCTGGAAATCAGGGAAAACCGGAAAATTCTAGGGAAATTCGTTTCAGCCTAGAAAAATCGGGAAACGTTCGGAAATTTTATTTAAAGTCAGGTAGTTGCCACAGTGCATGTTTTTTTTTCTATAAAAATTTTTGACAAATGTGATATGCAAATTGCTCATGGAATCCCCACCCATATAGGTATTCGTGTATCATGGCATGCAGTTCGTTGGATTCGGCTTTATTGCTAACCAATGGACAGGTTAAATGACGAGATGTATTTTGGAAAAATACATGTTACGCGTGCCTTCAGGTTCCCGGGTGAAAACACGGATTTATCAAATTTCCGAGCAATAACAAAAGCGACTGTCGACTCAAGAATTATAGAGAACTCAAAACCTGGGTATATTACGAGATATTCTTTAACCTGTACTCGAGATTCTGCTAAGATGCTCAACGTAATAACTTTTAATTGAGTATACTATTTTACACCGTTATATTTTCGTCAGCATACATATAATATTTACCAAATACTTAATTAAAGTCAATTAAACATATGTTTTTTTTAAATAAACTTGTTAAACTTACCGTACTACTTCATTTAATCATCTTTGCAGATGCAGCACAAAGGCAATTGAAATACTGCGTAATTATCCTATATTCAAAAGTGTTGGTCCAGCAATAAGGTCTGAGAGATACGACAGTTTTAAGGATAACAGCCAAGCAAATCAATCCAGAGGCAGTACAGGCGGAGTAAGTAGCAGTTTTTAACTACTTTTCAACTGCTAACTGCTGCTTTTAAAAAGCACTTATCAGTGGACATATTTAAGATTGATACTAGTTCTTACGTTAGCACGACTACGTAATTGAAGTGGACATATTCTTTCGTAGAAATATTTTGAATGCTATTATTAGCGATATTAACCTTTTCTAAAATGCAACATTCTTTGTACGGTCTTTTTTTCTCGTAAAAATCCAGAAATCCAAAGGAAATCGTCAAAACTACCAAAATAATCAAAGAGGCGGTGAAAGTAACCACGTTAACGGTAACAATTACAGTAATGGTAACAACTATCAGGGCGGCAACGACGTACTATTTCAACAAGCAGATAGAGAATTCTCATCCCAAAAACCAGTGGAGGTAAACTAGCGGTTCTTTCGGAACAATCCTTAAAATATTATTAATAAAAAACTTTTACTTACAGGAATCGGCCGAATCACAGCCCGAGATTCCACTAGGCTGCTGGTTCTGTACGAAAATGCCCAACTTCGAATGCCAGTGCGGTGCTTACTATTGTGATGTTAGCTGCCAACGTGCGGATTGGGCAAAGCACAAAGCTTTTTGCATGCCGTGAGTATTTATGGTACACAATACATATGCCATGTTAAGTGCATTATTTATTTACTAGCCGCCTGGTGCCGATATCTTACTCAAATAAGCGCATGCTTCAGGAGGCCACAGCTTTTAAGCTGAACTCCACTGCCTCCAGTTCCACGTATTCGCCTGTAGTACAGGATACCAATCTCAATCAGCATCAGTCAAAAGGTGCGCCAGACAACAACTCTTTTAATAACAATAACAACAAACGTGGTGCCCAAAATGCTCCTAAGAAGAACTATTCTAACGCTGCTAATAAAAATCTTAATAAATCACAATCGAGCAATGGTTCCGATGACTATCTGGATGTTGGTAAAAATCAACAGCAGTCGCCACCGAAAACGAATAATTCGCCAGATAATGCCAATAAAATGAATCAATTGGGTGGCAAACTGCAGCGTCTTAAGCTAGCAAAGTCAGCCATCAAGGAACGTATTCTTCAGCCGGGACCACTTCCTCGTACCGGTAGTAAAGTTAAAATATCTGCATCTCTTCCCAGTGGATTTATCTACATTTACCATAATAATGCTGAACACGGGGACTCTAGTGACTATCATAAATTGGGAAACAAAATTTATCATGCATCGAAGGAAGCGCCGGCGCTGAAGGAAATTCCGCATGTTGATGATGTGATTTTTGCTCCCTACATGGGTGGGTTTTACCGTGCAAAAGTACTGCGCATACAGGAAGATCAATTGGAAGTCCAGTTCGTCGATTTTGGCAACACTGGTGCGATTCCGTGGAAAACTGCCAAGGAAATCGCTGATCAAGATCTTAAGTGGGCCAAATACTTGACATTCCCAGTCCAATTGGAAGGTATTGAAATGTTTAGTAAGGAACAAAAACAGCTCCTGGACGAATGCGAAGAGTCAGTTGAGTTTGAACTGGTTAAAGCCAGCAGCATGCGTGACTCCGAAATGCAACAGGTTGTGCTAAAGCGGTTGAAGGAGACAGTCACGTTGAACATGCAACTAGTTGAGTTAAAGGAAAATCTACTCCGAGAAAAAAAGCAACAGCAGGAGCAGAAAGAACGAGAGAGATCGGATAAGGATCGTGCTGCTGAAAAGCAAACGAAAGATGTGTCTCTGAAGATAGCAGATCCTAGTGATTATACTCCGGTTTTGTATGACGTAAGTATAAACAACAATCTGGAAGACCTGGATTTAATCAGTGACATGATTTCACAAATCTGCGACAGTGACGAAGAGATGTTGTGAATTGAATATTGCCTGTATGTATTCTAAAACTAACTTTTACTCATAAACTAACATTTTCCATGTTTTGTTCGTATAGTTTGTGAAATTTTCAACAATATTGTAAAGGCAGAGCCTTGAATGATGAAACCAGTTTGAGCATTGCATTGTTGACGAAAAATGACGGCGAGCGTATTTCTAACAAACTAAAACCCATGTTATTTTTTTGTAACTTACCTCCCCAATTATTTTTTTTGTAACTTACCCTCCCAATTATTTTTTAGCTCTAATCTAATTTATGTTGAACTTGAAATTTGTATACATTAAACCATGTTTTTGGAACTTTATTTGTCTTTGCTGTAAAAATTTTCGAAAGGAAAATTTCAAAGTTTGGGTATATTGAAACCTATGGAATGAATTGCTCAAATTGAGGAAAAAATAAACATTAAACTTCCTTCTAATACCATTGACAGGAATCAATTGAAACCAAGCAGCTCACATTGGACTCCAAACAGCGAATGATGATCATTGACGCCAGCGAAATGTTGGATACGCGCATCATCTCGGTTATCGGGTGTGAATATATCGAACAGTATGCTTTGGTATTGCAAAACTGTCTGAAGCTCGGACCGCTCGATCCAAACCCATACCAGCCCACAAAGGAGGGTGAAGTATGTCTCGTTTTACACGAGTCCGACTGGAGCCGGGCACTGTACGACATAACTGAGGGTAATTTTATGCTTCTTGACGTGGGTATAATTGCCAGCATTCAACCGGCCAACGTCAGACGTTTCCCTCCTACTTTGAGCAAAATTGTCTATAATAACGAGGTCATCGTTGAAAGTAAGTGCAGCAATGTAGGAAACGATGTAAATTATATTTTGAATCCCTGTTTTCAGATTTGCCTGTGCTGAAGACAATGATGGTCAATGGTAAACCGGATAGTATCCACGGTAAGGTGATCGAAGCATGGGTCGCTAATTCGGACGATGGAGTCTGCGTGCGGATCGTTCCCTGATTTGGATAGGTATCTCATCTGTTTTCTGTTTTGGATGGAAAACAAAAACCAACAACCTTTAACCGTTACTGGGATGGTAAAGTTTTTTAAGTATTAAGTGACCTAGTGCGACAATTTTATTTTTCTTTGAAACATTTTTTGCCCAACTACCTATTTGTATTGATCGAAAGCTGTTAATATCTTTCAAAATTTTAAGTATTTTTTATGAATGTTAACTGCTTGATAATAATCAACGAACATCGACAACATGATTATTTCAAATAGGCATCTGAAGCACTGTTCAAATTTAAACCTCGAATGTACACTGTCTAGTTTTTGTGCTTTCTCTATTACTACATATATCATGCACTGTGCAAGGAATGCTGACTCGTGAGAATCCGTTGAATATTTGTTTACAGCTACCTTTCTTTTCTGTAAAGCTCTACTCAAGATGCAATTATTTGCATGGTTATTTCCTGCAGACAGCCTATTTATATATCCTTCATCCAAGGGAAATAATGAGCTTCAAACACTGAAAACATCAACTACGCGAAATAGTCAGGTCCGCTCAGTTTTTCAAACCAATCAAAAGGCTAAATTTTAACAAAGGTTTGACCATATCAGCTAACGAATGTTCACCATGTTTGTTTCAATGGTGAACTTTAGTAATTTTGCAATACTAGAAAACAGGGATGGTTCGATCACTTTGACTCAATTTTGATTCATTTGACAGTACCCTCTCAGCCGACCCAAATATGACGAATTTATGTACGAGACATTTGTAGAACTGGTTCTTATCTACAATTTTACTGAAAAAGGTTCTGCTGTATCTTTTGTAGTTACGGTGCTACAATGCTAGTAACTCATCAGTGACTAAATGAACGTTCATTTAGTCAATAATAAGATACTAGCATCGTAGCACCGTAACTACAAAAGATACAGCAAAACTTTATTTAACAAAATTATAGATAATAGCTTGCTATACAAATGTCCCATATATAACTTTGTCATATTTGGATCCGCTGAGACGGTACTGTCAAATGAATCAAAATTGAGTCAAAGTGATCGAACCATCCCTGCTAGAAAATAAGCTTTGTACTTTTTTCATTAAGGTTCAAACAAGCGTCATTGATTTCTGGGATTTCAAAACCAGTTTTTATGCTCAAAACCAAAAGATTTGTCCATGAAAATTTATCATCGTGTTCGGAAAGACGCAAAAAACACAATGATAAAATTTGGGGAACATATCTTTTGTTTTAAACAAAAACTGCTTTTGAAATACCAGAAATCAATGACGCATGTTTGAACCTTAAGTAAGCTTTTTTTTTCATTCTGGTTACTATGCGAGTGCCATAGCAATGGTAAAGTGTTTTATGAAAAAGAATCTGTTCGTTGAAGCAAGAACTTGATACCGACCTAGCTGTTTTGTTTGCTTTTACTTTTTCTTTTCTCTAAATTTAACTCTACTTAAACCTAGTAGTAACAGCGTTATTCAGATTCCTAAAGCTGAACATGTTTCCAAACTTTCGCTGCATTAGCATTTTGCACATGTGGTGCTTAATAACTAATCGAGCGGATGTGTCGCGCTATGAACTAATCGCGCTACGAAATGTGTGAAATTCTAAATCATCAAAAAATGTGCACCTTTACATCGAGTCTGGATGTGCGGTGGTGCTATGATAAATCTTGTATTTTGCGGTAACTTGGTAACTTGATGCCCTGTATTCTCCGAATTACTTCGTTTCGTTCGGTTAATACTATACCGTTTCATGCGGTTCAAATTTCGGCAGAAAGCCACTATTTTAACCAGATTATAGGCGACAAAAATACGTGCCTGGTTGGAAAATTGTCGTCACTTACGGTGTCACTTGTTTCTTGCTCAAATTAAGGGTCGGACGCCGGTGCCCTTCTGTCTTCGCCTATTAGTTTGTTCTCTTCAATGAGAACATTAACAGGGCTTTCATTAAACTCTGCCCAAAAGGTCCTGATGGAAATATGAATGCTGCAATCACTGTTTGCATAGCTCTCGGGAAGTTATGATCAAAGATCTCATGTGGTAAACTAACCGCTCTAGGGATAGGAACATTCTGGTTAGATAACACTCTTCAAGTTGCTGTCGGAAAACAGGCGTGAGAGTGTTATAGCATTCGAACCAGTAGATCTTGCCTCAGACACTAATCCGTAAGTCTGCATCAGGCGCCTAATTGCGGTAACACCAGTGGTATTGCTACGCTTTGTTATCTTTTCAAGATTACTGTCTCCGGTTAAAAATAAAACAACTTCAGAGTCATTTTGCGGATCTGAGCGACCGCCAGACCTGCCTTTCTTAGAAAAGTTGTTCACTAGAGTAATCACATTTAATCCCTGGTATTCATATAAATACCAGTAAATAAATATTGTGCACAGACCAATGTAAATTATTCGATGAATGGTTTTTCTCAAAAATATACTGCAGTAGTACAACAGAAGCGAGCATTTAGGTTCATGCGACGAACCTCTGTGCAGTCGGTTTGAAAAGGATTTTTCATATGTTCGATTTTCGTTTTCTCTTAGCTTTTGGTCATTCTTTTCCCCGGGAGGCTGACTCCGAAATCAGTCAAGGACACTCTAAAATCATTTGCGGTCATTTTTAGGTGGAAACTGGACTCGGCCAGTGATGAAAATCCACCGTCACATTTGTCTGTTCTCGTAAGTTCCTAAACTGCTGTTTTTAAATGCCAAGTCTGTAGTGTAGGTAAAGTTTTCCGACGACACCATACGGAGTATAGCGCAACGTGTTTAAGTCTGCCAACCAACTAGAGATAAAAAAGGAACCTTTCCCTGCGAGAGTCTCAGGCCGGGCAACCGTTAATCCCGGGGGGTGGAGCAGGCAGACCTGTTACAATGTATTATGAATTTTAATTGGCTATCGTTAAATTAGTTTCTATCGAAGTTAGATATCTCCACAAATTCTTTATTCCTGTATCGAACCAAATCGTTGGGCTGAATATTGTAACTTTCGTCTGACAGTCACAGCTAACATTTCTATAACAACTGACACATTTTCGTGCATGCAATAGGTGCTCTTGCATTTTATTCCCGTTGCACAGCACGTCATCTATCGACCGCCAACCACGGTATATATACCTATATAGATTTAATTCAATTCCCAGGTCTCTGGTGGCTGTCTCTATAAAATGCCAACAATTGGCAACCCATGGTCATAGTAAAGGCCATTTGCAGTGGTCGGATAACCGAGCGAAATGACAACAGTAATCAAAAATGGGAATAAACTTGAGAATTTTTTTTTAATAATTGACTTAAGCGATCTGAGGATTAAGAATAACGTTCAGGTACATACGTTAAAAAAATCATCGTTCTGTAAATTTCAAAACATCAACAATTTTTCTAACTTAAAACAAAAAACTGGGCCAGATGTTGCGTTCCTGGAGTCTCTACCGTTACTCTTTTTAGCCGTCACCAGATACGTAGGGCCTTATGGACACCTACGGGAAATCTGCTTAAATTAAAGGAAACGCCGAGTTCCACAAGGCTGTCGATCTTAACGGAAGTCGACCAGCTGAAAACCAGCTGTTTACTTTTTGTCGATACATTAAGTCTTATACTACGGCCCTAATTATCGTGGCCCTGCGCTATCTTACTACTATCCTATGCCGTCGGGGTACCTCCGACGGGAATCTGACAAGTTAAGTGCTTTGCACCAGTATCGATCAAGAAAGGGAAATCGCCAATAGGGGTCTTAAAGTTTATGTACGGCTTTCCCACTCTGGGTTCCAGTCTAAAAAATGGGCGGATTCTTTTGCTTCATCATTGTTATCGGTCTGTTCGCTTTCGTTATTTTGTCTGTCCGGTGGTGTTTTGTCCTTCGTTATCTTTCAATGTACGATCGTAATAATGTTCATAGCCATAGTAGTAGTCATTATTGTAATAATCATCGTAATATTCTCGAGGATCATATCGTCTACAGGATGCGCTTTTCTTTTGTACTGCTGCTGTTGCTGTGAGGATGATGGATGCGGACGTTTGATTACCGCTATCGGTCTGGGGTTTGGATTTTGGTTCTGTGTAAAATGGTTAAAACGAAAAGCAAAGCTCGGTCGATTACCGTAACACTCTAACACTCGGGTCCACATCCATAAGCTCTGGTCTAGAAAGCCCTGGATTTTGATAAAATTGGATTTGGATTGGATGCCCAACCCGCATTATAAGTTTCTTTAACAGATCCAAATCGGTATAGCGTTACACCCTTCCTGATCGCTTGTCACGGTTAGACATGCAATATGATCATTTTACGAGGTGAACGCGGCAATTACCAACCAACAGCAACTCGCGACTGAGTGCCGTTTCATAAAAAATTAAGGGTTTCATCTTTGGTCTATCGGCTACAAACAGTTGTTGGGTCGAATAAGGATTACCGTGCAAGCACCATATTCAAAACAGTGCGTAATTCCGAACGGTTGCAAATTTTTCATAAATATTGACATAATTCTAGCTATTTAAACTATTTAATCACAACATCTGATGATTTCATATTATTAAAATGGTTTAAATAGCTAGAGTTCTATCAACATTTAAGAAAAATTTGCAACTATTCAGAATTAGGCACTGTTTTGAATATGGTGCTTGCACGATATCTAACGATTTGTTCGGTTATTGATTCATTTGTCTGCAGCGAGTAATTTTTTATTGGACCCAGTAAGATTAATATACTAATCGAAATGTTGCGCTTCATAACTACTGTATTGCTTAAACTCTATAAAATGGTGTTGAAATTACACAATAGAGACTCCTTGGTTGGCATCAATCCAGCTCTTTGCTTCATTCCGCAAGAATTCACCCATTGTGCCAACACGTCGGGCTTGGATTCTTGATAATTTGTAGGAGATAGAAGCCCGAAGTCGTTTGGGGAGCTTTCCCTTAGCCCTGATCATGTACACAAACCATTTATCTGGCCTCCTGCTGTCTGGCTCTGCCAGGAACCGTGAACAGTCGGGAGGTAGGAATTCAACGTCCAAGGGAATTTCTCCCTCATCCTCCTCGGTTTCCATAGCGACATCCTAATCACGTCGGGGTTTTTGGTATTTTTTGGAATTCCTTTGATTAATTAGGATTGCGGACCTGAGCCTCAAACTCAGCGGGTGAGCTCATTGCGTAGCCCGCAACATACCCCGTTCTGAATGGCATCTAAAAGTCCCTTGTAGTCGACATTTCTCGCGTTTAGAGATTGTGTAAATCCAAGTTTGCTCCGACAGTGTGTATAAATGTGTGTATGGATGGATTAGTAGTCATAAAGTAGGGGTTTCTGGTCGCCAAGTTTAGTGCCTCGAAGTATGGTAGGTATGAGTCTACCTGGTCCACTTCATTGTCGGGCTTTGCAATTCTCTCGATGTCCTCTCCTCCTTATTGGGTCCATTTCACTGCTATCGGGAGGGAAGAGGCAGTGAGTTTCTTTAACAGATCCAAATTCTCGATTCCGGCACAGTTCCGGAATCTTCCCGAGCCTTTCATTTGTATCAAGATCCATTGTCTGTGTGACCCCAGATAATTCAGTCACAGAAACTTCTTGGGTTAATAACGAGCGTGGAGTTACTACTGCCACCTTTACTCCGATCTTAATTTTGAAACTAGACTAGAGTCCCCTTTAGGTGTGCAGCTACATCCTACAAATATTGGCATGCCATGGGAAGTGACAAGCTCAGTTCAGAAACACCCTTAAGGACTAACATCTCCAGTCAAGATAGGTGAAAATAATTTCTTGGTGCCCGAAAAATGAATCGAGTTAGACAATCGGTTCCATTATGAATGTGTTCTGCGCTGACACTGATCCAGAAAGCGTACTGTATTCTGAGTTATAGTTCAGGGCAAAATCTAATAAGTCTGCGAAAATACTGCAACTGGCAGTCCATCCGTATCAGGATACCAACAATCTAAAGCCATCGTACCGATAAAGTCGGGTACGCCCGTTGAACTTGTTTATGGTTATATAGGTACGAACGAGGTGATAAGAACAATTTAAACTACGCGAACTATGCGACAAAAATACAAAAAATCAAGTTTTTGAGATGCACGCGAAAGCGAAGCCTAATCTAATTTAATTCAAAGACGCCGAGTCACGGGCAGAGGCTGGGCACTTGGCTTGCTCTTGCAGTTATTCATCGCCAACTACAGTGAAAGTGACGAACTAACCGTTCTAGGAATGGAACAGGGTCGTATTTGGTTACAGCAGGCCGAGTAGAAGTGAAGGACTACGGAGCGGGTGGATGTATCCTCGCCGTCGGCAGTTGGGGGCAATTGGTGGACGCTATACGCGCAGTAATAATTGTTTGTTCTTGATTAGTTAGTCTTAAAAAGTGTTTATAAACGGCGTTTGGAAAATTCTACACTTTGTTTTGAAGGTTTCGACTAAATTATTTGCCTAAACTACATGAACTTTCAACTACTTACTGGCACCGTGGGCTTACCAGCCAGAAATGGCGTTCCTAATTTTTATTTTTAACTTTTTTTTCTCCATAAAGTGGCTGATTGAATCGGAGTCTTAAAACTATTTAGTTTATTCATACACATTCGCCTAACGCAGAGGCCCTACATTCTGCGACTACGACTTGCGTTCTGCAGCTGCGAAAAAAAATCGTGCAGCGACCGAGAACGTTTTGCTGATTTGAAACAGAAATGCAAAATTGTGCCATTGCAACGGACCGCGAATGACTTTCCGTTCGGGTAGTATCTTTCCGGACAATAAGCCGGGTTCAGACTATGGTCAATACTTCGATGGTCGAGGTTCTATATATTTATCCCATTTTGTTTCAATCAATTGTTTGTTTTATTTTCTTATTCTACCAAGCACATTTGAATATGTGTAACAAGCGATTCGTCTGTTGAGTTTATATTTTCACACGTTTTTATATAAATTGGGAATTTTCACGAAACTATTTAAATATTTATTATAGATCCTTTCATTTCTTACACGCGCTCACATTATTTTCGAGTCATAAAATTGTTGGCTTTGATTTCCAAAGAAAATATAATTAGAAATGAGATAAATATCTTTTAAGATACTTTAATTAAAGTTGCTCATTTATCATATTTGTAGTAAGACGCAATTATATGTAGATTTCCACAATGTAAGTAAAGTGAACAAAAGCTGTTCTCAACTAAACATTGAATTAACATGAGCTTTTTATACACGGGAGCACACATTAAGTTGTTTTCATTATTTTGAATGAAATAACAAGCGCTATTTAGATATAAACGAGACGAGCGTACTGAGGATATTTGCAGTGCTAATAATCATGTTGTCAGATTTGTTCAAATAAAATCTAAATGCGGGACAGTAACGACCATAATAAAAGGTCGCCAAATATTAGCTCCCGAAATTGCGTGCGAGTCTCTCTTTAAGAGTCCGGGACAGGACTTAATCTCCTTCCCTCTCGACGGACCCGGTGGTCTTTGTCACATTGCATAACTTTTATATGAATATAAAAACATAAACATAGTAACTAGCACATCTATATAAATCTATATAATGAACAAAGCTGATCTATATACGGTGAAAATTGGTGAAGTATAAATAATCAAACAGTTCTATTACACCTGTTGCTTGTATTTTATGGTGATTTTCTTAATCTTCGTAATATGTCAAAATTAATTTACAAGTCTTTTTCATTTAAACGAAGAAAATAATATAGATGCAAACTAAAACTGTAAGCGATTCCAACCACAACATACGTTTCGACAAAATCTTTTGAAGCCTGATATTTCGTAGCAAACGTTCTGGAGAGTGGTTTTCTCTTTTCTGCTCCTATCTAAATTGACCACTGCTGTTCGTGACTGCTGCTAAAATTTTGGGTTTTTCTGCACTACCACCACTTGTACTGGCCAATTATGGTCCACTATTATGAACCAACTACGTGTACATACATACATACATACATACATACACGTGCATTCTATATCGTTACAGACGCATCTATTTCAGCTATCAAATTGAATGTCAGTTCTTGACTAATTTCTTTGTTCGTTTAACTTTTTTTTTAATTTCAATTTTCTCTGACTGTACTATGAATATATAATACTAGAATATAAGTTGATCCTTTCAAAATAACAATAAATGCACACGTTTCCATTGTAATTGCAGTACTCCATTGATTAATGAACAATTTAAAGAAATACCCGCATTATAAGTCGTTGGGTTGAGAATATTTTACACATTCCCGGAATTCATTTCACAGACAGTTACTTCTAACTACCATAAAGAATAGATAAATGCTTTCTCATATGCCAAATATCGAAGCAATTTTCGAAGCTACCAAACATATGCTCATACAGTAATAAATTTGAGAATGGTTCATTTTGAAATTGAAATTTCTGCGGTTCGTAGGTGTTAGATCATAGCAATCTAGGCTAGCAAACAACTAACAGTGAATTCATTCTTGGTTTGTCAGTTAATAGGAATAGACGTAAATACATTAGACGTTATAGTTTGAACAGTCTTTCATTCAATCAAGATACAACAAATTGGCGACGAGGATAAAGCCTGCAAAATTCCTGAAGAATGGCTGAAATTAACGAAGCGATCCTGCGGATAACGGAATTACTTCAAAAATTGGACACGCCTTTGCACATTCGGTACTTCAATTTCATCCTTCCGGAAGAGCCTGGCATGCAATGTTTTGACCTTACCATAGCAACGTTGAAGAAAATTTTCGGCACCCAGACAACCGTGTTCACAAAACGTTACCAGTGTTTACAGCTATTGAAGTCCGAAGCAGACGACATCATCAGCTATGGAGGGAAGGTCAATTGCGCCTGCGAAGCTTTCGAATTTGAAAAACTTACGATAGACCAATTCAAATGTCTGATTTTCGTTTGTGGTCTTAAAGCGCCACGCTATGCATACATATGCGCTAGACTACTTTCCCGCATTGAAACCGAGACAGTTGAAGCACCAGTAAAACTTGAAAATCTTATCGAGGAGTATCAACGACTCGTCAATCTCAAAGCGGACACCACATTAATCGAGCAACCATCAAGCTCGAAACAAACGGTGTACACAGTTCGTGATAAAGATACTTCGAAGAATCACTCAGCGGCTGGTAAATCTCCACGCACACCTTGTTGGCAATGCAGTCAAATGCATTA
Organism: Sabethes cyaneus; assembly: GCF_943734655.1. Taxonomy (NCBI): domain Eukaryota; kingdom Metazoa; phylum Arthropoda; class Insecta; order Diptera; family Culicidae; genus Sabethes; species Sabethes cyaneus. The sequence goes on along the minus strand of NC_071353.1, from coordinate 35,530,085 downwards.
CGTTTGCGATTGTCCGTTTTCGAGTCATCAGTGTAAGACCTGCAACCATGTTGGCCATAAGGAAGGCTACTGTAGTTGCATTTCCAAGTCAGCTAGCAACTTTAAGTCAGAACAAGAGGGAAAAAAGCAATACAGGAAAAAGGGAAAGAAAGCCAATCAAGAGGAATTTTCGTTGTGAATCAAACCGCTCACCAATCCAGCAAGCGGAAGTTTATACCGATCAGCGTCAACGGTGTGAAATCCAAACTTCAGCTCGATACAGCAAGCAATATCACGGTAATTTCGAAGCAGATCTGGAACAATTTAGGTAAACCTGCAATCAATAATCCGACGATTGAAGCAGTCAACGCATCAGGTCAGCCACTTAAACTAATCGGCGAGTTTCAGTGCGAAATCCAGATCAAGGGTAAAACCTATCAAGGAAGATGTTTCGTCACAATGACTCCAAACCTCAACCTTCTGGGCATTGATTGGATAGAAATGTTTGGACTATGGTCAGTTCCCATCGACTCCATCTGCAATCAAGTACAAATGAAAAGCGATCAACAAATTATTGAATTCCGAGCGAAGCATGCAGACGTTTTCAAAGACTCACTTGGACACTGCAAGTAAATGACGATAAGGCTTTTTCTAAAATCAAATGCCAAACCGATTTTCTTCCCAAAACGACCTGTTCCTTTCAGTACGATATCATTGGTTGATGCCGAGCTTACGCGACTGCAATCGCTGGGCATCATTGAACCAGTCGACTTCTCCGAGTGGGCCGCTCCTATCGTGGCAGTGCGCAAACCTAATGGAAAAGTTCGCATCTGCGCGGACTATTCAACTGGGCTCAACGAAGCACTGGAAGCTAATCATTATCCGCTCCCTACTCTAGAGGAAATTTTCGCCCAACTTAATGGCAGCACCGTTTACAACTTGAAGTTGATGAAGAATCACCAGCTTCTCACCATCAATACGCATCGTGGTTTGTTCCGATTTAATCGCCTTGCTCCAGGAGTGAAGTCAGCTCCGGGAGCATTTCAACCCTTGGTCGACAGAATGATCGCGGACATACCAGGAGTTCGCTCTTTCATCGACGACGTCATCGTGTTTGGGAAGGATATGAAGTCGCATGCAGCATCACTCAATCAGCTTTTTCAACAGTTCAAGGAGTATGGGTTTCATGTTAAAGCTGAAAAGTGTAGGTTTTTCCAACCAACACTTCGATACTTGGGACACATCGTGGATAATCAAGGCATCCATCCAGATCCTGAGAATGTGAAGAGTATTGCTGCAATTCCACCTCCAACCAACATCACCGAACTGCCTTCGTATCTAGGCGCCATCAACTGTTACGGAAGATTCGTACGTAACTTACATGAACGGCGTCATCCGATGGACCAATTACTGAAGAAAAAAACAAAGTGGCGGTGGACTCCTGAGTGCCAGAAAGCTTTTGATCAATTCAAGGAAACGCTTCAATCAAAGTTACTACTAACGCAACACGACCCGAAGTTACCCATTGTTGAGGCTGCAGATGCATCAAACACCGGAATTGGGGCAGTCATCTTTCACCAGTTTCCCGATGGCAATATGAAAGCTGTGCAACATGCTTCAAGAACGCTTGCGTCGGCAGAACGTAACTATGGGCAACCTGAAAAGGAGGCACTTGCTTTGGTTTATGCAGTAACCAAGTTCCATAAATGTTTGCTTGAACGTCACTTCACATTGCTGACTGATCACAAGCCGTTACTGTCCATTTTGGGTTTCAAGAAGGGCATTCCACTACACACCGCAAACAGGTTGCAACGCTGGGTACTCACAATGCTGAACTACGACTTTGAAATCCACCATATTTCAACGAACGAGTTTGGATGTGCAGACCTGTTATCCAGATTGACTGATCGAACTAAACAACCAGAGGAAGAATATGTGATTGCGGCACTTACCCTAGAAGAGTATCTCTCAAGCATTCTAGTTGATGCAGTAGAAAAAGTGCCTGTCTCTTTTGCAGCACTCCGGAAGGCTACATCAACAAATGCTGTACTACAAACCATTGCTAAACACATCTGCGACGGTTGGCCTACATGCTCCAAAAGTCTTTTAGCTGAGGTTCAACCTTGCTACAACAGACGTGAAGCACTTGGTTTGATCGACGGTTGTGTAATGTTCCATGACAGAGTGGTAGTTCCAGACAAGTTTCGACGGCAAATTCTACGACAATTTCATCGAGGTCATCCCGGAATGATACGAATGAAAGCAATTGCACACAGTTTTGTCTACGGGCCTGGAATTGATGGCGATATTGAGGAATTCGTTAAACGCTGCACTCCTTGTTGCATAGAAGGCAAAGCACCTACGAAATCGACCCTAGAATCATGGCCTTCACCAAGTCAAACATGGTCCAGAATCCACATCGATTACGCTGGTTCTGTAGATGGTATTTATTTTTATTGTCGACCCGTTCAGCAAATGGCCCGCGGTATACACAACGCGATCGATAACGGCAAAAACCACAATCAAATTCCTAAATCAAGCTTTCGCTACATTTGGAATTCCTGAGGTGGTCGTTTTAGACAATGGTACACAATTTTCTGGGTACGAGTTTCAACAGTTTTGCATACGCCTGGGTATACAACACATTCGCACTGCGCCTTACCACTCACAATCAAATGGTTTGGCAGAACGATTCGTGAACACCTTGAAACGCAGCCTTCGAAAAATTCGTTCGGAGGAAAAATCAGTGGAACTAGCATTGCAAACCTTTCTACAAGTATACCGCACAACACCTACTCAGGATGAGAAATCTCCGACGGAAATTATGTTCGGCAGAAAAATACGAACCATTTCATCGTTACTTCAGCCGAGTGAACAGCCAGTTTCAGCCTACAATCCAAAGGCAGAAAAGCAAAATGAAGCTTTCAACAGAAAGCACGGAGCAGTTCGTCGCAGTTTCAAAGTTGGTGAATTAGTGTTCGCGCAAGTTCATCGAACTAATTGCTGGCAGTGGGAAGCAGCTAAAGTAATCGAAAGAATTGGTAAGGTGAACTATAACGTTCTCCTCGAAGATTCTGGTCGATTAATTCGCTCACATGCGAACTAATTGAAGATCCGGCTTCCAGTTAAAGCTAATCAGTCCTACGGACTCGACACCGCTATCGATATTTTTTGATAATTTCGGCCTATCGGATCATTTGGTACCAAATGCTACGTTGAACGTGAATGTTCCAGATCCAGTTCAGGTGGAACCAGTTTTGGAATTGTAACTAGATGAGACGGAAAACTCTTTCGATGCTGAGCTCGACGAGTTGTTAGGAACACCCAAGCTCAAGATACTATTGCTATTAGCAATCAACCACTAGCTCAGGAAAATTCCGACGCAATGTCTCAAGCTTCTGAACGTGAACGGCGATTTATCCAGTTACCTGCCCGGTTTAAATCCTACTTGATGAATTAAAGAGGGGAAATGTTAGATCATAGCAATCTAGGCTAGCAAACAACTAACAGCGAATTCATTCTTGGTTTGTCACTTAATAGGAATAGACGCAAATACATTAGACGTTATAGTTTGAACAGTCTTTCATTCAATCAAGACACAACAGTAGGATTAAAAATAATCAAGCGCAGGATTAGGCACGTTTACGGTATTGAACAAACGTTATTAAAAAATAACCCTGATACTTGCCATTTTGTAATTATTTTAGTATAAGTATAATGGAGAAAAAATTAATATGATTAATTCTTAAAAATTTCAATGTTTTCGTTTCCAAAATATTGTATTGCTTTTTGTATAAATTGACTTCAAATCGTATTGTAATGTGAAACCCTATTTTATCCTATGACAAATCTCCCTCTTTATAAAAATCGATTTAAAAATACAAGAGGTAAGGTACTCCGTGACAAGTGCATAGTTAGCATTATTCGACTGTGTAATCTACACCTATGTTTATTTTAAATCTCGCAGCACAGAAACTCTCCAGCGGTGACACTTTAAAAGTTTAAGGTTTATACAGTTAGGAGGCTTAAAAAAGTCGATTTTCCAAAAAAATTATATAAAAAACTCTTTATCTGATTAAAGTGAAAACCTGTATACATCTTACGGTGGCTTTTGGTTGTATTCTAACATATTTTGTTTTTGAAAAATGTTATTGAAATAGCTGCTATAGTAAATTTCCTTGTACTCTTCTAAAATAAGGCGTCTTGCGGTGAGCACGATATCTATGAATTGAATCTTCGGAAATCGAAAAACCAAAAAGGAATATATAGGAATAGGTATATTATCTATAGATTGATCGAAGGAATTCATTTTTGACGAAATGGCGGCTTATTAAATATAAAAAATAGGGTTAGCGCTGGAGTTTTCGATTAATTGAACTTCAAAATAACATTTGTGTATCTGTTGTAATCCAATTTACCGTTTATCGTACCAGTTTAAATAACATAAACATGAACACACGTACCTCAAGCTAACGAAACGACGCTTGTTTGTACAGTTGCTTTTAAAGTACGAATGATTTTTGTAATTTTCGATGAAACAATAAGCACTTTCATTCATTGAACGCTTGATCGTCAACTCAAAACTTCCAAAGCGATGTTTGGAATTTCGGTTCCCCGGTGATATAAACAGAGTGAACTCAAGTCCAGGAATTGCCCGCTGCCCAAAGCAGCAATGATTACGTCCATGTTACTTCAATCAGTGGTGTTCCTTGTTATTCTGCGCGTCAGGATTTCGATTTGTTGGCCAATCGTGAATGGAATAGTTCCAAGAGCAACTGATCAGTTTAAATTTGCCGTATCGCTACAGCATGCCAACCAGGCTAGTGGTCTGTCACACTTTTGCGGTGGAACGTATATTGGCAACGGATGGATTGTAACTGCGAACCACTGCGTCGTTGGGTTGTGAGTGTTTATGTTGAAAAATTCTCTGAGAATCATTTTTCAAAATATGTTTGATCGTATGTATCTGAGTGTAAAAGATTACAACAGTTGTTTCGGTATATCGGTTACAAAGTTTGTCTAAAGTTCCACAAAGGAAAGAAATTTGACGGATATGGATAACCCGTAACGTAACTCAAACCGTGTTTGTCTTTATTTCGAGAGTTTTGTTTGCGAGAAAAACAGTTCGATCAAGCAATTTGAAAGTGGTTGCTGCAGACAGATTTATTCCTTTAATTTTGCATAGAAATAACGTGGCTTCATATCCTTCAGTGAAATCGGAACGATATATGCGTTTGTAGGAGGACTGTCTCTAAACAAGAGCAGCCACAATCACCTGTATTTAGTTGAAGAAAAGATTTCTCATCCTGACTATAATCGGTGAGTAAAGGAGAATTTTGGATGTATGAAACTATATTTCAAATTCTAATTGTTGTCCATAGAATCTCATTGGCTGGAGATATAGCATTGCTTCGTTTGGAGTCTTGGAACGATAGTTTCCATGTGTTAGACGACACGATCGAAGAAACACTCTCATTACCTTCGAAAGCACTCACCGGAGAATATAATTCACACGTTTTGAACCTAATCGGTGATTCCGGACAGGAAAAGGAAGCCACGGAAGACGAGTTTGGATCAGAAGAGTGCCTAATCTATGGTTACGGTTCTGCCACGTTCTACGGTGCGGGTAGCGATGACTTGCAGTTCGGGCCGGTGCAACCTCTTGGCCACAAAGATTGCACGGACATGCTGGGCCCGGTAGTAGCTCCTTCGCGAGCGGATTCGGGAATGTTTTGCGCTATTGGCTATGCCGATGCTTGCCGGGTAAAAGTGTTCGACTATATCCCTTGGTGGATTGATTAATCGAGTTAGTTCCTCCATTTGGCAGGGAGATTCCGGTGGAGGATTAGTGTGCCGACCTCGACTGTCCACGCCGTGGGAAATGTCTCTCGAGAGAAACAGCTCGTACATCCTTCGTGGCATCATTTCCTATGGCGCTGGGTGTGGCGTTCCCGCGTCGCCCGAAGTCTACACTGATGTTGGATTTTATTGGAATTGGATCAACGAGATCATATCAGGATAGTTAAATTAAAATTGCTCATGATATTCTTCTTTTATTTAACTTTAGTTAGTAAAGCTTCTTATTCTGTGTAAAAAATAGTGCGTCTTCCTAGCAAGACCGACTAGCTGTTATTCATTTGTATAGCCAAATTTACATTTCCAGAAAGCGTAAGCTTGAGCTTGTACTCGCTTATAGCACTTACAATTTTGTTGTTTAGATGACAAGGGGTCAACATCGTTGGATGCATACCGTTTTTGATATCAAAAATAAAACAATTAGTTTCATTTAATGCCAAATCATGATTTTTTTTGTTGTTTTAATGTGTATATTAATAATATATTCTTTCCGTGTTGTAAGTACTGTCGAATTTCTGTAGTTGGAACACCACCTCGGGCTTATCTGATATAAAGCTCAGCAAACTCAAGGAAGAACTCAAATGGAGATTCCTTTGGATTGAAGAAGTGTAAACTTCCCATTATGCCTCCATGACCAGGCTTATGCCGTGCTCTGCGAATAATCTCAATTCTCATTCTCTTTGTTTTACATCGAAGCGCAGCAGTATCTGTGTGTGTGTGTGTGTGTGTGTGTGTGTGTGTGTGTGTGTGTGTGTGTGTGTGTGTGTGTGTGTGTGTGTGTGTGTGTGTGTGTGTGTGTGTGTGTGTGTGTGTGTGTGTGTGTGTGTGTGTGTGTGTGTGTGTGTGTGTGTGTGTGTGTGTGTGTGTGTGTGTGTGTGTGTGTGTGTGTGTGTGTGTGTGTGTGTGTGTGTGTGTGTGTGTGTGTGTGTGTGTGTGTGTGTGTGTGTGTGTGTGTGTGTGTGTGTGTGAGAGCGTGTGTTTTTTCGTTTACGTGAGGAAACTCTATGCCAAGCACATTAATGATGTATGTGGCACAGTGTGGGAATCTAACCCACTAAAAACCTCAAGGGCGTCTGACCTGAACCCCCCCCCCCCCTCCGGAACTATTGTTAAGTATTACTTTGGGGGGGAGGCTGTGTCTATACATTGCTCCGTAACCTGTCGAGACGTGAACCGGTCCGGAGATGGCGACCGTCATAACGACCACTCCTTCACAGCCGCCCTCTCAGGGCTCTGCCATCCTTGATTTTACTACATGCTCCTGCACCGTCCACTTTCCTTGCACCTGACTAGACGTGTGCCGATCCAGAGATGACGACCGTCATGACTTCCATCTGCTCACGGCCACCCTCGCATGGTTTCTTGTTGGGATACGTACTGCCCCGTCGAGTTCGCCAATGCACTTCCACTTCACCTGTCGAGACGCGAACCGTTCCAAGGATAGCGACCAACATAACATTCACCCACTTACGGCCGCCTTTGTAGTGTTTCTGTCCAAGCTTGGCTTGCTCCGTCGCGCTTGTCACTCCACCGATGCATCTGTCGAGACAATGCTAATCGGGATGGATAGTTCGCTGATTGTTTCTCCAATGTCGTTGCGGTTGCAACATAATCTGTACACTGTGTCTCTACCTTGCTCCGTACACCTGTCGAGACGTGCACCGATGCTGGGATGGCGACCAACTTAACGTCCATCCCTTCACAGAAGAATTTCTTTCCGTGAGTGTTGTTATTTTTTCAACTTTCACTCTACTATCGTCGACTCGAGTAGTTCCCGGCGGTGGAGCAACCCTACTCCAACGAGAAGTTCCCCGACGGTGAAACATTCCCCGATTACACGAGACTCTATTTAAGGACTCGACTCTTGATCCTCGCGCCATTTTCGCTGCAGCGCCGACATGATTTGTGTGATGGTTCGGCTGATTACATTCCACGTGTGAATGTCACGACACATTTTTTGGACTACATTATCTGGGCTGGAGTTCCCACCTCTGGTGGCAAACATTGCGCTTCGCATTGCCCCGAATCGTGGGCAGTCAAACACCACGTGCTCCAGTGTTTCTTCTAAGTCAACGCACTCCGGACAGAGAGGTGACTCCGCGGACCGAATCTATGCAGGCGCTTCCTGAAGCAACCTTGGTTTGAAAGGAACTGTGTCAGGTTGAAGTTGACTTCCCCGTGTTTCCTGGTCATGCAGGACGTGAACACATTCGGAATCAGTCGATGTGTCTATCTTCCATTGACTGCGTTTTCCCATCCTACTTGCCACTTACGTAATGTATCTACCTGTGTTCGTTTTCGAGCTCCGCGGAGGCCTCTTTTTCTATAGCATTCTAGATCCTCCTCCAATACCAATCTAATGAGGATCATGCCGGCAATGACGCAGTCCGCTTCCAGTGATATGGTGCGGTAGGCGCTCACTTTTTTTTGTATGCCAGAAGGGCACTGGGTTCACAAATGCCACTGCGACAGTCACGAAGATTGTCTTTTGTAAGTTGGTCCCGATTGCTGTACACAGTTTACGGATTGCTCATACCCATTGATGGAGTTGAGCTGGGTTGTAAGACTGTGCCCCAATTAGGAATTACATGGTTAATAAAACCAACCATCTTCTTGGGATGAAGTTTCCATACTGAGTGTGGAGTTAATAGGTAGCTTCCGAAGAAGCTGAACCTCCACAGGTGCAAGAGCTTCACAGGAGCAGAGCAAGTGCGCTGAACTTAGTTCTAAATTGCAAAAGCGGTAAATGTCGGTTAAGACCTTGTCAATTCTCTTTCAATAGTAAAGAGTGGGACAATGTCCGGTGAGGAGTTCCATGATTGTGCGCACGTTAAGCTGAGTAGTTTGTTAACTACTGCAGGGTCTGGGTAGGTAAACTGTTTAGCTTATCTACAGCCCTGCGCTTTATACCAACTGGATGCTATTTCTAGCTTTTCCCAGGTCAGTAATTCGCTTTTGACAGCGGATATAGAGGTGCCCAGAAACGGTTCGGGGCCAATGAACTGATGAGCAAATCTTTGTCTCGCTAGGCTGTCGGCAAGCTCATTGGCCTCGATTCCGCAGTGTCCAGGCACCCAGAATAATGAAACTTTGTTCTGGCGGGAGAGCTCCCTCGAGGTTGTGCTGCACTCCTAAACTAATTTGGATGAACATTTGGTGGACTTGAGTGCCAGTAGTGCAGCCTGGCTGTCTGTGAAGATTCCGATTTTAGCATACCTATACTTTCGTTTTAGATGTATATTGCATATACTTGCGCTTGGAACACGGTGGGCCATTTGCCCAGTGGAAGAGCTTCCTTTATTGCTGGTCCGTAGTTCCGTAGACTCCAGAACCTGTGCAAGTCCCAATTTTTGATCCATCTGTAAAGTAGCAGATGGTACCGGATGGAAGATCAGGCCCTCCATTGCTCCATACAGCGCGATCAGTAACAATTACACTGTACGGAACATCCATGTTAGGCCGTGCCTCCATCCAGTCAGAAATTGTCGTTACTAGGGGTGATAGTTTGAACTCCCTTAGTACGCGAAGGTGACCAATTTGATCCCCCTCAAGCATGTTACGACACCTCTGAAACCTTAGTGCACCGAGTTCGGCTTCCTTCTTCGCATGAAGATGAAAAGGTAGCAAACATAACATTGCCTCCATGGCCGCAGTTGGTGTAGTGCGCACGGCGTTGGTCACTGACAAACATGCCAGGCGTTGAACTTTGTTTAGCTTGGCCTGCACTGTCATCTCGTTTTTTAGCTTTGGCCACCATGCAAGAGCGGCATAAGTTAGCCTAGGCCGTGCAATAGCAGTATATGACCAGAGGGCTAGTTGAGGTTTTAGTCCCCAGGTTTTGCCAAACAGTGAACTGCATGCCCAGATGGCTGTTGTTGCTTTCTTGACAGCATAGGGCCCTATTCTGTAAGTCACGTCGAGTGTCACTTTGCTCGACTAGTCGAGTTTTGGTATTATGTAAGTCACACGCGACCCGATTTTGTCGAGGAACTCGACTGAGTCCACCGCCAAAAAGCTAGTGACTAAACGGTTAGCTAGTGACGCCTGAGCTAGCTTTGTTTTGGTCGTGCATTAAGCCGCTATGCTGCATGTTCTTCTTGCACTCGACACTCGACAGTGACTGAGTCGAGCCGAGTTGCTCGATGTGACTTACAGAATAGGGCCCACAGTCTAGGTGAGCGGTCCAGTTCAGTTTATGATCCAGAATAATATCCAGATGTTTAACTTCATTGCTGAAGCTTAGTCTGACTCCATTCAGTATCGGGGGAGTAAGAGTATGTCTCCTCCGCCTAGTAAATGGTATCACGACTGTTTTGGAGGGGTTTATATTAAGCCCCTCTCGTAGGCACCATGAGATAGTGGAGTTTAGAGCTCCTTGCATACGACTGGACAGCACTGTGTCAAATTACCTCTGACAATGAGTATCACGTCGTCGGCGTACGCAATGACCTCATAGCCATGCTGTGATAGCTTGTGTAAGAGTGCGTCGACCACCAGTGACCAAAGCAAGGGGAAGAGAACTCCTCCTTGAGGACATCGTTTGATCGCTGAGATTGTGATCGATGTATCTCCCAATGAGGCTGTGATTTCCCTGCTTGACAGCATTGCTTCAGTCCAGCTCATTGTCGGCTGATCTGTTCCTTTATTAAGGAGAGCCGTGTTAATTGAGGGAAGGACGTGTTATCGAAGGCATCTTCAATGTCAAGAAAAGCACAAAGTGCCGTCTCTTGGCATTGAAGCGACTTCTCAATTAGCGTCACTAAGCAGTGAGTGCGGTTTCCGTAGATTTACCGCATTGTTAAGCATGTTGATTGCCATGTAAAGGATTCCTTAGAAACTCGTTACGGATGTGATTATTCGTGATTTTTTCCATCAACTTGAGAAGCGTTGATGTCAGACTAATTGGTCTGAAAGCTTTTGGCATAGTTTTATCTTTTTTGCCTGCCTTAGGTATGAACACCACACTGACATTCCACCAGCTTGCCGGGACATGTCCCAAGGTAAAGCTGGCACGAAAGAGGTTGATGAGCTTGGACATTATAATCATGTTCATCAATCTGTACGCGCTATTCAAACGTGATAGATTTATTTTCGGGCCCTATTCTCACAGTCACCTCACCCCACCTTACTTCTCTCACCCGACCTATTCTCACAGTCACCCTCACCTCACCTTACAGGCCCCATTTGAATTGTACAGTCACCCAGGTGAGCGGAGTCACCTAGGTGACTCTGAGAATCGCAAATTGTGCTCTCAACTAAAAAATTTAGGTGAGGTGACTGTGAGAATAGGGCCCTTCGTTCTTAATGCCGAGATCCATGCAGGGCTGCCATACCTAAGTATTGACGTGGTTACACTGGCCAGCAGCCGCCTCCTGCTACTATTTATCGCCGAATTGTTCGGCAAGATACTTATTTGCGCTGTGATTGGTTTTTGCTGCCTTCTGACAGGCATAATCTACGTGACTATTGAAATTTGGTCGGTCGTCGATGATCATGCCCAGATGCTTCACGTCAAGCCTAGATCTTTGCCTGCTGCCAGGGATGATTCCTCCTCAGAGGAAAAGAGAAGAGAAAAATTCAAACTGTGCTGAATCTTGAACGCGGTTTATTCTTCTCCGTTTTTATTTAGACTTTTCTCTTTCTTGTTTAACGCGGTTGTATGAGCAACCGCACATTGCGCTACTCATTGAGGAGCAACAGAATGTTAATACACTTTGAACACGTTGATGCGATGCGCTGACGTATGACAACTACGGGTAGTTTCAACATGGGTAGTGCATTGAGAAAAAACGACGATTGTAAATAGCGGTCATTGCCATCAGAAAAATATTAATCCATTAATGCAGTTGAATCATGATTCTTACATTTAGTATATTCAGTTGAGTTTGGCTGCCCGTGAACGCAACTGCATCATATGGTTAGGCATGCCACAACGGAAACAGTGCGAAAAATGTTATTTAGATATGGCAACATTGGAATTCCCATGCATTTGCTTCTTGACGCGCACATACTGGAAAGTCCCATTATAAACAAAGGTAATTCTCCGCTAAGATTCAAAATTTACCGACTTTTGATTGCCTTGACGCCTCTGAGTCTATAGTCTCTGTACGCGCACCAGTTGTTTCGTTTTCACGCTTACTGCTGTAGCTACCGAGAGCAAAACCGAAAGTTTCTCATTTAAAGAGCGCAATACGAAGTTTTTTCTGCGCGTCAGTTTTTCTGTTTATGTTTAGTCTGTTTCTTCTTGTGTGGATTTATTTCTCATTTCTGACAGCAGTTCTGCTCATTGTGTTTAAAAAAAGTGGCACTTTTTGCACAATGAGTGAGGAAATAACAAGCCTGCCTGCTGCACTGCCTTTCGGTTGCTAATCACTACCACCTCTGTTTTATGATGACCTATTGCCAGCCTATTCTCTCCCATCCAATCTTCCATCATATGTATGGATTTCAAGGCGAGTACCTCCACCTCTTCCCTTGATTCGCCAGTTACTATCATCAGCAAAGCCGACAATCTTCACACTCCTGGGGAGGTTCAGCTTCAATACTCCAACGTACATCGCTTTCCATAGCGTCGGACCAAGGATAGAGCCCTGAGGAACGCCCGCCATGATTGTTGGCATTCCCTGTCTAACCAATCATTTCGTGCACTCGAAGTTTTCACACCTAGCATCGCGGTTGCGGCCTCGTTGACGGCCAAGCGCATCATACTCCATCCGTTTTTCAATGTCGAAGCATCTAGCTCCACAGAGGAAGGTAGTACTTCATCCAGTACGCGCGTAGTTTTCGGCAATTGGCGGGTTGTTTAATTGCTGAATGTTTAACCGAGAAGGGCGGCTTTGTCGCGAGGTATAAACCGTCGATAGTTTTGAGCGCACATGTACTGCTACTAGGTAATGATAGGTAATGTAGGGAGCGTACTAGTTAGTAGCATAAAATAAATACTTGAAACAATTGTTTACTTTCAATTTACTTTTATTACAATAAAAACCATTCGCAGGCAAATGTATTTCTTAAGTTTGGTTCTGATATGTAATTTTCGACAGAAAATTAGGAAAGGGCTGCAATTATGCAACGTTCCACGAGCACGGCAGCAATTCCTTGCAGTATGGTTCGATGCATGCTGGGACCGGTTTGTGACCCTTGCGAGAGCGGATTGTGGAATGTTGTGCGCGATTGGATAAATCTTATAGAATGGCTACATCTAGTTGAGTACATGTAAATAGAACTAGCTTAACTTGACAGGGAGATTCCGGTCTTTTTCTAATGTGCCAACGGCGATGGTCCACACCGTCGTGGGGACACGTGCGTACACGCTTTCCTGAATCTGCTGCACCGACGTTGGAATCTATTGTGATACAAACAAAATAAGGGTCATGTTAGAATGATTTGTCGATGGAAGTAATGTAACGAATTTCTACAGTGGTCCCCGGAATAAGGCGGAGGGTGGTGGGGTACGCCCACGGCGATTTCTATATCATATTTCAGAAACCATAATTTTTACCTCAGTCCAGCCTACCTCAACTTAATATTACTGCTTCATAGGTTCCTTATCTCCCGTTGCATCGGTTTCCTGCTTTGCGTGATCTTTCAGCGCCGCATCTCTAGTTTCCGGATGCAATAAGGTGCAGGCGCCGGCAACCAGCACCGCAAAACCACATATGGTCGTCGGAATCCACCAGGCTAGCTGACCGAGTAGATCCACTATATAGGGGGCAGCGATCGAACCGACGTGGGCCATCGTCGAACAGATGCCAAGAGCGGTGTTGCGAATTTCCGTTGGAAACAGCTCGGCGGTATGCAGGGTTACCACTGCATATACCGCCGTAATTCCTAACCTTCCTAGCATAGCTAACGTAACTATCACTGTGGTGCTTTCCCTGGGCACCGCTAAAACCACCAACAGACAAATGCCAGCATACAGGAAAAAGCAAAATGAAGTGCTTTTGCGACCAAAATAGGCCAACACTATCATCGATATAATATAAGCTACAATATCAACGGAGCCAGTGGTAGCAACGTACACATTCCTGTTGGCGGCGAAGTTATCTGCATTAAGCGCTAGAAAAGTAAAAGATTATTTTGTATGACGCGATTACAAGATTAGCGGTAAGCATCAATACCATACCTGTCACGTAGTAGCAGAGTGATGTTACGCACCACGTAAAGTGACAAATCAAAGCACGACGGCAGAGCTTTGGTGTTCCGTACAGCTTTGTAAACTCACTGAATGTCTGCCTGATGCGTACACCTAGAGGTACTTTGGGTGCATCTACATTTTTAGCAGCAGCTGCCGACACCTCTTCTGGGCTTAACTCTCTATCACTATCACAGAGCTCTTGAGGAGCTTTGCGACCAAAGACCATACGATAAGCGCGACGCTCACGACCTTTGCTCAACAGCCACCGGGGTGATTCCACTAGGAAACTGAAAGGTGATTGATATAAATTAATAAATTAAACACGTAGGGGGGAAATAATTGTGTTTTAACTACTTACTAAAGATGGATAACTAATAAGAATGATGGAATGGTTAAAGCTAAAGACAAATCACGCCATGGATCTATGTAGTAAGCTGCCAACGCAAGGATTAGCATTCCAATCGGGTAGGAGAAATTGAAAGCGATGCTCATCCACGAGCGGTGCCGAACGCCAATGTTCTCCGTCACTAGAATTGAAAATACCTAAATTGGTGTCAACCAAACGACGCAAACACTCACATAGTGCAAATGCCGGATAGAAAACTCCGGAAGCCGATGACCCCAATCCGATTCGACCGACTAGCAGTAATATGTAGTAAGGCGAAAATGTTGTAAGTAGGCTGGAGACCACGTACAGCAGAGCGGCCACCGTAAAACTACTTTTTCGTCCGTACTTGTCCGAGAGAACACCGAAGGTAGAAGCCCCGAAGAACTTGCCAACCGATAAAGCAACCTGCACAGTAGATCGGAGGGCGGTCCGCTCGCAGATCAGATCCCACTCGGGGACGATTGACGCGCCCGGTCGTTGTTCGTAATGCATTTCAAAACCAGGGGTCCCAAGACACGAGACCTGATCCGGCCGCTCTTGCCCGGACACGTAAGCGACCGCATCTAGGTAGTTCATCTCCGCCAGAAGACCGTAGTCCCAGTTTAGGACTGCACACGTTCCATTCTTGGTCACTCCACTGCAAATAGGGAAAACGGTTAGGTGAAATCATTGTGCAATAATGACTGCAGTTGTACTTACCCGGTTGTGGAAATGTTCCGAATCTCGTCGTGTGTCCAGCCTTTCTGCAAAAGGCTCGGAATTACGCAGTAATAGTTCTCCGGCATTTTGCCCAGAAATACGTATGACGAAACGTGGAAACCATTGAGGATGTTCGGCGTGAGGCACAGTATGAAGAGTGTCCTGGGGGAAAAAGTGTGCCTGTTAGACAATTTGTTGATGAAATGACATTATTTGCTGTTGCAATATCCATGCGAACCTGAACAAAAAAAGAAATCTAATTTAACTTTGAAAATGCTGACAGCAACCCACTGCTTATTATCAGCGTCAGCGAAACGACCGACAAGAATGGAAGCTGCCAGTGGAACCTGCATCACGTCAATCAGCATAAAAAGTTGACGGTCTACTAATCGATATCAGTACGCAGGTGATTGTGCACTTTAAAGAGTGACAGTGCATTGTGATATAAGAAGAAATCAAAAATTTGATTTTATTGATACTGTCAAGTTCTGCTATTTAAGTGGAAACATTTTTTTCAGGGTAAAGCATATTTCTTTGATTTGGTCAAATAATTTGGTTTCTTGAGAAGATCTAAAATAAAAGGGAGGCTTCATAAAAAACCTTTTTCCAAAAGTTCATATATTTGGGTCTTTCGTTGGCGCAACCAGTAGTTACTTGAATCTATTGTGATGTAGCCCGATTGCATTTCTTTTGCTATAATCACTTTTGAGTGAGCTAAAAATAGAACTTGAAACATTACGCAGATCGTTTATCAAGAAAGGCGAAAAAGCGTCTTCTGAGCTTTTTCCAGCTATTCAAGTAAGTGTACACGAAGCGTCTAACGATGCGTCCGTTCATGATTGCGGAAGCAAATACGTTTATTATAGTCTGGGTAGCTAATTCCTTTTCTTAAGGCTGTAAAATTTTACAACTTTTATGCCAATTCAGGTGCTTGCCAGCTCGTTCACTACCATGTAATATCGAAATACGTTTACAATCTGTTGGACAATAGTTTCATGTTAGCATTCCTGTTAATAGGTATATGTTGGTTAAGATGATAATGATAAGTATGAAAAAACTTTCGAATCTCGAAACAAGCTACTTAAATTGTACGTTCTCCGCTACACAAAATAAATGCAAACGATACACACTTCGACAAAATCTTATAATATTACGTCTTCTGACATGCACATAAGTTGAACATCGCAAATCATATACAATTATGTATTACACTAGAATCTCAAAAATTCAAAATTCGAATTACCGTCCTCTTTTTACGACCGATTATTTTACGTCCTCCCAATAGCGGACGTAAAACGAGATTTGACTGTATTGCACTTATAGGCTTATTTATTACGTTTGGCTTGATGTAAAAATATATCTTTAAAAACAGTTTAGGCTATTTATTTACGTTCTATTAAATGAAAAAATATATTGGATTACAGTTTGGGTCAAATGTGAGATTCATTTTTTCGTTCTCTGTAGGACAAATACAAAAATTTCTGTTGAAATATATTTTTAGTAATATTATGTTTGACGGGTTAGATAGGCACGTAGTGGGTAGTAAAAGAATCCTTAATAAACAATTGTAGTTACTTAATCAGCTAATCTACATCACGCAATAAGACCAATACAAAATGTATATAAATCCATAAAACATTTACACACTTTGTGCCGCTTTTATTTCTCTCGTGGCACTAGCACGAGCCTACCGTATCGTTCGACAGTCAAATTATCTGGCAATGTCTATGACGGGATTACCAGTCTGATGATACCTGCTGATAGACTGTTACGTTAAGTATAGATGTATTTGCAAGTAGCTCGCATATCTATTTATATTTTTGCGTGTCCTCTTGACGGGTAGAAATTGATAAATTTTGTACCTTTGATTAATTCTATACAATTTGTGGATAAGTAAAATCTACAAAAGGAGAATACTTAAAACCATTTTAACTGGTTTAAACTGTACTTACAAAGTATGAATGGCTGTCGGTGTACAATATGTACACTATTTATACAAGATATTTTTTCTCAAAAACATATCAGACTTTTTTGAATCGTCATTCACGGTGCTTCGTGTGAACTAATCCGTTCTCTGCGAAACAGTCCATCATAACAGGCGTCGCCCATGACATGAAAGGCACTTTTGCGGTGATTCGGCGTACTCTGAAGATTCTACAATGTAAGTTACATACCTAGTTGCAGTTGTCAATCTTGCATAAATTGAACGCTTAGTGTATAATAGTTTCAAGCGAAGGTAGAACCAAGGTAATGTGCATCGGACGATTAAAATGCAGGTTATCGTTCGTTTAAATGATGCACATCGGCCACGTGAATGTGCTAAGCCATCGGCGTCGAATGCTACTCGGTACTGAATTAATTGTTCTTGAACGTGCAGGCAGAAATTTACGTCGTAATTGTTATCGTTCTTAACACGTAAGGTTTTGCGGTAATATAGCTGAAATACTTTTACTAAACTATTATTTGAATGTATTACCCATCTTGGCATCTCTATATCAAGCTGCTGTATGACAGCGGGAGCATGCTCTGGGCTTTAAATTTGACAGCGGACCTAAATCACGCTGCTGGCTGCCGAGTGAACATAGCGATGAAATAGTATATTAAAACCTGATTGCTTGCAAATGGGGTGGAATTTATATAGATACTAGCTGTAGCCCGCGTGCGTCAACGGAGATAACCGGATTGTATGATCAAAATGTACCTCTAACGCTATGTAGTTCAATAAAATGCAACTACGTTACTGATGCTTGTCTTGACTGCAATCTGGCATAGTTGGCTGAACGTCCGCTTAATACGATTCTTGAAAATTTGACATCCTGTCAGGGGCCTGGGTTGGTTACAGCCGAAATAAGACGCTTACGGTATTAGATAAACTTGTAAACGGCTGAATAATGCGTACTGTCGGTGCCTTGTGCACGTGTAGGCATAAAATAAATCCTACAGTGGTTCATAGCCTCTTATGCAGCAACTCCTATTCCTATCTCCTCGTGGTACCAGCCGGGATACGAGCAACTTTGGTGGAGATCGGGTAACCAACCCCGGTGGAAGCCAAGGTCGTATGCTGACAGGAAAGGAGGGCTGTTTCTAGCTTTGTTGGTGTAGCAGGCTTTCAAGCCGTCACCACGAACAATACGAAAAAAAACCAACGTGGAACTAGAGGCATACGGAGTACCACAAGATCGGTCTCGATGATCACATGACAGCGGGCATGGTCTAATTCCACAAAAGGCCGGTCATCGACTTATCCCGGAAGTATCCGGGTGGGTCAACAGGCACCACGGCGAAGTCATAACTTCCACCTGACACAAATTTTGTCAGGGCATGGTTGTTTTAGACAGTATCTGCACAAGTTTGGGCATGCGGAGTTCCCCGCGTGTCCTGAATGCGTGGACGTTGAGGAAACTGCAGAACATGCTTTCTTCATATGCCCTCGTTTCGCAGGCGTGAGAAGCAACATGATGGCAGTGAGCGGACAGGACACTACTCCGGATAACTTAGTCCAACGGATGTGTTCTAGCTCGGACGTCTGGGGAGCGGTCAATGCGGCTGCTACCCAGATCGTACTTGGGCTACAAAACCGCTGGAAAGCCGATCAACGGCGAATAAACAGCCTAACTACCAAAGTCCGGTAGTTATCTAAGAGTGTGCGTTAAGCACAATAGCCCTTCCCTGAAGTAATACCGATAAGGTGGTGCCAGGGGGGATTGAGGCTGGAGACTCGACTAGGGTTTTAGTGGGTCTGGATCCTGACGCCCCAGTAGGGGGGTCGGGATACCAACCCCACTCCCTGAGTTGTCTTCTCAGGTGTCTGATAACAGATTTCCCTACTCGTTAAAATAAAAAAAAACACGAAAAATACTAAAGCACGGAAGGAAGAACACGGAAATTCGCACTGGAACAATCGGAATAGACCCACGTGACGAAAAAGGACTATGGATTGGAAACTCGGGACGTGGAACTGCCGATCTCCCAACTTCCAAGGCAGCACTCGAGTGCTCTCCGGTGTATTGAAGAGCCGCAAGTTCGACGCAGCGCAGCGCTGCAGGAGGTATGCTGGAAGAGCTCAACGGTACGTACGTTCAGAGATGGACATACCATCTACCAGAGCTGTAGCAACACACACGAGCTGGGTACAGCTTTCATAGTGATGGGCGAGATGCGGAAAACGGGTGATTGGGTGGTGGCCAATCAATTCTCGAATGTGCAGGTTGAGAAAGGGCCGATTCTTCAATATAAGCATCATCAACGTGCACAGTCCTCACCTCAGAAGTACCAATGACGACAAGGATGAATTCTACGCGCAGTTGGAGAGTGAATATGACCGCTGCCCAAAACAGGATATCAAGATGGTCATCGGGGATATCAATGCTCAGGTCGGCCAGGAGGAGGAATACAAACCGATGATTGGAAGGTTCAGTGCACACCAGCGGACCAATGAAATGGGCCTAAGACTTATCGACTTTGCCGCCTCCAAGAATATGGCCGTACGTAGTACCTTTTTCCAGCACAGAATCCATCATAAGTACACCTGGAGGTCACCAAATCAGACAGAATCACAGATCGACCACGTTTTGATCGACAGTCGGCACTTCTCAGACATTATCGACGTGAGATCCTATCGAAGCGCTAACGTTGACTCGGACCACTACCTAGTGATGGTTAAGATGCGCCCAAGACTCTCCGTTGTGAACAACATTCGGTACCGACGCCAGCCTCGGTTAGTTCTCGCGCGGCTGAAGCAGCCAGACGTCGCCGCAAACTACGCGCATTCACTCGAAGCTGCGCTGCCGGAAGAGGACGAGCTGGACGAAGCCCCTCTCGAGGACTGTTGGAACACTATCAAAACAACCATCAGCAGTGTAGCGGAGAGCTCCATCGGGCATGTGGCCCGGAATCAGCGGAACGATTGACGATGAATGTAGGAGGGTGATGGATGAGGAGAACGCTGCGCGGGCGGCCAAGATGCGCAGTGCCACACGTCAGAACGTAGAAAGACACAAACAGAAGAAGATGCAGCGAAACGAAATCTTTCGGGAGAAAAAGCGCAACCTGGAAGAGCAGGAATATGCAGAGTTGGAGCGGCTGCATCGTTCTCAGGAAACGCGGAAGTTCTACCAGAGACTGAACGGATCCCGCAAAGGCTTTGTGCCGCGAGCCGAAATGTGTCGGGATAAGACTGGCAAAATTCTGACGGACGATCGTGAGGTGACGGATAGGTGGAAGCAGCACTTCGACGAATACCTGAATGGCGCCCAGGCGGAAAACCATGGCGGCGGGGAAAGCGATTTCGGTGCAGCAAACGGGGAAGAGGTGCCAGCCCCAACGATAGGCGAAGTTAAGGAGGCCATCATGCAGCTAAAGAACAACAAGTCAGCTGGAAAAGATGGCATCGGAGCGGAACTTATTAAAATGGGACCAGAAAAGCTGGTCGTTTGTATGCACCGACTAATTAGTAGAATTTGGGATTCGGAACAGCTACCGGACGAGTGGAAACATGGGGTTATCTGCCCGATCTATAAAAAGGGCGACAAGTTGGACTGTGAGAACTATCGAGCTATACTATGCCGCCTATAAAGTGCCAAATTATTTTCCGCCGACTATCACGGATTGCGAACAGATTTGTGGGAACTTATCAAGCCGGCTTCGTGGAAGGTCGGTCTACAACGGATCAAATATTTACACTGCGGCAAATCCTCCAAAAGGGCCGTGAATACAGAGTTCTCGCGCATCATTTGTTCGTTGAGTTCAAAGCTGCATATGATACCATCGACCGGAAAGAGCTATGGAAAATCATAGACGAGAACAGCTTCCCCAGGAAGCTCATCAAACTGGTTAAATCTACGATGAATGGTACACAGTGCTGTGTTCGGATTTCGGGTGGATTGTCAAGTTCATTCGAATCACACAGAGGGCTTCGTCAAGGTGATGGTCTTTCATGCCTGCTGTCCAACATAGCGCCACAAGGTGTTATGTTATTGGCAGAACATTTGTGGCGGTGGCTGAACAGTACACCAGACTAAAGCGCGAAGCAGAAAAGATTGGGTTAAAGGTAAATACGTCTAAAACAAAGTACATGCTGGCTAGCGGAACTGAGGCCGAACGACACCACTTGAGCAGTAGTATATTGATCGATGGCGATGAGTTTGAGGTAGTCGATGAATTTGTCTACCTTGGCTCACTGGTAACGGCGGACAATGAAACCAGCCGTGAGATTCGGAGTCGTATTATCAGCGGAAGTCGTGCTTACTATGGGCTCCATAAGCAATTGCGCTCGAGCAGACTAAGTCTCCGTACAAAGTGTACCCTGTACAAGACGCTTATTAGACCGGTTGTTCTCTACGGGCATGAAACATGGACAATGCTCGAGGAGGACCTGCGAGTGCTCGGGATTTTCGAACGACGAGTGCTAAGAACGATCTTCGGCGGCGTACAGGAGAACGGAGTATGGAGGCGGAGAATGAACCATGAACTCGCACAGCACTATGGCGAACCCAGTATCCAGAAGGTGGCTAAAGTTTGACGGATACGATGGGCAGGGCATGTTGCAAGAATGCCGGACAACTACCCTGCAAAGATGGTGTTCACCTCAAATCCGGTAGAAACAAGACGACCAGGAGCGCAGCGAGCAAGATGGTTAGACCAGGTGGATCGAGATCTGGCGGAGAGTACTCGGTGTCCGAGGAATTGCAGAGCGGTAGCCCTCAACCGAGTTACATGGAGAATTTTTGTTCAACAGGCTTTGTCTAAGGACGGCAAGCCATCTAAGTAAGTAGGTAAGTAACGATATTAGATAGGTATTAGTTGAAAGCCCGGTTTTATTTGGGCTTCCGAATTGGCCTGACCTTAATGATGGTGATTATCAGTATTGCTAAAAATAAATGTCATGTTGAAAGTCGAGTTGATAAGCCGATTTGGTAGACGCTACCGAACAATCGGTTATGATGGGATGCGAAAAAATAAATATTCGTGACCTTTGGACAGCTTGGTCATCGGGGCATCATTATAGGGGCAGTGCGGGTAAGACCCTAGATCCCTAGAGTTTGACTAGAAACCATTAATTAATTGTGTTATTAAACGCTGAACATGTTAGTATTCATTACATCAGATATTTTAAAACAGATGCCACTGTAAATCGTCAAATGTTAAAATAATAAACAAAACAAACGCGATTGCAGTCGGTACGCAGCCCAATGAAAGGCCCTCATACACATGCGTTGGTAGGAAATGAACAAAATATTGGCGGGTCATTAGGGTCGTGCGCCGAACCCTAAATTTTTCTTTGTTGGTTAGTGGTACTCACACACAGCCGAGCCTGTTGGCCAAGCATGAGTTCACCAACATTTTCGATCAACGTGTTCACATGGTCGTACGTAATGGGCGTAGCGACGGAGGTCGGGGAGGACGGGGTTCAAACAGCTTGTACTGCGCCAAATGTAATCCGTAAGGGCGCATATGTCCTCTGTGAGCACGGTCTATCGGTCTAATAGGGGAATTGTACATTGTCAGATTCATACGGCGTTTTTGACTGTAATATCAAAGCCACCTGCGTAGCCAAGAAGTTTGCTACCTTTACTGAAAATCAAACCTCTCGTTTCGATATCTGCTGGTCGGATCACTTCATGAGTGATAATGCAGGATAAGTTGTCAGTAGCACCCTTGCTGCGTTTCGAAAAGTCTCGATTCTATGGACTCTAACAGCCTCTCCCAGCCGAGATTCGAATATACAACGTGCCTCAATGCCAACTGGGAGGTCAAAATTTTACCGTTTATCTTCCATTATTTCAATTTGATTTTTTTTTTGTCTAATGAAGAACACTCACAACCAAAATAGCTTTTAACTGTAAATAGTTCGCCATTTGCTGAATAAACTCCTTACGGTTAGGCTGTCATATTATTTTTGTAACCCCCCCAAGGAACATTTCTGGCAACGCCTGTGTCATACGTATATGGGGGCCTTAACTTTTCGCGAGTGAGTTTTAGGGTGACGCCAGAGTGGTAGCGACCTGCAACACGACGGGACTTTTTTTGCTGTAGTTATACGCGCAGCCTTTTTTCGCTCGAAGCAGGACAGTGCATTTAGCAACATGGGAGCGAAGTCGCGTCGCATCGCAGTCGCTCTTGCTCTGTACGGGGCCTTAAGCTTCAATTCTCAGAAGAAGTTTCAAACTAAGTTTCGCCTAAGGACACAGAATTCTCTTTGGCCCTTTAGACAGGCGTAACGGGTGACAATTAACCCTCTAACGGGCAACACCGTAAAAACGATGCGATCAAGCTAATGGCTATTTTATCATAAAAATAAACACAAAAAAACCTTAAGTTCTGATTTTCATGCAAAAATAATTATCTGGAGGAGCGCCAGGTAAGAAAAAGTGCAATTTCTCTTCTTCTTTTTTCATGTCTAACGCTCTGCCCAGATATTTTTTCAATTCAGATATATTACAAAATTAAAATAATGCATGAAATTTACTCATAGAATTTTTTTAGGTCAATCATTTTGCTCTAGATGTCCTTTTCCTTCAAAAGTAAAAAAGGGACCATTCGCGCATTAATTATTTCCCGAATTTTTCGGAATTTTTGTTTTTGAAAGATGATAACTTTTGAATGCATGGTCAGAATGTTATGATATTAGTATCAAAATGTTAAGAAATCTGTTCTGAACACAATTTGCGTATTGCCAATTAAAAACAAGTTTTGTATACGGCTCTGGAGCTCCAAAAGCGAAGGCCGTCTATAGACGGTCTTACCCGTTAGAGAGTTAAAATTTTGGAATTTATTTCTCAAGCTGTCAAAAAAAGACAAAGATATTTGAACAAGATCTGATTTACTGACATCAAAGACATATTGTCCATTGTTTAAAAAAAGTGAACATTTGAAAACGGTCCGTAATCGGTTCTTCGGCGAAGCTTCCGTTTGATGTCGGAATAGGAGCGTTCTACGCCCGTCATGCCAAGTTTGCGAATGCATCTCTTGATTCAACTGTTTGCATTTCGTGTAAGTAAGGTATGCCAAGAAGTTGTTTTATCCCGAAGAAATCTTTGATTGGACGACACTGAGGCAGATTTGTCAGCTTGTGGTTTTTGAGTACAAATGGGATCGAACGGGTATTCAGGAAGGATTGTGCTTTTTTGGCGTAATGCGATAAAGCTTTCATTCCTCCATTTATAATTCCACTGGAACTACCAAGTTTCCTGCCAGCTGTCATTCGTAATCAAAACAGAACTGTTTTCAGTTCGTAGTTTTCAATAAACAACACACCAGCATAATCGGAGTCGTACATACCATAATAAGAATGTATTTCCCTAATCGTCCGACTCAATAGCCTAATCGTGTGATTAAAGAACAGTTATTTTTAGAATGAACTGAAGCTTCCGTTGCTTGATTGAATTAACGACCCTGTTGCTATTACCGAAGAGTGAACAAGCATTAATATTAGTCAACACACACACGCACACACACACTTTTTCTGGCCTTCATTTGAACACCAATTGTGCTAAAAATTGCTAACCATAATAGAGTCAACATTGGAAATTGCTCAGAAATTATAAACACGTTCACAAACAAATCAGCATGGAGGCTTGTTTGGATTAACCAGATTAGTTATACGCCATTATACATTATTGTGTTTTATTTTGCCGTTTGCTGTTAGGCTGACCCGTTTTCGTTTTTTAGAGGTATTTACAATTTCAGTACACTTGCAATGTGTTAAGCCACGTAGACAGAAAATCTCAGATTCATGGCCAGAAAAATTCTGGACAGATTCTCGACTGCTCAGACATTCATAATTGACTAAAGTTCTTGTGAGCATCGTAGTGAAATACGAAAAAACTTTCCACGATTAAATTTCACTATAAATTGTACAGGCGTTTTTTTTTTCCATGTTGGGTATTTTTATCACTGCGACCATTTGTTTGATCTATTGTGATATATCCCCCATTTTACTATAGCTATGTTGTCAAGATGACGCACCACTATTAGAAGCGACCGTCATTGTTTGACTAATAGCATTTGTCCAGTCCGGTGATACATTTCGGATAAAGTGCACTACCGTACTGGGAATTGTCCTCCAAATATCAAAGGGTTCTAACAGCCCTCTGTCGAAGAACCTTAATCTTTTATTCAAAATTGCCGGACATCGGCATAACAGGTGTTCCGAGTCTTCCTTTTCTATGCCACAGAAGCGACATATATCATCTTGAAGTTTTCCCATTTGCTTCAGATGATAGCGGCTCGGACAATGTCCTGTTATTAGACCAGTATAGATGCTTAGATCTTTCTTTGAAAGCTCCAGTATTTTGCGAGTCATAGAAATGTTTGGAGAGATAAATCGTTTCGACTGCCTAGCATTGAAGGTGTTATTCCAATTTGATTCCACTTTCCTACATTCCCATGCCTTCAGCTCCATTTTTAAAACAGAAGCAGATAGGCCGCAAAAGGGCTCAGGTCCTATAAATTGATGAGAAGATCCGAATCTTGCAAGCGCATCAGCCCTTTCATTTCCATCAATTCCACAGTGACCTGGGACCCAATATAAGTTGACTTGGTTACGGCAAGATAATTTTTGGAGTGATTGAATACATTCCCAGACGTGTTTTGATGTGCATGTCGCCGACTTTGTACAGGCGTTATGCGTACTCTATTTTGGACGTTTACAGTAAAATCAAATAGAAATGTCCAAAATAGAGTATCACGTAACACCAGTCCGAAATATATAAATTATCCTATATTTCCCATATACCTAATCCTAATTTTTGCAACTTTGACGTCAATTGTGCGGAGAAACAATGGACGGAGCATTCTAGCTTAAGCAATGAATGCGAATCGGAATATACCGATTGTTGGAACACGTTGTCGAACAGGGCCTCGTGGTACGACACGGGTCTTAATAAGTCAATCGTTGCATATTCGAAATTCCCTTGTACTCTAACAGCTGATTGCAAAGTCTATCAATCAGCGGGCCAAGCTCAGAACTGCCCATAAATGAAAAAATGGCTAATATGCCACCGACATGAACTAGAGAAAAATGCAATTTTGTTACTTTTGTCTGTAAAAGATGTTTTACGCGGTAATGGCAACCTGTTTAATGTGCATATTGCCCCTCATACACGCCGGAGCTACACCGTTGAGTTCAAACAGCGATAGATGTGGCCAAATTCCCTCCGCCGGACGTTTTTACCGCAGTTGCCAGTTTTTCATTTATAAACACAAGTAGAATTTACAATTCGGGAGCAAATTTGGCTAACGTCCATACGTTATGAATTATTTCGTGTTAGTGAGCCTACAAAATGGCTTTGAACTACCTAAAACGGTACGGAAGCACCAGTGAAGACGAAGTGGACGACGAAACAAGTAATCCGTGCACCCCGGAGAAGTTGCCAACGAAGCGTGTGCTTCCAGCGCTTGAAGCCAGAAGGAAGAAGCAGCTACTCCATGCCGTCATTAATGGAAGCCGCGAATCCTGCCGTCTAGATTGTAAAAAAAGATAAAATGTGAAAAAATAACAAGATTCGATCCAAAAACTTTGCGATTGCTAACCTTACGTCTGAAACCACCACATGACATGATCAGTTTTAATGTGTGATGGAAAATAAGAGCACATCGGTTGCTGCGCATGCGGTTTGAACCCATTATGGATATTAGACAATTTCTCATTTATTTTGGATATTAGCCAAAATTGTTTTACGTCCTGTGCCTCCAAAAATACATTTTTTTACAATCGGCTTCCGTGGGAACATTGGTTGGAGTGTATGCTATCGTGTGATATTATGATCTCAATTTTGGAAAAAATGGCCTATTAGCCAATTTTTCATTTATGGGCAGAGAAGGTGTAGCACCGAGGTTTTGGTTTGTTTTGCTTTTGCCCAGCAGGACAAAATTCAGAATGATTTAAATTTAGAATGGTTCAAATTTCAGACAATTTCAAACTCCGGGTCTTCAGTATGAAATGCTCGTTAGTATAAATAAATAGGCTAATAGGATAAAATAATGTACATAATTTGGCATATTGCTAAAA
Source organism: Sabethes cyaneus (assembly GCF_943734655.1). NCBI lineage: Eukaryota > Metazoa > Arthropoda > Insecta > Diptera > Culicidae > Sabethes > Sabethes cyaneus. Next base: position 35,503,016 of record NC_071353.1, on the reverse strand, counting down.
GTCCCTAAAAAGAAGACCTTACTGAACGCGGGTATTGGCATGACATCCCATTACTCTGCATTACTTTTAAAGTATTCTGCAAGCTGTTCCTTAACCAGATCCTGGATAAGATCGACGCTACTCTCTGGAGACCGTAATCTGGGTTCTACGTTGGCCGATCATGTGGAAACCATGTCATAGCGTTCTAAATCATATTAGAGCGGATCAAGAAATTCCAGGATTCTCTGGAATTGATGTTTATTGACTTTGAAAAAGCGTTTGACCGATCCAACAACGACAACATCTGGGACGCAGAGGAGTTCTAGATAAGTTAGTCCATCAGATCGAAGCTCGAGGCGTTCTCGCGTCTTATCACCGCTGCTTTTTCTAATCGTTATGGATGAAATACTAGTTGGATAGTAAATCCAATCGAAGATTGCCCTAAAATCCTCTAAGGATGGAACTACTAAATTACCTTGATCTGGCTGACGACATTGACTTGCGCTCCCAAAACCATGCAGAGCAAGCTAGATAACCTCTTCGAGAGCTTCCAGGCAATAGGTTAAGCAATTGAAAACTTTTTAATATTTCGGTAGTTAGACAACGCCCGATGATCATTCCAAGGTTGATATAGCCACACATATCAGGAAGGCCTGGGGGCCTTTGCAGGTCCGCGAAACATTTGGCGCTCATATCAAATTTCCAACGCCATATTTATTAGGTGATGCCTGGGATATCTCATTCATGCCTGGTAGTTGGCGACAGTTGGATATCCAATAAGGAACTCCGTCGTCGAAGTCACCCATGGCCAATAGCAACAGGAATCCGAAAACGTAAGTGGAAGTTGTTCGAACACACCTTGACACTTGACTGTATTTCGTAAGGATAACAAAGCAGAGGCAGATCCAGAGTTGCCCAGAGGCTCATGGGGACGCAGTTTAGCCAACGATATCTGGGCTGTTGATCAGAGTCTGTCCTAGCGACAAGTAAAAGTAGTAAAATCTGTGATTTCATCCTTTTGTTCTGCAATATCGGCGGACATGGATCAATAATTAACTAAGCTTATTCAAGCAGATTATACTTTCTGTAAAAGAATATTTAAAATTTTATTTCAGTGACTAAACAGGTTCAAATCGTACTATCGGATTCTTTAGACACACTATGGCTGAAGCATCCACCCAATGGTTTCATCCGTCACTGTACAGCTCTGCTGGCAAATATCAAGGCAAACAACGAACATGCAAAAGTAATAATCAGTCAAGCACAAGCTTCGTTTAATGCTGTAGTTTTGATAGCAGTCTGGATTCACAAATTCATTTTCAACGATTTATGATGTTTGCGGCCTTCACTGATTATTTGAATATGTTCAACAATAGCTTGTACATCCCACTAATTGCATCGGTGATATTGGATCCCTGGCTATTCTATACATTATACGTAAACAACTCCGAGCTTGTCAAGAATTCACGATTTGTTTTTCATGGTAAAAGATTGTACACACAACTTCTGCATTGAGTTTACAATCAAACTGCACGATTAGGTTCGGCTGTAATCTTTCTTCGACATTCCTTTCCGCCACATTGAGAAGAAATGCAGCAAATGTAGGAAGAAAGAAATGAAACTGGGTAGAACGTATAATTAAACCACGACCTTGGACACTAACACTGGCACAAGGCAGACAGTCTAGACTCGAGACCGTCAAACCGAGTCCGGGTCCGGAGTACCCGCACACCGCCATGTTTTGTAGCCGTGCGCGCGCGGTTTGTTAACATGAATCACTTATTTCGAAAGTGAAAGTATTTTCGTTTTTTGAGGAATAAACATTGATGGTTTGATCTAAACTAAAACAAGTCATTCTAGTTATATCGAATTGGAAAAGTTTCTATTTATTTCACAAAATTGAATAAATTTAGCATCTGCTTCACACACCGCTAAAGGTAATTATAAATATATAATAGCGGTCGTACGCCGAAAATATATTCGTTAAGTTTTCGACACATTCCTTGTAAATTTATTTTTAAATTATGTTCCTATCAGTCGGCTTGTTGCCACACGATTCTAAAGCTATCTACCTGGTAACAGCAATGAGTAACTAGTAATTGAAACAAATAAAAACATGAGTGGTAACCGAAATTGTAGAAATAAAAGTAAAAGTAGGTATGTTACTGGTTCGGCTTGTTCGAAAAATAATACAATCAATGGGCGGCATACCTTCAGCATAACTGGGTACACTTGATTAACGCGCTTTCACATTTTCAATGATTTTCATTCTAAATATATTCCTCCGTTCTATCTTTTTCTGTTAACTAAACGCAGTCACGATACGCTTCATTTTTTCTCACGTCGCACACGTGTTTCCTACTCTACGATTCAAACGCTACATCAACACTAGCGCTCAGTCTGGTTGATTTAGCATGCAGCGTAGAAACATACCGAACGTCTCACTACACTTACCATAACCAAACACCACGGTCGCCTTTTTTCTCCAATCCATCCAGGACAATTTGCTTCAGATCACCAGGAGACGAACGAACGATAATTTTTCCATTTTCATACCCTTGCTGCTCACTCCCGCCATTAGCCGCAGCTGCAGCTGCTGCTGCCGCCGTTGTCCCATTTTCCACCCGTGACACATCCTTTTCGACTTCTTCCCCGCTCATTTTTACACAATAAATGTAGCGAACTTGCGGCGCCCAACTGTCCACTAGCTAGCTAGAACTGTTGCTATAACGAAAACACAACAGATGATGCTTCTAAATTGTTGATTTGCGTACTATTTTCGTCAGAGATCGGACTCGAGCCAACAGCTTCACATGCAATGCTGGATATGCAGGGCTAATGGCCGAATGTTTATCAATACTAATACTGCTTGGCATTCAGTACAAGCCGATAAGGTTTTGCATATTCAGCTTTTTCAACCAAAAACTTTACGCTTCAGCGGAAACATAAGTGTTTTGCCTTATGCCAGCTAAAGATGAACTGAGCCACTCCCGGATTGCCGAAGGGCTAGACTCCTAGATTTTTCTTATCAACATTGGCATTGCTGTTTGTTGTTGTATTATTTATATTGGTAAACTTATCACCACCGGTCACTACACTACGTATACTCTTCTTTTAATCACCCTGGTTTCGAAAATATTACCAACGCCATATGTTACGAGGTTAATCTATTCGTTGTCCAGTCAATGAAAAAGTTATCAGTGCGATTCAAGTTTTACTTCATATAGTCACTGTTCTGTATTTAATATTCTACCGTATTTCAATCGGACACGCTGTACTTGTCACTTGAAATAGCACGATGAGGCTAGCACGAGTGCTGGTCAACTACTGATTGACAGTGGTCTCTGTTGCCACTCAAGTAAACGAATCTGTTACATTGACTTTTACTATATTTACACTCTCTTGCTCTTTCCGAATGAATGGAGACGCCGTATACACGTTCCGGTTTTAAACTGAGCATGATAGTGATGGCACCGCGCGGTGGCAAAAAAAATTGAACTGCTGCTGGCTTAGAGCGCTGGCGCGCTCTCTCCGTTCCGTTGTGTTCTCTGAAGCGGATGTCTTCCTGTAAAACACGAGAGGACAACCTTTACACTGTGGGCATAAGTTATTAGCAACGGTGCTACTTTCTTTCAGCTTTATTCTTGATTGTAAAGTAGGTATTGGTTACACTTACTTATTCTTACTTAAATAGGTTTATTTCTAATTCCCGTCGTAATAAGTAAAGCCATTCTAATTTTCATCATTTGTTGGATGGATTTAATAAATACTCTTAAAGTTCTTGTGCTGATTTGTCTAAAATACACTTACCTTCCGATCCGTGAACTTTGAAATCACTGAAAAGCGATTATTAAAGCATATTATTGAAATTACGCAACTGACTTGATTTCTAAAATTCGTCGTACCGTTTTAAAATCCGTCCATCAAAATTTTTCATCGGCCGAACTAAAAATCACAACAATGTTTACGAAGCTAACGCGCATGTATTTGTGTAGGACGGCATGACAAATGTTATTCTGCAAAATTTCTGCAGGTCAGGCAAGTTTTCCTGGCTGTAGAATAACAACAATGCCTTGCGTGAGCTATTTTCATTTGTTGAATGACGGCAACTAAAACGATTAGTCGACATTTTCTCCTTCGTCGCACGAAAAAACGTAGGAAATTTGGCTGGTAGGACTTCTTTAATGATAAATAGCATTTAAGTAGATCTCAGCTCACTTTGATTGATCGCGTATGATAGATAACAAACTAAAATATTACGGAATAACTAGTTTTGCATTGTGTGTCATAAAAATGCTGATATTTTAAATAATATGTGTTGGATAGGACGGCCTCCCAGTTGGCCTCGAGGTAAGACGCTGGTCTAATAAGCCAGTCGTCGTATGTTCGAATCTCGGCTGGGAGAGGCTGTTAGAGTCAATAGGATCGTAGCACTGACCCCGCACTGTCCTGTATTCTAATAGCTGGTTGCGAAGTCTGTCGTATAAAAACAGAAGGTCAAATTTCGATAACGGAATTAGCACCCAGGCTTTGCTTTTTTTTTGGATAGGACGGGAATAGGCAATTACGACGAAGCAGCAACATACCCTACTTGAAAAGTATCGGGATTTTCTTGTTCAAATGGTCGCCTCTATTTTACATACCATAGAAATAGAAATTTCGCTTTCATTCTGACGATTCGCTTTTCCGTACCGTCCTTCGGGGCTACTTTAGACATACTGAAATTGTGGAAACTTATAGAACTAGAAACCATTAACAACTAATCTAAACCTATACCTATAAAAATGGATTTCTGTCTGTCCGTATATTCCTTATAGAATCGAAAACTGCTGAACCGATCGGCGTGAAAATTTGCATGTAGGGGGTTTTTGGGGCGAGGGATGTTCTTATAGTGGTTAGAGACTTCTCCCCCCACTAAGAGGGGGGGCTGCCATACAAATGAAACACAAATTTCTGCATAACTCGAGAACTAATCAAGCAAATGGAACAAAATTTGGCATGTGAAGGTTTCTGGAGGCAAGATTTTTTTCTATGGTGAATTAGGACCCCTACCTACTTTAGAAGGGGGGCTCCTAATCAAGTGAAATACAAATTTCCTCATAACTCCAGAACTAATCAAACAAATGGAACAAAATTTGGCATGTGGGTCTTTTTGCAGGCAAATTTTTTTTCTATGGTGAATTGAAACCCCTCCTCACGTAAGGGGAATTACGACCCCTCCCTCCTTTAATAGTGTGGGGGCTCCTACACAAATGAAATGCCAATATCCTCATAACTAGAGAACTAATCAAGCAAATGGAACCAAATTTGGCATGTGGGGGCTTTTGGAGTCAGGAATTTTTTATGATGGTTTGAGACCCCTCACCCCTGTGGTAGGGAGATAAGGACTCGCATACAAATCTCCATCGGTCCATCTCCTTCAGTTATCTTTTGGCATAATGGACCAAGGCCAGGTCGGCCAAAACACCACATCCACCAGGCAACTTCGTGCTGCCTATTACCCCATGCACAGCGGCTTGGACATTCCCTTTTCGTTGATCGTCGCTTTGAGTGTCTCGGCGCCTCTGTAATCTATAGTCTCTGTAGTGTGATTGGACTCCATCGCTTACCTCGTTAGTGGGGCATAATGTACTCAGTGCTTTGCTAGTCATTGCCGTCCAACATCAAGTTGGTCTCATCATCCTTTGCCGGAAAGTTGTTTTTCACCAGCAACTTCAATCTTAATTGACTACTACTCAGGTATGACCGACCTCGACTGACGAATCCACATATAAATGCCCATTTTGGCGAGGTACTTCTTCAAGGTTTGGCTCCGACCTGCCTAAGGCGCGGATGGCTGAGGGCACATTGCTTTCGGTGCACCGTTTCAGCTTCTGCTGCACTTAACCTTTGAGGATGTTGTATGTGCCGGATCGGTTATATCCAGCAGACAGGAAGTGCCTCACGATCTCAAACTTTTTCATTTTAGGCTGCAGCTGGCAGTACGATCAAAGCATCGAGTGTAGTTGCTTGACTGTTTTCGTCACAGCTGCTAAGAATCAGTTGATAACGCTGTCAAATAATTTCTATACATAATCGGGTTGTTATGATTGGCGGTACATAGGTGGATTCATGGCAAAAATCAGTTCGTTTTTATGCATATTCTAAAATTAACAATTGTCGACAGTTATTTGCGCTATATACTACATGTTCAATAAAAAATTTAGTTATTTTTGGATAATTTAGATTTAGCGGTTAGCGAAATTTTCGCTAATTTTAGTTTATCGATTAGCGTTTAGCGATTAGCGAGCTGACTTTTTCGGCTAGCGGATTTGCGGTTAGCGGTGCCACGCCCACTGGACAAGTTTGTCGGGTCAGCTAGTAATTGATAAACATACTTTTTATTTCTAACAGCATAGAGCCGCAGTGGCTCTTGCCGTATCAGGCATTCCTCACCACTGCATTTCTGGGCTACTCGTCGCCAATTCGTTGAGCGTATCGACACATGCAAGTTGGCTTCAACCTGATCGAGCCATCTAACACGTTAGGTCCCTATATTCCTGGTGCCGGTGGGGCTCTTGAAGAAAACGGATTTCACTGCACAGCCACCCGGCATACCATATATTAGATTTTCAATGCATTGATTTGTAACCAAATCCTCTTAGCTTCCTTTTTCAGTCTGGCGAAGATTGCTACTGCTACTAGGTCCCGAGTTGAATGTTGTCAATTTGGTTCAAGGTTTGTCGGTCAGGTGATCTCCAGGTGGCTTTGGCTCCAGGCTCCTCAATGGCGATCTAGATGTCCCATGCCGAGCAACTGTCGTACGTTGCCTCTAGCTGCGTGTAGAACGCTTCCTTCTCGTTGTCAGATCTACCTTCGTGTGGACAGTGAATGTTTATGATGGTGTAGTTAAAGAAACTACTTTTTATCCTCAATACATCCTTTTGTTGATCGTTTTTCAGTCCATTATGCGATGTTGCACACTACCCATCACTACGAAGCCCGTTCCCAGTTCGTTGGTCGCTCCACACCTCTGGTAAAATTGGGCTTCGCCGCCACGGATCCTTCACAGCTTGTCGTCTCTGCGACAGATCAGCTACAGTGCACGATGCTGAGCTGTGGGGCTTCTAACTGATCCAGCAGCTTCCAGTCGCCATTCACGAAATTTAGCAATATGCAGTTTCAGGTACCAAGCATCCATTTCATGTCCTTGTTTCGTCACCATTGTCCACGCCGAATGTTCTGAGTTGAATTTTCTTGATCGTTCGTAGTAGAAAGGTTTAGGTAGGAAGCTTTACTAGGGTCACGCTACCGAATCTCGTGATGAGGCTGTCATCTTATAGTGCCGAGACAACACAATGCCTCTTTCCCTATTGGTGTGCGACCTTAGAATTCCACCGGGGTTGGTTATTTGATCTCCGCTAAGGTTGCTCGTCTTCTGGCTGGTACCACGAGGAGGTAGGGATAGGAGTTTTTGGATAAGAGGCGAAGGACCACTATGCAGTTTGTGCTGCGCATTGTGCAGCCAATTAATTAATAAGTTTAACCTAAACCTTCACTGCGCGCGCTTTAGCTAGAATTTTAGATAGCCTTTTTCCTCGAGATAACAAAAAAGGCAAAGATAAATTACGATTATTCAAGCTTAATTGGGAGGAATGGTAATTGGATTAAATTAAAGAAGTAAGATGGTTAGTTCATTACATGAGCGATGGAGGGAGGGGAATGGATATTTTAGAACATTTTAAGACCGAAACAGTCGCATCTACAAATTGTTGCTTTCTGCTATATGCCATACATTTGAATGATATATGCCCTATCCCTAGCTTTAAAGACTAGTTACGCTAATGTCCGATTAGTAAAATTTGTTTCCTCTTTCTCCGTCGTACTAAGCCGAGATTTTTTATGCTTCCGGTAGACATTCATGCGTCGTCGGGTCACACGTACATTACGGAACGTGAAACGTAGGCAGACAATTGCTACACAAAGGACTAATTCCGATACATGGAAAGCCGCGATCTTTTTGTAGTTCACGTTACGCGCATTGACGAGTAGAAAATCTACATCGCAGTCATTCATAGTAGCTTAGAAGTCCAGATTGTACCAACGACAGAGCATAAAGGGTGTTACGATAAAAATTTGGCCCACTTGATGCTTTTCTTTTACCATACACTAGCTGACACTGCTAGCTTTGTATTGCCACAAATTAAACTATGAATTAGGGCCCTCTGGAAGGGAGGCTGCCATGCAAATGAAACACAAATTTTCTCAGAACTCGAGAACGAATCAAGGAAATGCGATTTTGTGGACCGTGCTACTATTCTTGGTGTAATATTTGAGTCGAACTTACACTGGAGTTGTCAAATCAATGCTCATGTCGCACAGTGGGACCATTCTGGAAAAAGGCGGTCAAAAGTCTTTTCTCGCTTTTCCTTAGGTGCTTAGGTGTCTTAGGAGAAGTTTCATAAAAAAGTACTCTGCATCTAAGACATTTTCCTATAATTGGATATTAAGGGGAAAACAATTCTGAAAAAATTATTTTTTATAGAAACTAGATAACTTGGTCATGTGTTTGGCAAAGTTGTAGAACTTTGAATTTCATGAAACTTTGTCGAAGATACTAAGTATCTGCATCATATGGTTTGCGAGATATAATTGACTATCTGTCGTGACCCCCTTAAAATTAGTTTTTTAAACTTTTTGTGCACAAAACCTCATCTAACAGGTTCGACATGTTCTACAAACTTTTGGATGCTATCAAAATACGTAACTTTCTAGAAGGTGTATATATCATATGTTGCTTTATTTGCTTTAAAAATGGATTTGAAGCATAATTTTTACCGTTTTTTCAAGTAATTTTTTCCGTAAATAGGCACCTACTGGCAGCTAAAGTTAGCATCGCTTTAACCGCCATAGAATATAGTATAAGTGTGCCAAAAAGTTTTGGCCGGGTCTGGCCAGGCATTTTGGTTATTTCAATTATGAATTACATACATATATGCTGGTTTTAGTAAGTTATCAGGGTTTTATTATTCGTACATGTTCATAATGATATCACAGGACCTCGTCCACGTCTGTTTTGCTATCTTTTGCAGAATTATTTTCGTTCTGGGATTTTTGTAAAAGTTTGTATGCTGCAGGTAACAACCGCATCGATTGTTTTACTGTTGGTCTTCTTAAAGTTGAAATCAATGGATCCGACGTCATTAACAATCTTTTGAAAACATTTTCGTTTGTCGTTTGCAATGGAGGGAGCGCGAGAGCAATTTTATGGCCGGCGTAAGAGGGGCCTCCCCCTCCTATACAAATCAAACACTAATTTCCTCAAAACTCGAGAACTAATCAAGCAATTGGAACCAAATTTGGCATGTGGGGGTTTAGGAGGATAAGGACTCTCATACAAATAAAACAGAAATTTTTTGCGTATGTGCCATATTTTCTGCTATGTAATAAACAGTAATCTGTGAAAGTAAACTAGTTAAACCTTCTCGGAGCAAAAGACAATGAATCGACGCCGTTAACTTACGTGCCTGTTGCCATTCATGTCAAAGGAAGGAAGGAAGAAGGAAATTCGAATGGCACGTCATATTTGCGATGAACGTGCTTTGGCGAGTAAAAGTAAAATTATTGAAACATGTCCAGCTACGCATCATCATATTTAATATAATAATTCATTACTATTTCAACCTTTATGATGCACACAAGTGATTTTTAAAAGAAATCTATGTCTCAATGGTTGCAGGCGTTGTACTTATGAGCCCCCGTCCATGTATTTTACAAGCCACCATTGCATTCAATGAAGAATTGAATCTTAATATTTCGCTCTTCTCTTTTAAACATGCACTTAAACAATGGCACTCGCAGATTCTTCTAAACATACATATGCCAAAAATACAGTTTTCAATCTTTGATCTAATGATCTGATATAGTCCTATGTCACCCATTCGTATAACCCTTAGGGCTATATACCTTGCAGTTTTTGTTTGAAATGAGCGGTAAATGGAGCTGAGATGGCGACCGTATGGTATTTTGCATTATTTGAGATTCACCTAATTGTAGCATGAAAAAAGTTAAAGTTGTTAAATAAATAAATGGAACCAAATTTGGCATGTGGGGGATTTTGGAGGCAGGATTTTTTTCTATGGTGGCACCTCTAAAAGGAAGGCTCCCATACAAATGGCAGCCCCCAGCAAAAAAGTAGCACCTTTGTCTAGGTTTATTTGTTTTTCTAGGTCTACTGACCTCTATTACTTGAATCATCAAAGATTGAACTCCTCAGGAACTTGCAAAACTCGAGATCGTGACAAAGATCATCCGAAATTTACTTATTTATTTATGTACAGCGCAGTTTAATTTGTGGGAATACAAAGTTTGCCGAGTCAGCTAGTTTTCTATAAAGACTGTTTGTCGCGAGGACGCATATTTAATGATTTATAAAATATTTTAAAAAAACACCCTGCCAGTACCTCGTAAAGTAGGAGTAGAAGTTAGTGAATATAGGGGATAGATTTGCACTTGTTCACTCTTTGCCAGCTACTATAGTAAGATCAAAGTTTATCGTTTATTGGTCAAACCGGTCCCGTGTCACTCCCATAGTTTGATACCAAAGGTTGCTTCATGTCCTGAGATTTCGGCACCTTAACCTAATATAGGCAACGCTAATAGTGAATTGTTTTTCACAGCAGATATATCCAACTTAAACGTCGCGCCCTGTTGTGCCCATCCCATGGTGGCACATATTCGGGCACATGCCTTTTGTGTATTATCAGAACGACAGAGGTTCGAGGACTAGAATTGCTTGACGGCGTTTAGTGTTATCCAGTTAAGGGTATGCCGTATCGCTAATTTTCACGAAAACGTGACTTAGGACTCAACAGCAGTCATGCAATTTTTCGCATGGTTTTGATTTATTCCGTTGCGATTGTAACAAATTGATCCGCTATCACTTATGGGCTGTTGGAGTGAATGGCCATTATAAATGCATTCGTTTTCCAAGTACTGTGATGAACTCGAGCAAAATTGCTTCGAACATAAAATGTTCTAAAATACCAATGTGCTACATGTTACTCTTCCTCAAAAAAAACTCAGAAGAATCTTGAAAATGTCGATTTGATTCGGGGCAGCCAACCTGGCTTCCAATGTTTTTGAAGAACTACGTCGTTTCTCGTTTCGCATGCATTGCTAATACTGTTGTTTTAAATCTCACCTTCCAAAACAGAACGTTTTCAGTGACATTTGAAATGAAATCCATAGTCAATTCACAAGTCCAAATGTTATAATTCATATACCAACCATATACCATATCGTGGTTTGTTCATATGTTGTAGCATTAGTAAAATAAGTATTCGACAAATTGGTTCACACAGCTTTGTCCAGGGTAGTTACGTCCATTATTTTTAAAGAGTGCGTGAAACAGCCATACCGCCTTTTAGAGTATGCTTCCTCTATTTGGGCTCATTCTCCCGTAATGCAAACCTTTGCAAACTTTTTTGCGAACCATCTTTATGCCAGGTTTCACGGAATGATCCTGTAAATATTTGCAGTTGTCCAGATCGTTGACAATTTGTTTGAAAGCTACTTCTCTTGGTTAACGCTAAATTTGACAAAAATTTGGTCGACGGCACAGGCATAGGGTGTATCTTCATTTTCCGTATCAAAACTCAAAGTTTCATCAAAAGCAAGTTTTTTTTCAAGGATATATAACTTCTAATTTTTATTCCTTCTTTATATACGAAATTGTGTAAATTATCATCAATTTTCTTTTCCTCTTTATCTGCTTCTAATTACATTGCCTCTCTGTCTTCACGAAGAAAAGCCCTTTCTAACGTGCGCTTCTAGTCGCGCTCGTTTGCTTTTGTTAGCCCAGACGATAAATCTGGGATAAGTCCATTGTTCAATAGAAAGAAATAATGGTTGGTGTATAATAAGGGTAATAGTAAACAAATATAGTAAAACGATTAATCAGCATCATCATCATCATCATCATCATCATCATAATCATCGTCATCGTCGTTATCATCATCAAAACTTGTTTTATATGAAGAGTTGTTTATTCGTTTTTTTTTTATTTTATTGTGTTATGTTATAATAGCTTAGCTCATCAATGTTCTGTTCAATCGGTATTAAACAATGTCTCAACTGCCCTGAACCCTAGCCTATAACTGAAATGAAAAAATCAATAGTTCAATAGTTATCAGTAGTATCAACGTCGTTTCCTATGTTGCTTAACCGTTTTGTGATTGAGTTTCCGGTGTTCTTAGTTCACACGCTTGCGGCAATGTGATGGAAGCTCTCTGTTCCGCTTAGTAGTTTAGTACTTCTTTTGGTTTCACTGGCTTTGCTAATTTCTCCCTTTTCAACATCATGCCCATTCCGGATTGGCCCATCCTGACTTGTTTTCAACGAAGGTGAAATCGCAAAACCCTTCATAACGTATTGTGACTGGTCACACCTTTATAAGGCTGCTCAATTCTTATTCAAAAAATGGCTAGTTGTTGTTTGCTTCCAGCGCTCGTGCACACGATCGTTCCGTTCCCTTTTCCTTTCTTTTTTTTTGTTATCCTAATAATAGCTAAAGATGTAATAATAGTTGCAATAACAGTTGTCGATTTTTTATTGTTGTTTTTCCTTCAACTTAAAACTGGGTCTATAATGATCCTATCGCCTTTTTTCATTCCGGTTTCTACTTTGACGGCACGTTGACGATTCAAAAAACACACATTTAGAACGTTTGTTTGCTCTTGTTTCAATTTTTGAAACACTATCTGCTTTGGGAGGCGTGTTTTCAACGTATGCTATTTTATATTTGTATCTCGTTTTTATAATTCTACTTTTGTCTATTCATTGCTGTGGGTTGGTTAGGTATTTTTTGTTTGATATCTCTCTGTCTATGAAATTGGATAAAAAAAATTAAATTCGATGAAGTAATTTATTGTTAAAGCAAAATAACTAAAGTAATATATGGGTAATAATTTATCAGACTTTCTAACCTGACACAGCTTGGGCCAGTGGTTGGTTCTGTTGTAAAGACTGTGCCAATATTGCAATAGGAAGAAGTTAACTAAAAATTGAAGGCTGTAGATATTTGTTTATAAGCAGCGCGCTGGTTTATGAATCAACTAAAAAGCACATATTGCCGTTTTTCAAACATTACAGGAAAAAAACAATGAAAATACTAAAAATACTATTGTCAGAGCAAGTTTTATACACGAATCACATGCTACGCAGAGGGATGCAAAATATGGTCCCGTCCATTTTATTGTCACATTGATAGAAATCACATTATTAGAAAAAGAAAATCGAATATCAATTTTTCGTATACTGAAATGGAAACTAATAAAACTGTTGTTGTGATTTCATTTTTCTTTAAGTACAAATTCGTAAACATCTAAATGATTATTTAAAAAATCCCTCCATTTTATATTCACCAAATACGGTTTGCTGTATTTCTGTGCTATTCGTACTAGTATCTTGGCACCCTCGAAATGTTTTGGCATCATTTAATAAAACTGTACCAATGGCTGTAACAGCATAATTTGCCTCCTCTGCGTTATGAGCTGTATCTAGCTTTAATGCAGTGCTGAGACCACTCTACGATCATTAAACAAATTGCTTTGGATTTGTTCTAAATGTTTTTCTTTCACTGAAACAAGTTACTAGAAAAATACAAGAGATTAACACGACTGATTTAATTTCATTATTCTAAACAAAATAGTTTTAAATTTTGTTTGTCTTTTGATAAGTTAATTTACAATTGACACTGACACTGGTTCTAACAGTTGTGAGTTATTCAATATTCATAACAGTTTGTCTGAGTATGCAATCGTTTCATCAAATATTTTGTTAGAACTAAATTTCAAATGTTTTTGCTACGTTGACTGTCTTTCAAATCATAATTTTTCTAGTTTCATCTGATGTGTAAATAGAGAAAACATAGGCGTAGGGCCTATTACAGCAGCGGAGAATAACCGTCTAACAGAGAACCGCTTTTTATTATCATTTTGCAGATATGGTAAATCTATACCGAACTAAACACAAATACACTTTAAAACCATATATCATATTGGTGATCTGTTTAATAATATTCAATGTACAATAATCGTACAGTCTAGCATACGCATGTGATACTTTGATAAGATTTCTTTTTTCAGCAACCACAGCCCAGAAACCAGCTCAAAATTAAATCGACAACCATTTTCAGACCATATAAAGGCAAAATTTTAGTTCTGTTAATGTAAGGCAAACACTATCTGTTAGAACTGATAGCAGCGACAGAATAGAGAACTTTGTCCGAAATAGGATAAGGATGAAAAAATAACTAAAACTGGACGCACAAAACACAAAACCGACCATCAAGCGAAACTTTTAATGGACATTATGAAAAAGAAAAACTAATTTAAAATCCTTGCACGTAGAAACCAGTTCATTACCGTTTAACCTTCAATGATTTTACGTTTTTTGTATCTTATTTCTAAGCTAGGCGATTGTTTTTATATGCGAGTAAATGGGCCTATCATTATGACTTTGTATATTTACGCGATGCCAAGAGCTTGAATGTTATGTTTTAAGAGTAACCGAGATATTTTTGCTATTACTACAAACTGAACAAAAGCAACACAAAGCCACCCTTTTCTGGTGGCGTTTATCGTAAATGTGTGTTTTTCTCATCTCCTGTTGTGGTACTACGATGTGAAGGATGGGAATTGATTACACCTTAGGCGTTATCGCCATAGTCACGATCACCCACGTTCAAGCGGTCGGGAGCTGCAGTTACCGAGAAACCCAAAATTCGGTTATCAAGCTTGGTCATTTTGTTTTTCTTCACCTTCTTGCCCTTGCCCTGCGGGAGTAACGGTTGTGTTAGATTATGTTGATCTGTTTAAAGTTCTTTTTGCGGCTTACTTTGATTTCCTGAAAATCATTAGAAGAAGGATTGATGGCCGGAGCCGGTTTGCACATATCGTCAATGTGTGCGTTCTTTTGGCGCATCAGGTTTTTGTATTTGGAGCGTCTTTCCAGAAACTGCCTAGCAAATTCGGAGCATTCTTTGGTTTCACCTGTAATAGAACCAGAGAATAGAACCTTATAAATAGATGCGTTTAGATTTACTCAATAAAGCCTCCAAGTAAAGAATTTGAAACAACTGCTGAATAAAGCAAACCTATTAAAACAATATTGCCCAATTAATTTTTTCTACGAAATCTTTTTCCACAAAACCATAAACATTTATGTCGTAAAGTGCTACGTCTGAAACTTTGTATCTGTATAAAAAGGGATTTCTGTCTGTCTGTCTGTTGGTATGTTCCTTATAGAATCGAAAACTACTGAACCGATCGGCGTGAAAATTTGCTTGTAGAGGTTTTTGGGGCCAGGGAAGGTTAGATGGTTAGATGCTTATGATGGTTAGAGACCCCTCCCCTCACTAAGAGGGGGGCTCCCATACAAATGAAACACAAATTTCTGCATAACTCGGGAACTAATCAAGCAAATGGAACAAAATTTAGCATGTGGATGTTTTTGGAGGAAAGAAATTTTTCTATGATGAATAAGGACACCTCTCCTTTTTAGGAAGGGGAGGCTTCCATACAAATGAAATACAAATTCTCTCATAACTCTAGAACTAGTCAAGCAAATGGAACCAAATTTGGCATTTGGGGGGTTTTAGCGGCAGGGATTTTTATGATGGTTTAAGACCCCTCACCCCTGCGGTAAGGGGACAAGGACTCTCAATCAAATAAAACAGAAATTTTTGCTTAACTCAAAAACTAATCGAACTCGAGAAATTTTAGACTCTTCCATAAAACATTAGTCAATAACAAGACCACCAAAAACTATCAATAGCAACACTAGATGATTCAGGGCGAGTCGGCCGCAGCCCGGGAGTGTTGTCGGCGACTTGCCGTCAGAAGTGCAGGCCACTGCGAGGTGGTAGCCAGCCCACAGATTTCACCTCTGTCTAGGTTTATTTATTTTTCTAGGTCTACTGACCTCTATTACTATCTTTCAATTGGGTCCGAACGAGCAACAGCGAGTGGTATTCCGCGAAACTTTATATTCCGCGTTATGGTCAACCGAGAAGTGGTGTTCCGCAAAATGGTATTCGGCGAAATGTTATATAATCATGGCGCATATTTTAATGCTATCCGCTTTATTTTATCAGGCTAAGCAATGGGGGGAGTTGTTTTCTACTTTACTGTGAGGAAATTTGTATATTAAACCACCCATAAACTCCTCAGAAACTTGCAAACTCGAGATTGTGACGAAGGTCATCCGAGACTCACGATTTATGTACAGCACAGTTTAATTTGTGGCAATACGAAGTTTGTCGGGTCAGCTAGTGTTTTAATAAAAAGATGACAAAAGCTATAGTGACGTTGAGAAGATATCTAATAGGTATTTTACGTGTAGAGTAAGACGACTCGTTTATGGTATTCGGCGATTCATAGCAAAATTTGAACTTTCTCGAGAGCGCACTATTGTGTGCGATTGACTCTCCTGGTAGTTCTGCATGATCGAGGCGGATAGCGGTTTAGCAGTTTTCGACGACCGACTTCAATTGAATACCATACTTACCAAGATACAGTCGAATGTAATCCTTAACTTCGAACGGTGATTCAATATCTTGAAGAAAGCCAACAAAAATTGGAACTGTAACAAGAAACAAAACGGTCAACACTTCAAGTACGACGCGAATGCTTATACAATGTCAACTTACTATCAACGTTACTGTTCAGCGAAGTCAGTGCCCGGGTACACCAGCTTGTAAACTCGCTAGTCTGATCCGGCACCGAAGCACGTTCCTTCCGTTCACCGCCGGCATTGGACGGCCCGGGCGCATTTTTGCCGGTGTTGGGTCCTTTGTGGGCAATAGGATTTTTGCCTTGTTGTTGTTGTTGTTGTTGATTCTTTTGCTGTTGCTGCTTCGCAGCTGCAACTGCATTCGAAGAAGAAACGGTCGAGATACTGCCCATTGTTTTGCTCTTGCTCAGCATTTGCTTCTGATTCTGGGCCTGCTGTTGATGCTGAGCAGACTGTTGCTGATTTTGCTTGTGACGGCCATTCTTGGCTGAAGGATTCGGTTCCTCCCAGAAACCACTGGAGCTCATCAGGTTTTCATCTCCAGAATGACCCCAAAGCTTGGTGGTGTTCCAGGTAAGAACGTTACCGTGACTCTGCCAGACAGCCGTTCCGAGCAAATCATCTTTCTTCGACTGTTTCGAAGAGGAAGCTGCAATTGCAGCTGCAGTAATGGCGGCAGCATTCTTTTCGCGAGTACGTTCAGCAGCTGCGGCTTCTTCAGCTTGAATCTCAGCAAGAGATTTGATGTTTTGCGGCAAAATATTCTGAGCGTTCCACTTAAGTTTGCTGTCAAGCTGGGATTGAAGTTCCATCATCTCCTGCTGTTGCTGCTGCTCTCGCAGCGATTGCTCCTGGCGGGCTAAGGCAGCACGTCGTTCTCGTTCTGCCTTTTGAATTTCAGCCAGGCTAGGTCCACTGTTGACAGTTTCGACAGCCGTCGCAGACCATGGTGCGATTTTGGTGACCGGCCTAGGCGGTTGTTGTTGCTGCTCTTGAATTTTGATTGCCTCTCGACGTTGAATCTCCAACAGTTTTGCCTTCTTCTGAGTTTCCAGCTCTTCTTGTTTCTTTTTTTCTTCCAGCTGCTTGCGCTTGAGTTCTTCCTGTTGTTGCTTTTTTAGCTCCTTCTGGCGCTTTTTTTCTTCCATCTCTTTCTTGAGATTGATGAATTCTCCCTGCTCGTCGTCTAGATGATGTTGCTTATGGAGCTGCTGCTGATTGGGATGCTGCTTTTTATTTCCCTTCTGCGAGGAATTTTTATTTACATTTGGCTGTTCTTCGCTATCGACATTGTTCGCAGTTTTATGGTTCATCAGTTTGACATTTTGTTTGTCAGGTTTTGCATTTTGCTGAAAGTGTGGAGCTGGTTGCTGCTGAATCGGCTGTTGCTGCTGTTGAGCCTGATGTTGCTGCTGCACTTGAATGTTGTAATGTTCATGCTCCTTTTTATCATCCGGCTTGACCGGTTTGGAGACATATTGTTGCTGCTGAGAAACAATGTTATCAATTATTTGTTTCTGTTGATTACGTTCGAATTGTTGACTTTGATGATGATTCACTTGTTGTTGAGGCGGCAAATGTAGCGGCTGCTGTTGCTGTTGTTGTTGCTGTTGCTGCTGTTGTTGTTGTTGTTGCTGCTGCTGCTGCTGCAATTGCTGCTGGTGATGATGATGGCTGGTTTGTTGCTGTAATTGTTGATGCTGAAGTTGTTGTTGTTGCTGCTGTTGCTGCAAATGCTGTTGCTGTTGAGACTCAGACGCTAACTTTTCTTGATTTTGTTTATCTACCTGTTGATGGTGCTTGAACAGCGATACAACCGATGGTGCTTGTGGCTCATTTGCCACACTACCTGCGTTGACAAGTGGATGGCTGCTACTCATGTGTGGTTGCGGCTGAGATTGAGGTTGCGGAGGTATTAGCGAGCCAAACGAGGAGGTACTCGTTGGTGGTAGATCGCCCCATCCGCTACTCAATGGACGCAAGCTTGACTGCTGTTGCGGGGCCATCGATTGTGTTTGTAACCATGGAGATATCAGTTCTACTGGTGCCTTTGCTGGTGGAACAGGTGCGGGTTGTTGCTGTTTATGCATTGACAGTTGCATTAGAAGTGACTGAATAGGATCATTTTCTATACTCTGCTTAGGTGCTGGTGGTTGTTGGGGTTGCTGTTGCTGCTGCTGCTGCTGTTGTTGTTGTTGTTGTTGGTGTTGCTGCTGCGTCAAGTTTCCGATTAAGTTATGTTTCAACAACATATTTGCTCCAAGCGGGAGGTTTTGTACTGGAGGTTGATGATTGAAGTTGATGTTGTGAATCAGCTGTCCTAAGTGATCATGCCCAGCAGAAGAATCTACGCTTAGATTACCTGAAATTAGGTGACAATTTTTATTAATAATGTTCTCTAGGAAGTGTTATCAGGGCCGGTCATAATCGTTTTCTACAAAATAATAAAATTCTGAAACAACGATCTTACCTAGCATTGGCCGTCCGGATTGTGGCTGCCCAAAATCAGGTAGTTGTATCTTCTGAAACGCGCTGCTTAGGCTGTTGGCTTTCTGCAGTTGATCTAGCACCGGATGGGGCGGCCCAGGTTGGGGTTGCTGCTGCTGTTGTTGTGCTTGGGCTTGCTGCTGTTGTTGTTGCTGAGCCTGCTTAAGATTGACTAGCGATTCTTGTGGCGGCACACCACCGAAAATACTTGCTGGATTGGGGGGATTTGTTGAGCTGGCCGGCGCTGGGAGCGAGGGTGATATTAACATACTATCGTTCAACTGTAATTGGGCCATATGTTGAGCGATAATGGCATTCTGTTGCTCTTGTGACAGCAGTGGCCAACCGTCGGTGGAAGCTAATTTTTGCATTACGATGCCTTGTTGACGCAGCAAATGCAGCTTCTTGGTAAACTGAAACTGAGCTGAGAGGTCTGAGTCGTGGGGCTGAGTTGGCTGATGAAGGTGTTGAAGCGTAGAGGCAGATTTCTGTTGTTGGAATGAGCTGGTTGGGGCAGGAGAAGGCTGCGGCGGCTGCTGCTGTTTCGAGTTAACACTATTGCTTTTGATCGGTGGTATGTTCATCGAGTTCAAAAATGGAATGGCACCTCCACAGAGAGCTACGAGCGTCCCTAATGTCGTGTAAACCTCATCATATGCACGACGAACCGAGAGTGAATCATCAAAATATCCTGCCCTATACCACTCAGTCATTTCCGAAGCAGGAAACGGTCCCTGAACTTTACCCTGTGGATCCCTATAATACCACATATCACTACCAGGATGTACTGGAGGTATTTGCGGACCCAGACCATGCAAGATTGAACGATTAACATCTGTTAATAACATGTTCCGGTTACCGCTATTTGCACTACTTCCTCCAAACAGCTGCTGCATTGCAACTGGATCTTTAGGAAGTAATAGATTAATTGGAATTTGGGTACCCAAAACAGGAGATTTGTCTATTGAACGTGGTACTGGAGCCGGATCGGTATCGCTGCCACCCGTGTATTCGTCATCCATAATTAGCTGTGCAACCATATCATCAGCTACTTCTTGCATGCGATCCACACTTGAACTAGAAGCAGACTTTTTCGGTTCGTCACGACGCTGTATCTCCGCGCTGCTATTATGGCTTTCACTGACTTTACCGCTGTTAGCAGAACTGTTCGGATTCGTTCTTTGCATATCACTTTCGACAGCCGTTTCATGACTAACTTTTGGAATTTCAACTGGAACTGGAGGAAGATGGGAATTGACGGACTCTCTGGATGATGATAGTCCCTTTACGCTAATCGCATCCTCTTTCGATCGACTGACTTCAGCGTCAATTCTCTGCTCAGCCAGTGTTTCATCCTCTGGTTTGACATCTTTGTGAGGTTCATCATCCGGTTCGTCATTCTCCGGAACGTGATTGGGTAGGTCTTCTTTAGTCGCACTACCTTCTTTCGAAGAGACACTCTTTCTCGAACTGGTATCCGAACTTCCTTTTCTATCAACATGATTCTCCTCCTTACTAATATCATCTTCTAATCTACCGTCGATGTCATTATCAGAATCATGAAAAGCACCACTGGCATCGAAGCTCCCTCCGTAATCCGAAGGGTTCTCTGTTGCCCATTCGGGAAGCTGATCTTCAGTATCCCAGTGTCGTCTCGATGTATTGATCGACCCGCTAGTGGTGCTACCCGCGCTCGTGTTTAAATCGCCTGTTCCAGATCCACTAAGTGCTGACAGTCGTGGTTTGTACGTTCCCGAGTTCGGGATCACCCGCTCACTAGTGGCAGGTGAATGCGAACTATTCAACCCACCAGAACGGTTTATTCCAGAAACGTCAGATGTACCACTATCCTCTTCGCGCCAGCTAGTCGATCGTGTCCATTTATCACGCAAACTTGATCCAGATGACAAACTATTAGCTGTATTGATGCTACTACTGCGCCAATCCGTAGTACTCGGTTCATCATCTGGACGAGATCTGCGCCAGTTTTCGATGTTAGCCGGCCTAGGTCGAGTACCAAATTCTTTTCGAGGCGACGACGTAGAACTATTCCAGTCTGTTTCATTGCCTGCTATGCCGCTGCCACCGCCCCCACCACCGAGAGTTCCACTGGTGCCGTTACGTTCCAGCCATGGTCTTTCACCCTATTTAGAAACATACCATTAGTATATGCTATTAGGTATAGCTGAAGGGAATCTAGTTGTAACTCCACTAAAATATCGTTGGATTCCAATTAAAATAAGCGTTTTATTGTGGAAATAACCAAATTAGCATAAACTTTAAAGCTTATAAAGAGAAGAAATAATACGTCGTAGTGTTCTAATCTAAAATCTAATTTAAACATTGGAAAGTTTTGCTTTTCCCTTGTATTTAGTTCCGCCAATGTTTGCGGAGGACACTGAGCTCTCGGTGATTTTACAAAAGTACTACTCACCCTTCCCACGCTTCTGGACTCGTCGTCGTAGAAAGAGGTTGACCGTTGGTAACCGAGGTAGAGGCCTCTACCCCGACCTCTTCCCCGGTCCACTGAACCACCACGAGCCCCGCGTCCTGGCACTCCTAAAGAAATGCTTCTGGACTGCCATACTCGCTGCAAAGACAAGTTAAACTAAATTTTAAAAAATCAAGCTCAATGGTAGAATATTCATACCCGTGTGTCCGGTTCTGGAACAACATCGTCATCGGTGCAAGGAGTCAACGCCAGTGGACATTGTACCTTCTCAACATATAAATTTTTGAAGTTTACCAATATCTCTGGAGTTTTAACCGCTTTCACATCAAACAATGCTAACATTTCTTCTCTCCCATAGCGGAACTCGGCCAACGGGTAACGAGTTGTCGTAGTTGCGGCGGTGGCAGCGACGGTCGCCGCAGCAACAGCAGCAACAGCAACAGTGGTAGCATTAACAGTTGACAAATTGGTTGATCCGCCACCACCACCAGCAGAGATCGAGCTGCTGCTATTGTTGTTATTATTACTGCTGCTCTGATTATTGCTAGTGCCAGTGTTACTATTATTGTTGTTATTACTGTGGGGAGGTCCACCAATGCTGCTTACAGCGTTACTATCGAAGGTAGCAACTTTGCGCAACCAAGCGGGTCCGAAATTGATGGCATCACCCATTTTACAGATTTTTATTTGTATGTTTTGCCCAAAAGCACCGCAAATATCAACGAATGGTGGTTGAAAACTTTTTCTGATTTCTGCTTAGTTAGCCTGAATAAACGATACGGAGTTACGACTCCTCGCTCTGCAATTACAACCACTGTCCACTTCTTCCAATACTATGCGTCACAGTTCGAACACGTTTCTTCCTATTTAATTAAATTTTTATTTTTTCGATTTTCAAACTCTGCCCACACTAAGAAGCTGGCGCTATCTCAGCTCACAAGCCAAGCGAACCCGAAACACTTCCCGGACCCGTTCCAGGACACGAAAGAACCCCAACTGCCGTGATTAGGGAATCTGGAAGTAAACAGGAGAAGCAAGTTTTTGTGAGAACTTTTCAATTACGTATTAAATCATTGAAACTATAAGCAAAATGCCTCCAAGTTGTGTGTATTAATCTAAAGCGGTATAACTAATGACAATAAGTACGTATCAAATTGAAACAAAAGAATTCTTAGAACAATATGGGTTCCATCACGATTGTCACATATGCCACAAAAAAGACTGATATGAATATCGTAAGTTTTAAAATAAACTTAATTTTGGTACGTTTCAGACTTAAACGAGTTAATAGGGTATGGATAAGGCTACTTCGAGAGATAACCCACGTTGGTGGAGTGGTGTTAATTCGAAATTGAAGTACCAACCCACCAGGAATACACTACGTTTCAGTCAAAATATTTGAAACTGGCTCAACCTTATACATCATGCGCTCTATTACTCTCAAAAGCTTAAAAAGACGACAACAACAAAAATTATGGTCACATATATGTTACATTTCACGCAGGTGGCAATGCAATACAGTTCTTACAAAGCGTCGCAGCACAAATTTATTTGGAATTCATTAAATTTAGGAATTTTTTTTGTCATTTTAAAATAAAGTGCCATTTTTACGAGAAATATTAATAAATAATAAGCCTGCAAATCGGATCCAAAGTCTGTCTGTTATTCATTTCTCTGTCAGACCAATCCCTGAGTACGGTAGTACCGAGTACAATAGAAAATAAATTAGTTTATCTCGACCAATCAGCATCTTTGGCTCGAGCAGCACGTTCCTCACATCATGTGGAAGATTTGTGCCTCAACCAAAGCAAAAGGTGCTACATTCCGTTTTCGCAACTTCTTCTGTTTTTATTCAGCAGCCTCCGAAGTCAGCTCTTATTACAGTACAGGACAATTGCGGGTCTAGTGCTACGATAAATGCCTTTTTTGGCGTGCCTTAAGGCTAACTGACTTCTCTCAAGCTCTATTAATTTCGACCTAAGCTTCAACCAACTGGAAAATCACAGTCAAAACTATATAGGTATATTCTTTACTGTATGATAAACATTTGTATACAACTCTCAGGCCTCGAAAAATTTCTATTTTGTGATAGATATTATCACAAGCAATGAAAACGATCGCAAAATAAATGAAACTAAATATGAGCCCCTGATAGTTCGGGGAAACATTGTTAAGCATCACACCATCGCTAAACTGAATTCAATATCAGAGCATACGTTGCAAACTGGTGGCGTGATACACTGGAATAATGATTAATTTAGGTCGTATTCATTCACAAGAATCGAATGTTGATTTATGTCATGCACAATGACAAAACGACCCAAGAAATAAACTACGTAGGCATCGAGGTGATGCGCGTGGATCGAACTGCAACAACAGTTACGATCATTAGACAAAATATTATTTAAATTGTAAATGTTAGTTGAATAATGCGCAAAGGGTTGAAGGAGTTTCCTAAAACCGAAAAACGTTAGAATTTGTAAACTTGGTTTGATCATCTTACAGACTATCCTTGGTCTTTACTTTACTTTACTGTTTAGAAACAAATCAATCCTTTGCACTCGAAAGACGCCTCTCAAACACCATCCTATTCTTTTCTTTGACTTCAACGGTATGCGAGGTAGCAAGTTTGTTTTTTGAGCATCGAAACCATTTTCACGATTAAATTTCACTATTAATTTTATTCCGACAAGTTCGCATTTCGCCTACGACATCGACGACGCCTGCAAGTCGGAAGTGTAGGCATCTGTCGAAATAAAATTAATAGTGCAATTTAATTGCAAAAATGGTTTCGACTTTTTTTCATTCAACTTTCGTATTCTACTAAGACGCTCAAAAAACAATCTTTTGCTACTTCTCATGTCGTTCGGGTAAAAAAAAAAAGGTATTGGGATGGCATCTTTCGAGTGCAGAGGATAGATTAATAGTGGACTTTAATTGGAAAATAGTTTCGGCATGAGTGATGAGTGAATTTACTGGTAGGATGATTGATCTATTTTGGACAGTTACGCGTACTTTATTTTGGACACTTTCATTTGATTTAGCCGTAAATGTCCAAAATCACCCTAGGTAATGCCAGTGTTGTCCCGAAAAGCAAAAGATGGATATGCATCAGAGGATGTTTGGTATGATAGTAATAAAGTTTATATTTCCATGATAAATACGATTGTACATTGTTTTTATGTAATGTGAACAAAACACTGCTGACGACGTAGTTTGAACAATAAACTGGGTAGTAGTTAGGGTAGCGTAGTTTGAGCAATAAATTGGGTGGCAAAAGACCTTCGGTCGACTCGATCATACAAAATTTGGTTGGAACATATTGAGCAGTTTTGATGTTATTGACATTTTTTTACAAAATAAATTGCTGTAACTTCGAAACCAAAAGAGCTAGAGACTTGAACCCTCTAAAAAAATTGTGCGTTTTTAATGGACCTCAAAGCTCTCTGAAGGCGAGACTTGTACGTTGGTTTTTTTTATATTTTTCGAGGTGTTCGGGTATAGAAATAAACTATCCCTCATTGGGAATGTAAGACACGGTATTTAACAGATAAAATGTATATTACTGACTAAAATGTCGCATGTAACACTCTAGGAGTTAAAAACGGAAGTCTTCCCACATCATCCTAGTGACAGGGAACTGCCACTGGAGAGCCCAGCGTCGAACGGAGTGCACATACAGGCAGGGGCACTCCAAGAGAATACAGTAGTCTCCAACATCTCCCCTCTAAATGAAGATGGTACGGGTCGAACCAATTCGGCGGCCTTCGATTCCTGGAAGATCGCCGAGGAACTCTATCCAACGAATCTGCCGACTCAAATTCGGTTGAAGCAGATGATGTTGATGTTGACGTTGATGGGGACTGGATAGATGACAACAGACCCAACCCTGGATTTTGCGACTGGTCAGGCCGCGGAGTAGGAGCTGCTTGTTGTGGTGTAGAAGTTTACAATGTTCCAGACGATTGTGAAGAGGCTGGCTCGGATGGTACTGTAGTTGAACCAGGAAGTGAAGCTATCGAGGTCAGACCCGGTTCTGGCAAGTGTCAGGCTTTAAGAAAAACATCCAAGGGTAGCTTCTGTTTGCAACTGCTGACTGGCCGGGTACTGAATCGGTCACGGTTCGGCCTCGTAACTGATTGATGTGTGAACGTAGCATTCGATTGTTTCTTAATCCATACATTATACATGACGTCTCCCAGGCGTTGACATACACTCAAAATAATCCGCACATAACTAAGGGAAAATTTCCATATGAAAATCCTTATGATAATTATGTGCCACATATAAACACAATCCGCCCAGAAGTACACATGAAAATTATATGCATATGAATAGTATGTGCAAATTTTAAAGGTAAATTTTAAAAACACATAAATGGTAACTGTTTGGCACATAAAGTTCATTTACTGGGCACATGGAAAAAATCTATGTGTGAAACACATAGAAATTATACGAAAAGTTTTCTCAGTGTACGACACATGGTGCCCATTTCCAACTGTTTCGTGTGTAGACCTTGGCGTACACTGGATTGTTTTTACTGAAATACCTTGGCTGTTTGTCCCGATTGGCTTTTGGTTCCGGCTTGCGAACTGTTGGCGGACGAAGCAACTCGAGGCACGTTCGGATTTGGCGTGCTCAAATAGGTCAGCAGTAAAATGTCCGAAGCTTCTTTGACGTCTCCTCTTTCCTCTTGAATTTTCTTGACGGTGTGTTTGAACCGAGGGGATGCGCTGTGGTATCCCTCGCTATGTATTTGACAGAGGATAACATAGCGCTTCCAAAACTGTCAACGCTTCCAAAAGTGTCAAATTTCAATGGCAGTAACATAGCGAGAAGAAAAATAAAAAAGCAAAACATCGATTTTCATTGTTCGATGTTGTACTCGCTGCTTTCGTTAATGGCGCATTCCCTTGGTTTGAACGTGTCCACGAAACGTTCGGCTTGCCATTCGCTTGTGGATGAAACGAACGTGTTCGATTCCATTCGTCATACAAAAATCGGCGAAGTGAGCGTTGGTGAACTGTGTCCCATTATCCGATATTAAAATTTCCCATTCGGGCATCCCAAGACGAGCAAACAATCCATCTATCAGAACTCTAATCGCGGGCAGTGATACGTCGAGCTTGTACCACTTCAGACCACTTGGAGAAGTTATCGACGGCGATGAGATAAAATTCGCCCTTGATTCGGCCGGCGAAACTGACATACATTCGTTGCCAAGGACCAGATGCTTTGGGACAAGGGACAGGATCCAAGTGAGGAGACCGCGTGACGGGCGCACAATGCGTGGCAATTCTTGACATAGGACTGTACTGCCTATAAAAGCATAACTGTCCCATATGGAATTTTATCGATTTTGAGAAAAGCACGAAAGTAAATAAGCTTATTTATATCCTAATTTATCTAAAAAACTTTAATTTAGCCGGACTTTGTTCGAAAATTTTTCCAAAAAATATCAAACCTGAACTGTCCCATACGAAAAATAAAAGCATAACTGTCCCATAATAATATTGTCCATTATAAACATTTTTTTTTGTCAGCTGAGGCAACCATAAGTCATTATAACTTTGATAAAACAATATTCTTTTAATTTCCGCCTGAATAGGATAAAAACTTAACAAAAAAAGAAATATGACAGTAATACATATTTGTTTCTAAGTTTATTTCAATGTTTGACCACAATCTTTTCTTAATCGGCGATGCTTTCACTGACACAATTTTCTTCGGCGGTGTCAGGGAAAAGAGTATTTAATAGAGCAGCTTTTCTCTTCGTTTTGATTCCACGATATCCTTTATGCTGATGTTTTATTTCGATTGAAAAGTTTTCAAAACAATAGCTAGTCCTGTTTTTTCAACAGCAGCACATACTTGACGCTCGAAACTCGAACTTCATCAAGTTTGCTGTTATCTTTAACAGCAAGGCTGCTCTTTTTGATTATTATTTCTCAAATATCTTCGAGGTATTAGCTTTGGTTAGGATTTATAATTTGTGATTACGAAGCCAGCATCACTGGTTCGAAAAAGATCGGCGACTTTGTGTCCAACACCGCGACGGCTTTCTTGCCTTCTTTAATGACGACCTTGAGATCTTGGAATATTATAGGAGCGTTTCTGTAGCGCATACTTTGGCGTAGAAACTATCTTTCACTATGTACTGGCAAAAATTGAAAAAAATATGGGACAGACATGCTTTTATTTAGCAACTCGCGCTTCTAAATAAAAGCATAACTTTCCCATGTTCGAAGTTTTGAAAAAAATATTGCATTGGTGTTTAATTTTACAACAAAATTTATGTGGATAGTTCAATTACTAGTGTAACGTGATGTTTTTGTCGAATAAAGTAAAATAATTCTTGTATAATGACGCACAACATATAAATCAGTCAGCCACTTTCAATCTAATTTTCCCACGCTTCACGTTTTTTCATATGGGACAGTTATGCTTTTATAGGCAGTGTACTTCTTCGTCGAGCGAGGGTCCGTACACATAGCTTCTGGAGAGTCTTCATCTTGTGGATGCTAGGATGTCCAAGGTGCAGTTGTTTTAGGGACTGCTTATGGTATTGGGATGGAATAATAAGTCGTTCCTCGAATAGGATGCATCCGTCCACTAGGCTGAGCGATTCTTGCCTGGCCTGAACTGCTTGAGTTCCGGCTTGGACCATCACGGACGTATCGGTAAACCTTGCGAAGGAGTGAATCGCTTTGCGTACCCTGTGCGACGACTCTGAAACTGAAAGGAATAGTGTTAGCTGAACGTTAGGCCACAGACCTGATATCGTCTTCGAGCCGGATGCTGGCGATGACGTAGTCTTCCTTTAGTTTCACATACTGATCGACAGGACATCAGCGTTGCCGAACTTGTTGATCACCACGTATTCGATCTCGAAGTCATACAGTAGTAGGGTCAAGGCATATCGTTGAAGTCTATTGGCACTTTGGCAGTGTAAACGGGAATGCCATTCTTGGATCCGAAGATTCGAAGCAGTGGAGCGTGGTCAGTGTGCAGACGGAAATGCTGACCAAACAGCAAGAACAAGAATAAGAACGAATCCGCGTGCTTCCACTCCGCATATATTCACTGTCTGTTACTGAACAAAGTGTACTTTCTCCGTTTCTTTGATGATTCCCGCGACTTCGCACTTGCACAAATTCCTTTCTGGTGTCCGATTTTGCCACAATCTGATCACTTTTAACGGGAAACTAGCAGTCATTAACTTTTCATCGGAGAGCCCAATTTCAAAAGCAGTTTTTAGGCCCAAAAGCGGGATCCTGTTTATAGAAATGTATTCACTGGATTCTTCTTGCTAATCTGAATACAGCGAATATATTTTCATGAACAATATATTTGTTTCATACAAAAAAACTCACTTGTCACTTGTAGCGGTTAACCGCCCAGCTAGCTTCGAGGTACGATGCTGGTCAAACGGGCCAGTCGTCGTATGTTAGAATCTCGGCTTGGCGGTGCTGCTAGATAGTCAGTAGGATTTTTGCATTAAAAGCCACTTAAGTATCCTGTACTCTAACAGTCGGCCGTGAAGTCCGTGGATAAAGAAGGGTCAAGTCTTAGAAAGACGTTCAAACCTAAGGCCTTTTGTATTGGTTTTAGTTACCAAATTTTCTCGTTTCTTGAAATGACGTTTCACTGCATTGACTTGAGCGAAACTAGAAGCAGTTTCGATCATTGCGTTATTGTGTCGACGGTTGTCTATTCGCTGGCTTTCCTCCGATTACTGTTCTAGAGTGACGTCATGTTTTATCCTCGATTTTGGACAGGAATTGCGTTCTCAGTTCAGCATCATTTATAAATCTGAGTCCGCTCGCAGACGTAAATTATACATTTGAAAACTTATTCGGAGAGCTTTCCCAGCTCGAACGGTACACAGGATTTATAAAGTCTTCCGCGAAAAGGTCCTACAGCAGAGATTAAAGAACCTAAACTTTAGGATATTTCCAGATGGGGATGGCTCGATCACTATCATTCAATTTTGATTTGATTGACTGTACCGCCTCTGCCAAGCAGAATTAAAAGTAATTGTGTGAGACATTTGCAGATCTAGTTATTACCTACCATACTTGCTGAATAAAATTTTGCTGTATTTTTGTATTTACGGTGCTACAATGCCGCTGCCCCGCTGGTAGCCAAATGAACGTTCATTTGGTTGATAATAACAAGCTCTAGAAAGAATTGTTCCACACATAACTTTTTAAAATTCTGCTTGGCTGAGGCGGTACAGTTAGATGAATCTAAGATCAACCAAAAAGATCGTGCCATGTCTGTTTCCAGACACACTTGCTTGCTTGCTATGCTATTATACAGTGGACCCCCGTTCGTTTGAACGATTCCTCATGCAAACTAACGGGGTTAGTTTTTAATTTGAACAACTGGCAACCCTAAATATGCTGAAACTTGTATGAACTGGCCGCCCTGCTCTTTGTTATTGTTTTGGTGGTTTGATTCAGTTGACAGTGGCAAGCGGTGAATATTCATTCTCCAATCGGATTTCTATCATAATCGTTGGGAAAACGGAATGTGAAACAGATTAAAGGCGCTAGATCAGTACAAACAAATTGTGTTTTGGTGCATTGTCTGCATAAGCAAATGATGTCATGTAGAAAATGACATTTGAACCATTTTTAATTTGCACGTCGTGTAAACCAGCGGGGTTCAAATTAAAAAGTGCTCAGATTAAAAACGGACAAACGAACGGGGGTCCACGGTATAACAAAAATGATTGTGATGATGTGATGATGATTTTTGGAGAAAATGAAATATGGGTTTTTCGGATTGCCTGTCAATTATAAGAGTACACTTGCACAAAGAGCACATAGTGCGTGATCGACGGGTATGCTTTAATTATAATATTTCTTGAAATGTTCACATATGTATTGTATATTGTTTCAAATAATAAAGTGAAATATACATGTCAATTATCAAAAAGTACATCAGTTGACAGAAAACTATAGCAGATTCGAATATTTGTGCTAATTTTACTATCTATCTATTGTAGAGGTATGTTCCTTAGATTTTTTGAATATTCCATAATACAGAAGTTAATCATATCAAAGGTCGACAGACCCGGTGTTTAACCACGTAACCCATTCGAGCTTATTCTTCAAAACCTCTGTTGTTTTCACGGAAAGGATGTTAGTATTTGAAATTCAATTTAAACCCGGATTAAAATAACTCGAATACAACTAAACATAGTTTTTAACCTGCATCTCGATCTATGTCGCTGTATTTGTCGCGATAATATTTATCTTCTGAACAATGTTTGTCGTTTAGTTTAGTTTGTTGTGTATTTGGTCATCTTAACGTCCTATCACGATACCTATATAAAGAGGCCAGAGCAAGAAAATCAGTTCCTATCTTATCAGTAATTGATTTTTGAACCACATATTTACTGTTGATGATGAGAACGCATAATTTTAATACTACTAACCTAACTACAATTGTTTGACACTTTTTTACTACCTGAATTCAGTTGAGAATGCTTCATGTCATATTGTTATTGATATTATAGTGAATTTAAAACATATTCTTAAAACGGTGAAGACCATAAACCATTAGAGTGCAATTTTGTTATTTATCGGTTTCTATTACTATGTGATAAGATAATGATCAATCAATACGTAAGTACATCGCTGGCCATTAAGTGTGTTAGCTCGAGGATGTTGACCTCACGACGTTATAACAAGTAAGCAAAATTAGCAAGACGTGTTATTTGAGCGCGAAAGTGTGATTTTTTCACACGGTCTCTTCAATCAACTCTAGGATTGGGTGTAACCATCAAATACCAAACTCCAGCTTACACAATCAAATAAGCTTCGCCCCTGACGAAAAGCAGGAGCAGCAAGCTTCGCAGGTTAGTTAGTATCGGTCGAGTGTTTTTTTTTATTGCAACCTTTTGTTGACAATAAGGCGTGTTTTGATTACTAACTGCACCGACAGCGGCGGAAGAAAATAAAAACAACTTCAGCGTTAATTGGAATGTATGATCAACTGGTGGACACCAATTTAAGGCGCAGAACAATCAATTCTGGATTTCTAGACGGTATACGTTTAAATTATGATTGGCGACCGTTAAGTGATTTATATTCAGTATTTTAATATTTTCCGCTTTTATCGTACGACCGATAAATGATATCTTTAATTACTGAAAATTGAACAGCATTTAAAGCTGGCTTTGAGCTCGTAATGCTTGGGTTAAAGCACATGTAAAACCGTGTTTCACTTTGTGGGATGCAACTTTCGTTACAGCGCATAATTGTGCGCAACATACGGGATTGCTGACAATCAAATTTAATTACACAGCGGCTTATGATGGTAGGTAGACGATGACAGCCAAGTTTATATTTAGTTCGGTAGTTACATGCTGGTTTAAACCACTATACCCGTATTCGACAGAGCAGAAAACAAGCATTAACATGACCAACAAACTTTTTAACTTCCATTTTACTCTGTTCATTTAATTTATCTTACGATTTCAGCATTCCATTAAGATGAGAACTAAAAACACTCACAAGAGACTAGGCACAGTTTAATTACCAAAATCTTAGCCCTTTCTATTCAGCCAACTGCCAACTGTTAAGTTTGAAACGTAGGAAATCTTTCAAAAATCCGTTTGTGGCCGAGCGCACAGATGAACTTTGAGTAATGTTATTTCATAAGCATGATATTTCAGCTATTATTTCGTAATTCCACTTCACGTTAGGTTGTGCCGTTTTCGAATTATATGGCGCAAATATTTTAATTTTGAAGGAGTTGGACTGTCGATGCCAGGCAAATACATTTAGCCGTCAAAAAATTCATCTGGAGTTGGATGCCATATTGACAAATAACCGAAAGGCTACCCAGGTAACCAATAAGTATTAACGTAAGCACTAAATCAATCGTTTATTGGCGTATTTGGAATTTTATATTGCACGTTGCTGTTCATTGCCATAGCTGTTTTAAATCGGCATCCAAAATTTTATTCAAATTCTTGTCGGTAATCGGCTGTAAATAAGCATTGTCAGCACTATAAGAGGATTAGCAGTAAGGTAGCCGTATATTTTGCCAAAGTAGTTTTTAAGCAGCATTTAAGGCGACTTAAATGCTTATTGGCTTGCATTTGAATGGCAATGGTAATGCTTATTGATTGCCTGCGTAGTATCGGGAATAGTTGAAAAAATTTCAGTGCGGTGGTTCATAAAAAGACTATGAGATCGTAAGAGTTGACGAATTGTGGATCTACTGCTCATGTAAGTGGCAAATTAAAGAACATGAGCAACATCTAAAAATTTATCGAGAAATTTTTCTGGGTTAGAATATTGATAATAAAACAGTGTTTGTCATCACTATGATAATTATCAATTGTAATAAATAGAGCAATAGTAGACTTAAAACATATTTATTCTTCTACCATGTTTGATCTTTATAACTAAACCGGGATGTAAACATCGACCGAAAAAACTCTTTGCTACGGTAGATATTTGCGAAAATTGTGCAAGCGAGAATGATAAGTACTTCGAGTGGTTTCATGCTCCACAGGTGGTTGAATTTTCGGGAATCGCTTGTCGTCTAATTATGATGTATGTGGAATTCACCAGTACATAAATTATTTCGTTTTTTTGCTCCCACGTTCCATCGTTTCTTTGTATAATTCTGTCGAATTTCATCCGACAATTTAAAAGCTATTTCGTATGTTCAACTCGGACTTGTCTCATGAAGTTCATTGGATACTTTTTTAATGTTACTAGTAAAAATGGTTTGAATCTTTGAATAATAAAACAAAGGATTTCATCTCAGTCTTATGAGAAGTTTTAAATATATTGTAATGAGAAAAGTTGAGCTGAGTGTTTCAAACATCTTTTCAATCACTAATTCAAACCATCATTTAAATATCGTATGGTTAGGAATGCACACTCCTACTTTCGATGAACGAAAACAATTTTCCTCTGGAAGGTTTAAAAATTATGCTACTCCACGTATCTAAAAGGTTGAAATTAACCGACGAAAATTGCGAAACTGGTTCGTTCAGGTGCGAAAAAAAGCAATCAGTAGGATGGAGAAGCAAAGGTAAACGACTGAACTATTATTCCATTTCCCCTTTTTCTTTACTACCGGCGCGTCACTTGTGAGGAAGCATCTGATGATGAAATTAGACGAAAGCAAGGAACGAAAAATCATACGATACTCAACTGCCAATTGTACGAGAAACAGAAAACTCACAAACAGAAAACACATAGCAATTACACCTCAGACAAGCGGAACCCATAGAAATCGATGCGATTTGATTGATAAGCTTTACTCTATTTTTCTCAACTGAATCTCTCACTAATACTCACATTTACAGTAAGTTATCGGCCTATTGTTTACCCTAGTAGTAACCTAAATATAACGAATACTTATTAGGAAAGTACTAAATGCCTACACGTGCTCAGTGATTCTTACACGTTCAATGTTTTTCATCGCTGCCGTTAGCAACAGTAGCAACAGCGGCTGGCTTTTCCTGTTCACTGGAGGCCAACACTGCGCCATTCGCAGCTTCCCGATTGGACGATACAGCGGCATTCAAGCTTTGTAACTCTTCCGGCATTTTCTCCACGTCCCGGTTGGACTCACCCGGCACTGTTTTCACCTTACCGAAATTCTCTCCGTCGGCAATGGTTTCCGGTAGTTTTTGATTATGCGTCTCCGGTAGCATCAGTGATAGCAGTCCTCCGGCGAATGACATAGCTCCAAATATGAGCAACGGAAGCGGCTGCCAGTAGTCGCCTAGAAGATTGAAGTACGGGGCTAAAATTCCACCCATACGGGCTGATGTAGAGGCTGCTCCGAGGGCAACATTTCTGATGACCGTTGGGAACTGTTCGGCCGAGAATACGTACACCGTGCCATAACTGGACGTGATAGCAAGTTTTCCAAGCATGGCCATAACCACAATCAGCCAGGACAGATTGTCCGGAATGAACATAGTTGAAAGTAACATGGTCCCAGCAAAAATCATGCAGCCGCATAAGATAGTACGTCTTCCCCATCGGTTCAAAGTTAGTAGCAGGAAAGAATAAGCCGGAATTTCCACAGCCCCACTGATGACAAAATTCAATAGCGGGTTTCCTCCTAAGTTGCTGGTATTCCAAGATAGACCGTAATAGGTTCCACTGTTAACGAACCAATCAAAAAAGATCAGCAGAGCTTTTCGGCGAAGATTTGGATACTTGAAGATATCTAGCAGCGAAGGTTTGGGCTCATTCTTGTCGGTTTCTAAGGCGACTTTGTCTTCTTCCACAAGTTTGTCCAAAACATCTGCAGGAACAGTAACTTTGTTGGATTTCGCAACCTTCTGAATAAGTGTAATAGCTTCCGCTGGGCGGTTGTTCGATATTAGCCAACGTGAAGACTCCGGAATAAACCACCAGTAGGAAAGAAATAAAATTCCCGGCAGCGTTAGAGCAATCTGCAGTGTGCGCCAGTCGTGAATATAATAAGCGAAGGCCGCGGTTAACATGTAACCAACAGAGAAGAACATCATGCACACAACTCCTGCATATAGACGATCATTGGGGCCAACCATCTCCATAGCGATAACATAGGCCACCAGAAATACACCAGAGGTTGTAGCTCCAACCAAGATACGAGCAATCGTGTAGGTGAAAAATTCCGGAGCTAATCCTGCCAGTACACCGAAAATCACTTGCGTCACCAAAGAGGTAAAGAATATCGGTTTTCTTCCATATTTATCCGATAAATATCCGAACACAATGCTGCCCAACATAACTCCAACCATGAATAGAGAATCTGCTGACGCTCGCAGCCAGTTCCGGTCGCAAACCATATCCCATTCAGTCACGGTGCTGCTTTCAAATTTCGACCGGTCGTAAATCCAGTGGTTACAGCTGACAGCTTCTTTCGCAGGCGTACCTCCATTCAAATAACTCTCTGTATAATTAACGTCCAAGTATGTACAGGTGGAGTACTTTTTTGTAAATGAATCCATAGGGTATGCCATCGTCAGCAAATCCGGTGGCAGCTCGTAGGTGACATTATCGCCCTCAAACGGAAGCTTGCACCGGTAGTCTGGTGTAGCTAACAGGAACACTCCGGCCAACTTGTGGAATGCGCAAGTAATTGCCGGCAGGCATAGCAGTACGTAGATCTTCTTTTGGTACCGACCAAATCCTCCCAAATGTGTTAAAACCTCGTCGTATCCCATCGTTCCGAGATAGAAAAATATCGATTAGTTTCCTCTCCGCCGCACGCACTTTTCTCTTTGTGTAACCGCACCCGACACGCTTTTCCTACGGCCTCAACACGTCATCCACGTTTATGCAGTATGTCTATCGGGCGGTTGGCACTGCTATTCACTGCACTTAAAATAGTCTGCAGCCAAAATAGGACACTAATGTCGTCACTAGCCAAATTCACTACTTGTTCTTATGAATGAACCACTAAAAATAGGCTTCACACGATGCTGTTCTGACGCAGCTGGACTACTACTTCATCTCCGAGCCGGAATCGGAAGATCATTCAAAACGGGTCTACACCGCACGCGTGTTGTCGGCAGAATGCACAGGCAGGCGCTCTCGCAGTCACTCTCGTGACTCAGTCAGCATGCCCATGACTTGTATGTTGTATGTGGTGAGATTCTCCATGCCGATAGAAGGCAGTCGCCGTACATCCACCAGTAACCTTCCTCGCCGTACAGGGTACAGGCTAGAGCTTATCGAAACGGGGAAAATTTATTACACATTCGAAGGGTTGCTGAATGGCTAGTGTAGTGACTTGAGCTGGTGTACGTATGAACGTCCTGACGTCAGCATAGAGTTGCCAGCTTTAATCGCATGTACAGTCGTTTCGGCAAATAAAAATAAGCAGAATTCTTAATATCCTTGAATGTGGCACATTTTCGAAGAAGTGTTTTTCTAAACTTGTTAACACATTTAAAAAATGGTCATATCAGCGTGGAATGCTCGCTTACAATTAGTGGAATTAACCCTCTGATGGGCAACATCGTGAACACGTGTGATCAAGCTAATGACTATTTTTTTCATGAAATTACAATCCAAAGAAGCTTAAGTTTTGATTTGCATGCAAAAATAATTATCGAGAGAAGCGACAGGTAAGAAGATAGTCCAACTTCTCTTTTTAGTTTTTCATATCTAACGCCCTACTCAGTTATTTTATCAATTAGGATATTTTTTTGGCCGAGTTTCGGAAATTCCACTGTATGAACTTCCATTTCTATTTCGTGCTAGAAGTGTTAACTCAACTCATCACTCTCACTCATTTTTCGAGTTTTTCAGGTTGTAGAGCCCACAGACAATTGATTTTATAAAAAAAATTAACTCATATCCTACAAATTATTTTTTTGTCCCCCGAATTTTCAAGCCAATTTCCAAGGAAGGGGAGGGGGGGGGGGGTGACAAAAACTTTGATTTGCAATGGCCTAATTGTATTTTCCGTATTACAATTTACAAAAAAAAAACATTTTGGCGACACTTTTGATTCACTTTAACTTAACTACTTTTCAATATTACTTGCAGCACGTTTGCTTAGCCGACCGATGCGATGGATGATACCGAAAGTACGCACTAAGACATCAGCATTGCATTCAGTACTCTCGTATAGCATAAACATATTTAAATTTCGTAGGGTGGCTAAGTCCAAGGTGATATATACAGGTGTGGCAATGTTGGTTAAGTGGTGTTAGTGCAATGAAGAAATTTCATCATGGTTGGGTGGAATCGTAAATCGACCAATCACGATGAAGCGTGACGTAAAACTCCAAAAACAAACCCCATTGTCCGACACGGTTTGTTTTTGTAGTTTGACGTCGTTTTCTGATTTTTCGCTACTAATACCATCAAATATCTTCATCTGCCACACCTTTTTAAACCTCATTGGGCTAAGTCAACACCCATATGACAAATATCTCAACTCCGAAGAATTAAGAGACAAAAACTTCGCTCATAAAAATCGTGTTAAATTAATGTGAATTGAGTCAAAGTGATCGTGCCATTCCTGGGAGTGATTACAATATTCATAGGAATATTTATTGTAGGGTCAGGTGGGACAAGACAGGTCACCTAGGAAGGTACCCGATGCGTTTTTCTATGCAATCAATTTTAACCCACTTATCATTTATTTAGAGGGAGTCACTAATAATAATCTCTTCCGAAAAAATCAAGTCCGATTTTTCAAGGATCATATATTTTTTGTGAATACATTTAAAAGATATGTTATTTTAAGCTCTCAAAAAGTACGGGGCAAGATGGGTCAAAATGTGGGGCAAAATAGGTCACATAAAAAGCGAATTTTTTTTATCGA
Source organism: Sabethes cyaneus (assembly GCF_943734655.1). Classification (NCBI taxonomy): domain Eukaryota; kingdom Metazoa; phylum Arthropoda; class Insecta; order Diptera; family Culicidae; genus Sabethes; species Sabethes cyaneus. The sequence continues at coordinate 35,465,230 of NC_071353.1, read as the reverse complement.
AAACCTTTATGAATTCTTAACAAAAACAAAAGTTATTGTTGCTGCAGAAAAACGACTTATATATTTCAAAATTGACGACAAAAATGAACAAAACGAAACAAAATAAAAATTATGTCAGACAAAAAATGAAATGTCGGAAAACTAACCTTTTGCCGAATGTTTTATGGATAAAATATACGCCGGGCCAGCTAAAAACTGGTCATTTAGGCCATTGCAAATCATTTTCAAAGTTTTTGTCACGCCCCCTAGGAAATTGGCTTGAAAAATCGGGGGGCACGAGTTAATTTTTTTTATAAAATCAATCGCCTGTGGGCTCTATAGCTTGAAAAACACGAAAAATGAGTGAACGAGTTGAGTTAACACTTCTAGCGCGAAATAGAAATGAGAATTCAAACAGTGAAATTTTCGAAAATCGGCCAAAACATTCTTTCGTTTTTGTGTTTTTTTCGTAAATTTTAGCATGGAAAATACAGTGGACCCCCGTTCGTTTGAACGATTCCTCATGCAAACTAACGGGTTTCGTTTTTAATTTGAACAACTAGCGACCCTAAATATGCTGAAACTTGTATGAACTGGCCGCCCTGCTCTTTATTATTGTTTTGGTGGTTTGATTTAGTCTCGTTTAGTTGGTAAATGCAAGCAGCAAATATGTTATTCTCCGATCGGATTTCTATCGTAATCGTTGGGAAACGAAATGTGAAACTGATTAAACTAGGATTAAACACGCTAGATCAGTACAAACAAATCATGTTTATGTGCATTGTCTGCGAAGGCAAATGATGCCATTTTGAGAATGACATTTGAACCATTTCTAATTTGCACATCGTACAAACCAGCGGGGTTCAAATTAAAAAGTGTTCAGATTAAAAACGGTCAAACGAACGGGGGTCCACAGGTAATAACTTATATATTAAAAGCAAGAATAGATTTGGTTTTCGCGTTTAAACTTTAAGTAAAAATACCTAAAATCCATATTTTTTTTTGGGCTCGATTAAAAAATTCTTTTTGTTTTTTTTTTGCTGCCCCCCCCTCCCTGGCCAACACCGGTGGGACAAAAACTTTTGAAAATTTTGAAGCGTTATTAAAGAGCTAGATCGAAAAAAAAACTATTTTTCAGGGTGTCCCTAAGAGTTTGGCTCTATAACTTTTTTCATGTACGAAATATAAATCTTCAGTTTTCAACAAAGTTTCTTAAAATTAGTTTTTATACAAATGTTTTGTAGACAGCAATCATTTCTGACTTAAAATAGAGAAAATATTTTTTGTATCTGCTTGAGGACACCCTAATGTCCGAATATTTTTTCACCACTAGAAAGCGTTTTTTAAATGAAGAAACTTTTCTGATGCAACTATTTTGCTATAGCTTAAGGTGTCGATGCTATTACTTATGTATGATCTCACTTTCTTAACATCCCTCCCACTGCGCGACGTAATTTGTGAACAAGCCCACAATTACGTAGGTAAAATAGTAAACGACAAATTAACAATACATTTTTGGATTATCCCTTATGTACAGAAGGCAGCAACAGCGATAATTAACGAATATGTATTAAATGAACAGATTTTTCGTGACGTTACAACGGAGCTACGACCCTCTCTGTGTAGAGCAGAGCGTTGTAACGTCACGAAAAGTAAAAGCTGTTTAAAAATTAACTTCACTCACTAACTATCGCAATTCTAAAAACGGCAAGTTGTTCAGTATTCATCTCTTATCAAATCATAGAAGAAAATCTTTAGATAAAATTTGAAAGAGAGCAGAATTTTCATGTTTTTTTAACAGAAGAACCAAAAGACGTATTTCTGGCGCGTTGTAACGTCACGCTACATAGTTGCTTTCCAAAACAATCTGGGCAAAGCAAATGCTATTAATTTGTTTAATTTGTTTGTTGGAAATTTTATACTCTTTCCAAATATATAATAATATTTGGGGGTTTCTCAACGATTTTCCCAGCTAAAACATAAATACTGTGCAAAGAAAAGTCAAAATGTTGTAACGTCACGGCGGAATGTGTCATATGTATTATTATTTCTAAACGTTTTAGTAGGATCTCAAATATGAGCAAATGGAAATATCGCATAAACTCGTGGCGCTTGGGCAGCAAACGCATATCATGCTAAATAAAATTGGGTCTTCCACAATGGACGATATCGGACAGGTTCGATCATACTTATTGACAAATCAAAAAGTATTTTGAATCAACCTCCCATGACCATTTGACTGATCCCACTGGTCTAGTAGAATCAATAGGATCGTAGCTTTCTAGCCTCGCAATTGTCCTGTACTGTAACAGCTAGCTGAAACGTCTGACGAAAGTTAAGTTCAGGAAAATTACACTTAGGCCTATTCCTATATTTATAGTTACATTGAATTAACTTTTTTGTGAATATTGAAAATTGCATGTTTTAAATCATATTTTTAAAGGAAATAAATAACTCTTTCGAATTAAACCCTTACTTATTTATTCACGTCAAATAAAAACGTGGCCAACCTAAAGCCTAAAGAGAACACAAGTGAGACAGCTGAGATTCCACTACTAAGACATGTGGAGTAGTAGTAGCAGCAGCAGCATAATACGTTTTGCGCAATCGATATTTCTTCTTCTATTACACAAGGCGGTCAGACACAGTGCAGCGAAGTACCTACACGAATCTGACAAAAAAAGACCAACGACACCAGTCGACGGCGGCAGTCGCATGGTGGAAGTGAAACGTCCGTGAGTTCATCCGTGTATTGTGTACTTTGCCACCGGTGTCAGTAGATGCCGGGCAATAGAAGTGTGCTTTTATCGGATCTTTTTGTTTGTCCATTTTGTCTTATCCCATGCATTTGGGATTACTGAAACTGTATCTTCGAAGCAATCGTCTTTCCGTGCATTTCTGTCACAATATTTGTTCGGATCTTTCGACATCAACTCTGACATTTTAAGTTACATTATTACGGCCCTAACTCTATATGTGATTAAAATAGAAATATTATTTTGTTGTAAACATATGTTTTTTGTTTCAATTCTTTTGTAGACTTTTCTAAAAAGGTAGTCTTCTTGCCGGACATTTCTCGGAAATAAGTTGGCCTGATAAAACCGTTGGAATGTCCTGATTTAAATCAGTATGGATTTGAACGTAGTTAAACAATAAAATGTGACAAGTAAAATAAACAACTTTAATTCAACACAATTCAACAATATACATTTAAAAAATGTACACTATTTTTTATTGAATATAGGATGACGGAGCTACCTCGTCATACGTAATCACGATTCACACTTTATCTCGAGTTTTTAAAGGAGCTATATCCACAAGTACTCAAGTTTTTGGCACGAAATGATTTTTTCACTTCTTACCTGTACATGTATACCCATTTAGACATAAAATATTCCGGAATTTACATTACATTTTACAGAAACAAATTTTCCTGTTTAGTGGCAGTGTGTCATACGGAAACTGCACTTCGTCATAAACAAGATTTGCTTTCGTCTACCATGAACAAACACAAGTATTTACAAAAATCTTTGCATGTTTTGGTTATGCCATGTGCACGAACTGTTCAATTTGCCCAAAAATGTGCAAGTAATTTGATTTAGAGCTTAAATTTTAATGTTTTTACTCCGAGTAATCTGCTGATCTGCTGCTGATGCTCTTCGTCATATTCAAAGCGGATAAAGAATCAAGAGGAACTTTATTTTTGAAAAAAAAAGTGGTTTTCTTACATTTTTTTGTCGATTACGAAGAGACAATTCGTAAATATTGAGGCAAAGTGTTAGTTTGAATGTAACTCGCATCGAAGTTGGTTTTAATGCTGGTTTTTCCTGCCTATGTCGGGAAAATAGACGGAGACCCACCTTAGAAGAAGCCATCCAGCACCCTACAACGATTAATGTGACATCGACACATCATGTATCACAATATTAATAAATTCAACTTTTTAATGAGTAAATCATTTATTATCATGCTAGAAAATCTTGTTTGTGGCAAGCAATAAGAACTAATAGAGCGTTTCAGCACTAATGTCCATGGGGAATGATTCAAACAAGTATCATATACCTGAAGAACCTAATCAATGAAATGACCTTGATGGAGTTTCATTTTCACGTTCTCTTGTACACTTATTGAACTGCCCATATGGCATATAAGTGTATTTTTATTTGTCTTTTGGACTCCTTAAGAAATGCCTATCTGGAATTCCTATGTGGAAATGTTATAAAAAATTGTTATTCAGAACTCATTCGATTTACGCTTGAACAACGTTTAGAAATACAGTGGTAACCCGATTTTGTCACTCCCCGATTTTGTCACGTTTTTGACCCGATTTTGTCACCCCCGATTTTGTCACGTTTTTTACCCGATTTTGTCACGCTTTTGATTTATCAAAAGCTTCGTTTGAAAATTATTTTGAAACATGTCAAATGTGTTAAAACACTGTGAAAAGAACTGTGTTGATTATCGTGGAGTTTTCACAAAAGTTGTTTCTTATCTCCACAACTATAATAGCTAGAAGGTCACTTTCTTTGGCAAAGTTCTTTATAATCATCTTCTCAAAAATTTTGTAGAACATTGTTTTGCTCTATCTCTTACTGCTTGAAAAATAAATTTCCTATCTTACTTTTAGGGGAGTTAATCAAAGAATCGTTCATACCATAAGAAAAAGCTTTTTACGTTATGAAATTTATATGAACATAGTTAACCAGTGTAATCAACCATTTCGGCGCAATTAAAAAACTCGTGTTTTCATACCTGTGGGACTGCTGTGAACAGGTGACAAATCTCCACAGAGAGGTAGATGGAAGCGCGAAATGTCCTAAAAGTGATCAGAATGAAATATATGTAGTTCATTCTAAGTTATCTGCAAAAAAATAGAAATTGAAAAAATACCCGATTTTGTCACTTTCCCGTTTTTGTCACCCCTTAATTCATCATGGGGGTGATAAAATCGGGTCATTACTGTATTAGCAATTCTATATTTCGGCACCAACTTTTCAAAAGGGCTAATCTGCAAAATGTTAACAAACCGAGTGAGAATTATATTCTGGTAGACTAGCATAGAGCTTTCCAGTTATGTGTGTATTGGTGCTTGAAAATGAGGCAAACAACAAGAATAAACAAAAGAGATGCATTCCTTTGTCACCAACGTACAGAATGAATTTCGTCTTCCGCTGGCTTAAATACCAGCGAATTTTTGAAAATATGTGCTTGAATTTGGAACAGGATGGAAACTTTGACTGAAATATGTGCTCTGCAGTGTGGCAAACGGAGAAACACAACTAGTAATCGCCATTTTTCGGTTTGTTCCTCCAGCATCAGCTGTACCCCAAAATGAGGTAAACATCATGTATATACACGCGTATTTCGTGTTCGCTAGTGTGGGTGCTTGTGCTGTCAGAAAGCTTTATAAGGAAAGAAACCCTCACTAGGTTTGTTCACATTTTACAGATTGGCCCTTTTGAAAAGTTGGTACCGAAATATTGAATTACTAATATTTCTTAACGTTGTTCAAGCGTAAATAGAATGAGTTCTGAATAACAATTTTTTATAACAAAATTTCCACATAGGAATTTCAGATGGGTATTTCAAAAGCAAAAGCAGGCCAAAATTTCCAAAAAACGTATTTTTCAGTTCGTGAGGCATTAATACCGGATACTGACAATCCACGTGCCCGTGCGGTTCGTACAGCCGAGTATGTGAATGTTGAAGCCAAAGCTGTATACGATTCACTTCGACTCAATAACAGAACATCGACTCGCCATTGACCGCAACAAGCCATTATTGATCATACTAGTCTAAAAAGAAGCGGTCGACGGATGAAACGGGAATTTTTAACACAGACGGACTAGAAATATCAATGTCTTTGCCAGAACTATCCAGGTAAAAACAAAACACCACGGGTCTCCATTACATCCTAGTACTTAATTTTGTTTCTTTAAAAAATTGTCTCTCCAAACTAAAAATAATAGGACTCTGATTTTTAATATGTTTGTAAAACAAGTCTCAGCTTTAACAAAATAATTAAAAGATAAGGTTTTTCATGTCCTTACCCATGGCAACACAAAGAAACGAATGTTTCCGATGTTTTTGTGATGATAGACAATTTTCAGCTCCACCGCAATTTTTTTCCCTAGAAAGCTCATTTCAATTCCTTTCATTTGCCGCGTCAATGCTTAAAATCGGACCAGTGTTTTAAAAGGTATGATTTTTGAAAGTTAGGAAGGTAGGTAAAAATCACGTTTTTCTGGGACCACCCAAACTAATAAAAAATTATGTGTCTAATATATTTGCAAAAAAAAAATGTATAGTGAGTTTGAACAAAAGCGAAAGCACTTTTTTTGTGGAATTATTAAGCTTATTTATAATTCTTAAGGCACAGACGTGGATGCTCATAATTTGCAAATATTTCTGCCTGGATCATGGCAGGTCAGCGTTTTATTATTATTGAAATATTGGTCAGTAATGCCAATTTAAAAGTAGAATGTTCTGCATAGAAGAAAACAGAGATCCTTGCTGCCAAATTTCTACTATTTAGGAAGATATTGTAAAGTTTGATTTTGTTAGTAAAAGTTTAAGCAAAGAAAAGCTTAGGCTGTTCAATAGATTTAAACTACTGCGGCAAAAATGCAGAAATTGGAGTTGAAAGTTCGTCATTCACTACAGCTAGTTTCCGCATATTACAGATTGACAATTTGGACAATTATTAGAGCAAAACAATTTAATTCTGATGATGCTGTAAAACTGGCCGCAAATGCGGCTTGCTACTAATAACCATTCAGTCTCGTGATGTCTTTTTGTATCTAATACCTTTCTAACAGGTGGCAACTAAAATTTTGAAATTTATTGCTCAAGCTGTCAAAAAAAAAAAAAAAAGACAAAGCTATTTGAGGAAGATCTGATTTACTGAAATCAAAAATACATTGTCCATTGCTTCGCCCGGCCAGTTAGCTGGTCTAACAAGCCAATCGTCGTAGGTTCGAATCTCAACTGGGCGGTGCCGCTATTAAGTCAATAGGATCTTTACACTAGCCCCGTGGTTTTCCTGTACTCTAATAACCGGCTGCGAAGTCTGTCGATAAAAAAGGTCAAGTTCTGAAGGATGTTTATTCCCATGGTTTTGCTTTTTGCCCATTGCTGAGAAATTTTTTTTTGTGAACATTTGTAAACGGTCCGTAATCGGCAGTTCGGCGAAGCTTCCGTCTGATGTCGGAATAGGAGCGGAGCGTCGGACCGTCATATCAACTTTGCGAATGCATCTCCTGATTCTATCAATTAAATGTTTGCCATTCATGGCAAAGCAAAGCAAAGTCTTGGTGCTAATTCCATTATCGAAATTTGGCCATCTGTTTTTTATACGACAGACTTCGCAACCAGCTGTTAGAATACAGAACAGTGCGGGGTCAGTGCTACGATTCTATTGACTCTAACAGCCTCTCCCAACCGAGATTCATGGCCATGCCATTCATGGCTCTCTAGTTATTTTTGTACACCAAGGAGCTCAAAATCCCGAAGAAATCTTCGATTGGGCGACACTGAGGCAGATTTTTCGGGCTGTAGTTTTGACGTAGAACTACGTCTTACCGCAAGGTGCCAATCCAAAATTTGGATTCAAGAAAGAATGAAAGATTTTGAACGCTAATAGCTCTTCCAATTTAGAACGGGTTTTGATGGTTCGCATACCATTCGATTCACAAAAGATACAACAATTGTATGGCATTCTTAAAAAGATTTTTTTCTAATCGCTCCATAGCGAAAACCAACGTTAAAGTTAAAATTTCCCCATACATTTTTCGTGTCGATGGACGACGTTTACATTCAACAAGCTTGTGATTGTGGTTGCTGCTGCTGCTTTAAGACAGGAAAGCAGAACAAATTTGCGGCGTTTGCGTAATCCTGCCTTCTCGACATGTAAAGACTATTGAAATGAAGTTAAAAGAAAAGTAAAACTATTATCGCTACCTAACGCTGCAAACAGGCGACATATGCAATCATGGACTGGTTAATGTAAATCAATTTTCGTGCCTTGACGTTTGCAACCGCGGAATGAGAGAGCAGATCAGCGAATCAGCGGGAGTGCCGTCGTGACGCAATTCACGAATTCCAGCTGTACTCCGTTTTTGACACTAGTAAAAATATTTGTTTTTGGTCTCACATTATACATGCCAAAAATACATACAATTATTTAGCACTATTAGTTACTTAATGCTATTTTACGCCACACATAAATAAATATGGCGGGCAAAGTTTTCTTTAATATTCAACGTTTCTTTGCAAAAACCCACTTAACGTAGTTCTGCGCCAGCTACGCGGTTGTGCCTGGAATACAACCTTTCGGATTTTTTGGGTACAATTGGGATCGAATAGGTATTCAGGAACGGTTGTTTTTTTTGGCATAATGCGGTGAAGCTTTATCCAGCCAAAACACGTATTGCCCATCTGCATGATGTTTTTGTAGAAGCGGGATCAAAATTTTCTTCAAACATTCGTTATGGTACACAATTTGATTGATAGTCAAACCAAAAGGCTTGAACCATGGCTTAGAAATACCTCTCTCGGAAATGATAGTGTACAACATCACTTTCTGCTCAAACCTATGTTTAAACTTGTATTTTATGTTTTAATATGCGGTAGAACTATCCATGGAATAGTATCGATCATTTCCGGAAATGTGCGTCTTCAAAAGCGGGAAACAACTTTCTTCGTCCAAAACAAAGCATTTTTCGGAATAACTGTTTATCAACCAGCGGCATTGGGATTTCAGCGTCGAAGTCTGTCGCTCAGTGTATTCTGGGGCTTTTGTCTTCTTATCTTCTCACCTTTATTTCGACACTTTTCAACGTTTTGCAGATGTACTGGTGGGAGCAGTTGAACTTTTTTTGCGGCATCCCGTTGGCTCACGGAATCCTTGTTGTTAAAAGCACGTGAAAGAGAACGAAGTCCTCCTGCGTCCATAATTTTGGCTGGTCTTTCACTACCTTGTTTGTCAGTAGTTGTTGGGGATCTTGGAATATGTGAAATAGTCGAAACCGCAACATTTTGCTTTTAAAATATTGTCCTACCACTTTTTGCCGGGATCATTGTGCAATTCGTAGAAGTGTACAATGCGCTCACGAAATGCTACTTCTTTTGATGCCATTTTGAACTAATGGCAAGTATAAACAAAACAAAAAATACCTGCAGAAAGAGGAGAGAGAGAGAACTACGACATACATACTCTCATTTCTCTCTGAACCCGTTTGTTGTTGTTCATAGGGGCCTCAATAAAATTCCAAAATTTTAGTTGCCACCCGTTATAGCATACAAAAAGAAATGCTGTAAAGCTGATCTGCCAGAAATATATTGACACTGACGCTGATTTCATGTGTCAGACGATAGCTGAAGAGTAGTAAGCTGAATAGGCCGTGTAAGCACCACATTCAAAACAGTGCCTAATTCTGAATAGTTGCAAATTTTTCATAAATATTTTTGTCAATATCATCAATTTAATTTAATCAATTTAATCACTACATCTGATTATTTCCTGTAATTAAAATGGATTGAATAGCTAGAGTTTTGACAATATTTAAGAAAAATTTGCAACTGTTCAGAATTAGACACTGTTTTGAATATGGTGCTTGCACGGTACAAATTTATGTTATAATTTTGATCTAATTTGATTTAATTTTTCAAATTTAAACGCAATTTTGTCTTTGTATTCTAGAATTTTATTCTTCATTGCGCGTTTCTGGTCGAAACTTTGCCTTTTTAAGAGCAAAGTTCTTTGAGATTTTTATTAGCTGCGAGTGTACCACGACGTTTTTTTCGATTCTTTTCTCCACTACACAAACTTTCTCTTCTTCCTTTAATAGAGGCTGAAGCATCGTTTAACGTTTAATTTTCGCTTCCATTCTCAGGAATTTCTCATGAGAAACGTCCGCACACATTTTTCCGCTAATCGATTGGGAATTACGGATTGGAAAATTACTGATGCTTGTCTCATAATTACGAAAATAGTCACACGCCGGTAATATCATTAGGTTTTTCGTAATGCTGGACAGAAGCTGGATGCTAGTCTCCAGAGAAAGCGATAATTATTGATATTGTTGTAATCAGATATCCAAGTAGTGCAAAATTTTTAATAAGAATTGATTTAACTGAAAATGATGAAGTAAAATCTAGGTTAACGACATTTGCGGAAGGTGTGGGATAAAGTATTAAAATATTCTAATAAAATTAACCAATATGCATTAGAGCACAAAAAAAGGGCTGATAGTTTTTTATTTAATAAAACATTGTAAATACAGGACTTTTTAAATTGAAAAAAAGCTTTGCTTTTTGTCAAGATCTAAATGCTAGACTTTAAAGAGTGATTTTAAAAACCGAATTGTAAGCGAATTTTGACCCTTTTAAGCGAGAATCGAATTTTATCAGATAATTTTTCTATGCTAAATGTTTGTTTGCTAACAATCATGGTTACACATACTTGAAGCTACTGACATATACTTGTTCTTTGCTTTTAAGTCACTTCGATGCTTTCGATAGATTAATGAAGCTGATAATTTCATTGCGTAACGTTTCAGCTTACTACTCTTCAGCTATCGTCTGACACATGTAAATATTTATTATATTATAATATTTAGATATTTGTCAACAATCAAAATCGTGAATAACAATTTTTATACGGGACAAAAAACATATCCAATTCAACACAACTTGGCACTACATTCCCAGGGAATTTTAACTTCTGCTTTTTTGTTCGACAGACTTCATAGCCAACTGTTAGTGTACAACACAAATGCGGGGCTAGTGTTATGATTCTTTTAGCTTCAACAGTCTCACACAGTAAAGATTCGAACATATGAATACTGTCTTGTTAGCATAGTGCCGTATCTCGGGGTCAACTGGGGGGCTAAGTTCAGCGTAGCCAACTCTGAATAGATACTGAAAACTTTAAATGTGAAATTTTTCTGGTCATTGGTTTTAGGTTTTTATTTTCGTTTTATCCGCATGCGTCAAGTTAGTTTTTGAGCAATACATAGATGCGACATGCGTTATAATATTGTTATAGTTCAATTATCACATAAATACGAATGTGTAGTTTATTATTTACACGTCCCTCGGTTGACCTCGAGTCGTGGTACAATGCCCAGCGTATATAAGACTGTAACACATTACGAATTCAAGCACATTTTTATTTTTGTAAAATTGCAGATATGTTCTCAGATTTTGTTTCTGTATCTAAGAGACGGCTGAATTTCACAGTGGAAAATAAATAATTGATGTTTGCATGCTTTGATTCTTATGTCACAATATTGTATTCGATTTCAGAACGTGCTACCCAACATACAAAGCAAAGACGTAGTTTTACGTCAGAATTTCTAGATACATGATTTTTTTGTTAAACTATAAGCTCGAAAAATAGATCCATCTTATTGCATCTCTGCTTCGTTCAACTGACTTTGAAATACACATTTCGATTTTGAATTACCAATTACAGTGCTAATCAGAACATTTTCTATAGTAAAGTTAATGCCAAAACAAGCGCAGCTTATGTCATGCCAAGTACGTTAGCCAAACTTTTTCTTGTTGTAGATATTTTGCGGTCAATACTCGCAGCTGTGTGCTGTGCATACGTATCAAAACGGTACAACAAAGAAGGAATAGTTACAACGTTCAGTGCCGCTGCCCGACAGCGGGAAAATACTGGCAAAGAGGACATGAATAGTGCCTATCTCGATGCCAATCCGGTTGCTTCAAAAGTGACAAATGTTTCCCGTGTGAAACGGAGCACTAAATTGTTGTAGCACCATTGATTTTCATCCAGAGGGATTACACCTGTATTTCACACATCTTAACTGTTCTTTTTAGAATTACTGATTCACGGATAATCGTTTGAATATGTCCAATATCGTGTTCGCTTCGTCACTGTTCATTGAGTTACTATAGAAATAGCAACATTCATCTTGTGGCACACCTCACCGGCACATTCACAGTTCAATCTTTCGCGATGTATTATATTCAGCGTCTCGTCATCAAGCTCAAACAACGCAATCTTCAGGACATTTTTGTAACCTGATTATAATTAATGTTGTTAAGTTTTAAATTCAAGCATTAAATCTCAAGGATTTGTTTGATGCCTAGATTCTACGCACGTGTCTTGTGCATGTTGGAAGCATGGATGGTAGCCTTTACGCTTGGATATCATTATTTCATCCACATGATTGAGGTACCTGCTAAATATAGTAGTATCATGCTAAGGTTTTGGGACACCTCACCTTCCTGGGTATATAACTCAATATAGTACATGTTATTAATCTCGGCTGGGAGAGGCTGTTAGAGTCAACAGGATCGTAGTAATTATCCCTGCAATTGTCCTGCACTCTAACAGCTGGCTGCGTGGTTTGTCGTATAAAAACAGAAGGTCAAGTTTCGATAACGGAATGTAGCACCTAGGCTTTGCTTTGCTTTAAATGTTATTAGTCAATGACCTTTGGCTTCAAGCTACGATACTGGAACAATCCAGTCGATGTATGTTCGAATCCTGGTTGAGAGAGGCTGTTAGTGTCAATAGGATTATAGCACTAACACTGCAATTGTCCCGTCTAGGTACTCTAAGCAGGTAGCTGTGAGGTCGGTCGAATAAAAATAGAAGGTCAAGTTTCGAAATCGGATTTTGCTAGTTCCCAAATTTGTTCTGAAACAAATAACAAACGATTTTGTAAAAAAAATTTCGACGGCCTAAAAAAATGTGCTCGTCTTATTGAAATTAAAGTATGTACACTGATTCGAGCCGGTCATTGGAAAGTGGATAGGTTCATAATGGTGTATTCTATCAAATGAGTTCTTACTGGTTAAATAGGCTTTGATAATTTGTGGATTGTCCAAGTTCGATATTAGACACTGACGAAGCATGTAAGAGATAGGCAAAATCGTATCTGTCAGAATATTATATCATAAATAGCAGAATTAAACGGAAGTTCCTTCTTTCTCGCGCAACATGATTGTTTCGATCGCACCCTCGCTCTTATTAGTAAAAATCTTTGGTTGTTACCGTTCCATTTTTGGAATTAGCACCATCATCAAATGGCCAAGCATTAGAGTACAGGACAATTGCGGGGCATATACTGACAGCCTCTTCCAGTCGAGATTCGAACATATAACAACTAGTTTGTTAGAATAGGGCCGTAGAAAACTCTATTACTGGTAATCTTGGGCTTTCAAATGACGAATTCGTAGCTTCATAAGAAAAAAATCTGTATGATTTTTTTCCAAAGCACATGGTTTTAATACGAGGAGGGCCATAAGAATTTATATGATTTTTGTTCGTTTGCCAATAATACTGATACATATTAGTGCCGAAAAGAACGGTTTGTGATGAGCTGTGTGGCATATTCGGCCATTCTGTTAAACTAGAGATCGTCTAAATTCCTATCCATGCGAGACGGTCCACGTCGGTTACGAAATAGCTTTTACAGCTACATCTCTACGATATCGTGCAGGTTCACCAAGCTTTAGAGGCGGTTTTACCTGTCGAGATGAAATTATTGGGTCATCCCAATTTGGATTTCACGTTCTTAGCCATGCAAAATATTTATTCAATGCTATGGCAGCTGCCGATACAAAAATAATAGAATAGTTCCTACGTGCTTATCTACAATGCAGTCTGTAACTGAATAATCAGGGCTTGCTTAAAAGCGTTCTAGTTTTAGACGTTATTAAGACATGCTCTCAAAATCCAATATCTCGTTGATGGAATATGACTTTGTTGAATATCCGGCAACTGAACAAACGTATTAGTGAACCAAGTCGAAAGTTAGACTTTTTTTCGTTAAACAGTCAGTCTCTGCCAGCTGAATTATGTTTGAAACGCCTCAAACACATGATCGAGGCAGACTACTATTCTCCATTTCTAGCCGTATTGTTGTAGGCCTAATTTCTTAACAATAATTCAAGTTTCGAAAGTCACGTCTTCATAAAGTCAAGTTTCGAATATGGAATGTATAGCACCTAGGCACAGACCTAGGTTTTGCCTTTGCGTTGTTTTACAAACCAAGATGCGCAACAAAACCAGTCGTCGTATGCTCAAATCTCGACTAGGAGCGACTGTAGTTAAAATCAATATGATCGTAGACTTTGTTGCGCAATTGTCCTATACAATTATTGTCCTATACACTAACAGCTTGCTGTGACGTCTGTCGAATAAAAAACAAAGGTGCATCGCCAAAAATTATGCCTTTAGAAAATCCAGAATTCCTTGTGATTGATCTGTCAAAATCTCGTTAAGGGTCTCGAGTCGTTAAGGGGGGACCTTACTCTGGAAAATCGGAAAAATCGAATATTATATTTTCGCATTTTCGAGACGCTTATACCTTCAGAAATGTCATACCAAATGGATTTTTTGATATCTGTTCTCGTTGGAAACTTACGGCAAATATTGTGGAGTCACCTCAACGGAAATCCATTGCTGTACGAAACTTTGAACGAGTTTTCCCCGAACCAATGTTTCTTTAGCTGGCGAGGAGCCATATTTCGCCAGTTTGATGAATCCAAAGCCTTTTAGCATATTTTTGGTAGACGTAAAAGAAATTATTAGACGAATTGGTAAAATTGTGGACATCAATCCTCTACCCTATCTGAGAACCAAGTGGATCGATTTGATCGAATTTTTTTTTCAGCATGTAAAAATAAATTATCTTAATTGTTATGTTGCCGTTTTTCGATATCACAATTTTTCAATTTTTTATGAGGTCGTAATTGGCGATTTTTGACGAAAAAACATTTCTTTTTTTTTGGTTTCGTATTCTACTAAGACGATCCAAAACTTCAGACATTTCTTTTGGAAAAATTGCTGTCATTTTGTAATTTTCTGAATTTTTCAAAAACCGCTACGTAACAATTTAGGTATTGACCTAAAGCTTCCAAATCATCATTGAAATCCGTTCTACGATACTCCGTTGGTTCCCGGCTCGTACCGCCAGCAAGGAACTATTTTTTAGAGGGCATTCACGCGCCCACCTGCCACAAGCATAATCATTATTCTGGTATCCAAAAAATACAAAACATATCTTCAAATGTACCTTAAGCAATAACCAAAATACTCCTACACTTAACTATAATTCTAGCATTTGAAAAAAATTTACGAAGATCTATTATTTTTCGGTCTTCCAGAGTAGGGTCCCCCCTTAACTTCGCTTATGTCACATTGCAATATGCAGCTTGTTCAGAAGCGGACAAAGTTTTGTAACAACCGATCGTGAAATGTTGTTTTTTTTTTGTTTTTGGAGCTATCTCCATTAGTAGTCCCAATTGATCTCCAAGAAAAAGACTTACTATATTTAAACGAATGGACCCAAACTGTCAACATACCTAAATGTTAAATACTAATATGAAATACCAAATTAAGTTGTGTTAAGATTTTATATTCGAACGGTATAACAAAATGTATAGGTAAACGAATAAATTGGAACCCAAAAATAAACATATTACAAGATACACGGGTAAACTGCCGACTTACAAAGGTGTGAAAATCAAAATTCATCGGATCTTGAAATGCGACCTTTTAAAAGCATTGATGTTGGATGTTTTTAGATCCACAATTATCTCGATTAACAGCTGATTGCGAACTGCCGAAGCTTGCGATACAACCAATGCAACCAACGATGTCCAAAATTAGCCAACGCCTCTTCGCAGTTATGTCCAAAATCAAGGCAGGAACCATCATGATATTAGTCAATGTCACCACAAGAAACCCAGCCCAACATTTTTTAACAACTTACCTGCCGTTTTCGACAGGTTTGACCATCTTTATGCAACAGTTTGCTCACCGTGCAATAAAAAATTGAAACAGCACACTAAGAAATATGTGACGTCACAATCCGTATTTGCTAGTGTGCGAACTGTCAAACTTTTCGTCCACGTCCTAAATTTTCCTGTAGGTATGGTTCCTAAAACTTACATTTTCGCTAATTCTATTGTTAATCTGCTAAAACACCTATGCTTACTGCACATGCAGTACACGCATTTGATAAAACTTTCTAATTGAACAAAACGAGTTGGAAAATAGCTTCCTCCCAGTAGTCAGATCTGTCACTTGTCTAACCTAGAAAATATAGAATGGAGAATGTTCGAACCTACATATTGAATACTTTGCAACATTTTGAATAGAATGCAATTTGTGTCAAAACTAGTTAGCAGCTACCATTTGACGGTATCCATTTTTTCGAAATGGTGACCAGAACATGCATTGGAAAATTTAAAAGACCACACATTCTCGCTATCATTTGGAAAGAGGAAGACTCAATCCAAGTGGCCCCGTAGCCGTCGTGACTAGTGGTTCTCATACACACACAGCTGAAGAGCTGATGAGGAACAAGGAGGTAATGGAAGCACAGCAGTCGTAGAAAATTTTTCTCCTCGTAGCGCTGCTGCTGTCTTCCGAGACCATTTTGCGATCAATTTGTGCCAGCCATTCGGGCACCGCTTACCTGAATTCCACCTGAAAACGATGCACTGGTCAATGAAGAACACTTTCCGTACAGAATCGCACACGTTTAACTTGTCGCACTACCGAGAAAATCGGAATAATATTTCTGATTAAACCCCGAGGAGAGCCAAAATACCGCCGCCTGCGTGTTTGAGAGACAACAAAAACACCATGAATGGAAAATTTAGTACTAACTGCTGCACGGAGCGAATATGCGAAATCTTGAAATTACTTCTGTGAGCAAGAGAGAAGTTAATATTTGAGCGAAGAGGAAGATATTCTTTTTCTTCGAATGAGGACTAGGAATATGGTTTTTCGAAACCGTTTGACGCAACTATGACAGATGTGACAGATTTCAAACTGTTCAAGGAAACTGCTCAGCAAAGTATGAAAATGACCTAAAATGAATTGAGCTTGACTGACATTTAAAAATAAACTTCACGCACACATCTTCGCGCGATTTGTTGTTGCTATTAGAGTGACTATATACAGAGTGGCGCCAAGTCATCCCAAATGTATGCAATGCGGTTTATCCTAGGTTTTTCTTTCTCTTTCCTGCATACGCGTTGGATAGGTTGTCTGCTCGATTGGAATGACACTGACAGATAATTATCATTCCAATTTTGACATTGTCGCCACTCTGTATATAGTCACTCTAGTTGCTATAAAGCATTGCACGCAGATGTCAGTGCGTTTTTTTATTCCCAGGTTTGACAGTGTTGTGGGGTTTGTTTTGATTACTTATTCGCAAGACCCAGAAGCAAAAAACTGCAAAGAGGACAAAAATATATGTTGTACAGAACTGTTATCATTTTTCTGCTTCGGAAAAGTCGGGTATTTCCGGTTTCCGCAAACAAGTGGTACGAATTACAAGTAATAAACCCACTAGCAATAAAATTAGGTTACCAAAGGAATCAAAACAAAACACACAAAAACGTCAAACCAGAGTTGAGGTTAGGCACCGTGCAAAGGTTTATTGGCGGATTTTGCACGGTTGTTATTGTTTTCCCTATAGTTAATGTTTGTAGTTGAGACACCCGATAAAAAATCCCCCCTACTTTTCCCCCGATTTAGTAGGTTCGCGTCGGCTGAATCGCCCGATTTTGGACCCGACGAATCGGCCGATTGTTGCAACGACGCTTATGGGAGTTTAACAGGGCGATCTACCGATTCGTCGGTATGTTTAATCGATCGACAAAAACCGACTAAATTGGCTGTTTAGTCGGGTGATGAAATAAAGGTGTCTGATGGAACCAAACGAAATAGGTTGATTAATCGGGAGATAAAATTTGTCAATATACCGACGAAATAGGTGGATTAATTGGTGTATGTAGTTAACTTGCCTACCAAAGCCGATCAAATCGGTGGAGGAATCAGAGGACGAAATACGTAAATCATACGAAATAGGTGGATTAATCGATGGAGGAAATTTTGTAACCTACGGAACCATACGAAATAGGTCGATTATTCGTGACATAAAATTTATCAATACAGACAAAATAGGTTGATCAATTTGAGCATTATATTGAAGTCTATAGAACCAAACCTAATTCTAATAAAAATGCTCCTAATAATGCCCTGAAAGTGGCCCTCTTCAACAACTCCTCCTGCCTCAGGAACAGAGATGCCCACCGTGCGGTATCGCTCGACCAGTTTAAAAGCGACTTTCGACTTCTGAGAATTGGCGACCAGCGGCCCAAGACCGAGTTGAACGAAGAAGACTGCTTGAAATAGCACGAGCGACGTCGGCGCGATGACAACCTGTAACGATCAGAAGGTAATTAATTGGAATCGAAAAAAGCTGTTCATTGAAGAAATTTCTCTCTTCTGCGGAACATACACGAACACTTATATTGACTCCTATAGTTTAATTTCACTAACCTGCTCATCCTTCATGAAGCCAATCGATCAATTTCCTCCGCAGAACCAATCCGTTCCCATCGTGACAAAGGAGATGAACTTGTCGCAGGACCTTTTCGATTCCATGCCTCATTGACGGCGACGCAGATCCGGACGGAGTTCCTTTAAGGAAGATATAAACCGAGTCAAGAGCAGCTTGTTACTGGACCTAACCTCTATCTCCGTTGTGTGGCTCCACAATCCGATAGGAAAAAATAGTCGCACGATAATTTTCAGTGCGAAATTCCAACTAAAATAGCGATAATAAGTTACAAATTCAATGCAGCTGTCTTTTTATGTAAAGGATACTTACCTAGCTATTCAAATAAAGAACAAGTAAATTAGAAGTAAACTGGCCTTGTTCAAAAATCAATCAGACTTAGTTGTCAAAACATCATTCTGTACAGAGTAAACCGATCATCATCTGATTTAATCGTTACCCGACGGTAACAGATTAAATATACCAATGCGTCGAGTGACGGAGACAACCACCCAACGCGATCTGACGAAGTCGGTTGATTAATAGGTTGATTTCTTCGGCATCCTATTTCGTCGATAGATGCGTAAAACAGCATCTGTCAAAATTTTCTATTGGGCAATGCGCAACAACAGTTTTTATTGTGGACATTAAAATTTATGGTAAATTGTATCACAAATTAAATTTTTTTATATATTTTTGCTCGATATGCACCAATTGTTAAGGCCCAGACACAATGCATACGGATTTTACTACGCTGCGGCAATTTGACAGTTTTTCCATGGCTTTTCTGTCAAATATCCGCAACGTAGTAAAATCCGTATGCATTGTATTTGGACCTTTACACCAATGTTTTATGGAACAATAGTGAGCCTTAGAGAGTCGCCATCTTAAACCGAAAATTCCAATCGAACAGAATCAGTTGTCAAAACTAAGTCCAATCGAACAGGAGACTTGTCAAAACACCGATTAGAGAGCCTTAAAAAGAGTAACGACTAGAGAGCCTGTTTATGATAGAGAGACGCCATCTCCAATCAAGAACATTTTTTGAGTAGATCTTTCTAAATTTTTAGCAGCTTTTTATGAATTATTAAAAATGAAAGCTTCAGAGGAAGGTTCCTTGAGGATGTTATTATTTTATGTAGCATCGAGAAACTCGAACTCTTCAAGGTAACAACGTTCAAAAACCAAGTCATCCCTGATTGGTACCTGTCTCGCTCCAGCTACGAGCCTATTACTTACTTAACAAGTGATAGGTAAGCTTGAAGCGTACAGTAAAAGAAATAAACGGGGCATAGCACAATAGTTCAAAATAATGGACGCAGTGGTAAGAGTACTCAACAGAAGAGGGAGTTTCATAACGCAATTCTTGACAGTTATTCAAGATCAGTGTTATCACTCAGAAGTACGAAAAATCGAGCAGATATAGTATAATGGGGACATGGCAATCGTTCGCATTATTCCAATTTGTCTCGGTGACGGTAATTGCGGCTTTTAAAAGTAGAGAGTGTTGGTTATTGGGTTATTAGGTTAGGTTACATGCTATACATGAAACTAAAACTGGCGGTTGCTGAAGGACTCAACAAACCACCTACTCATGGAAGAGAAATTAATGTATCTAAAGTAATTGCTCAGATTGAGTAATTTTTATAAAAGAGAATTTGAAATCAAAGCATATTAATAGCTAATACAATAAAAACATTAAATGCATACCTGTCTGCAAGATTCTTGTGTTTCGCAACTTTTGATGCAATTTGCAATCTATGTTCAGTAATGATTCTCTGCTCAATCGCTTGCGATAGTGCTTTTCCACTCGCGCCTCCACATATTGCGATCTCTCTAAGGCCTAACTCAAGAGCATGTTTGTCGCTTAAGGATTACTCGATCTGTATAAAACATTTCAATTAAATTATGACTATTAAATTTTCAACCGTTACTCACCAGGTCATTGACTAATTCACAAGGGTATATTTTACGCTCAAGGATTGCAATTGGCAATCGTAAAGCCATAGCTTAGCCAGTACATTTCCTAAAAAAGTTATTTATCACAATTTGCTCCTAGTAGTTTGCGTCTCATGTGTAGTAATCCAAATATACCTGACGAATATTAAAGAAAAGATAATACCAATAATTCATACAATCAAAAAATATCGAATACTACCTATAGATGATGGTCTGCATGCAGATAGGATATATAAATTGCCTTTATTACAGTTCCAAATATACGTTTCCAACAGTCTATCCCGCAGCTCCCTCGCCGCAGTCAAGTTAAATGGAAATATTTGGACATCATTTCGCGTTTTATCCAAAAACACTTCACGGACACGTCTAAACCACCGATTGAACTGTTTAGAGCGGAAGTCCAGCACCATCCGCAATTAAAAAAATAAAACAGACAAGCTATAAATAACACCGATTACACCATAACAGTTTAGCAGTTTGTTTTTGTTAGTACACTACACAGTAAAATAATTCAACCTGTTTTCACGTACACAGAAAATAATTTAATACAATTTGTCACTTAAAGATTAGATTTTTTTATTATTTGTTTTGCACTAACAAACTGTTCATAATATCAAAAATTTTTTAATAAAAACAAAAAAACTCACAACTAAGCACATCACTCGTGACTCAAATTTTTCGTAATGGCGGTGCGGTTTCAAATGACAGAAAGAAAAAGGGCAAAATAAACATAAAATTGTCATCAAGAAACGCGTTTCCATAGTCGGTTGAAAAGCACTAAACTTATACTGTTACGATAACCCATAAAAATGTTAAAACTACCATGATATTCTTACAGTTAGTAAGTTACCAATTTTATGGTCCTGTTGACAATTCAATATTGTTATATCAAGCTGCAAAAATATTGTCATTAGAAGTATGAGAGAAAAGTCAATTTAACCACGGAAATAGTCAGCGATTTGCTTGTTGTCATAGTAGTTTTAACCACGAAACTTCTCAAGTTGACAATAATCATGGTAAGCGCTACAATATTGCAATATAGTTAAGATGACCATGCATACATGTTTCGCATTACCATGGTTTTTTTCTCAGTGTATGCATTGTATTTGGACCTTTACACCAATGTTTTATGGAACAATAGTGAGCCTTAGAGAGTCGCCATCTTAAACCGAAAATTCCAATCGAACAGAATCAGTTGTCAAAACTAAGTCCAATCGAACAGGAGACTTGTCAAAACACCGATTAGAGAGCCTTAAAAAGAGTAACGACTAGAGAGCCTGTTTATGATAGAGAGACGCCATCTCCAATCAAGAACATTTTTTGAGTAGATCTTTCTAAATTTTTAGCAGCTTTTTATGAATTATTAAAAATGAAAGCTTCAGAGGAAGGTTCCTTGAGGATGTTATTATTTTATGTAGCATCGAGAAACTCGAACTCTTAAATTTAAATCGCTGGTTTTCAAAAGGATTAGCAATAACAGACAACAGCAGCATAATTATTTACGGGACGACCATTAACTGTGGTAAAATTATCATGAAAAGAAATTACATATCCAGATTCTATAAAAGTTATTTATTCCAAATGTCTGTTGATCACAGAATAATCTGTGCGTGCGGCAACACTGACATACGCAGCTGCTTTGTTGCTAGATTATTTGTTTCAGATGGCGACTCTCTAAAGCTCTCTATGGAACAACAATGCGCGTTGTCTATCCATTCGCCAGGGGGATCTATCGGTAAGGAATTGTGAAACTCACATGTGAAGGGGCAGGCAGGTGACCATAATTTTCAATGCCGCTCTTGCTACTTTTTTTCTTACCGATTTGCTACTCTTATCTGTATATGTAGCTTCCGAAAAGTTTATTAGTTTGTGTTATTTACGCTAAAAAGCAGATAAATCCATTATCGGGATCAAAACAATATAAACGACAATTGCGCTGCGTGTTTGGGTTTGAGTTTCTGTCAACTGCAGCAGACAAAAATAGAGTTGCGAGTCCCTTGGCTCGAAATCAATCACACGCCGTTTGATCCATGACAGTACAAACGTCATGGACCAAACACCATCTGCGGTAACGCACACATGTATGGTATTTGACAGCAATAGATCCCCCTGCCATTCGCGACAACGATACTAAAAGAGATATTAAGCCGGTTCGCACTCCCTCGAAATCCTAGGCCGAGTTGTCAAAACTTGCGACTACGATACTAAAAGAGATTTTAAGCCTGTTCATATTGTGCTTTGCAGCTGTACCTGGATTAATTCAGATTATTTCCTCTAATGCCAATGTATATGACAAAAGAAAACAGCAACATTGAAGTTGTCACTCTTTCTCTTTCTCACTCACAGCATTCTCATTGTCGCACTTTTAGACTGCGGTGTCCAGTAAGGTGCAAAATGCGGGATACTGACACGAACTCCTATCCAGCTTTCCACGAGCGATAATGGCGGATATTGAGCACAAGTGGGCACAATCTTCTGACACGCATTGGAGGAGCGTCGAGTTCGCCCTGACGGAGTTACTATGGATACATTCATGATTGTTTGTTGTTCGAGTGTAAAAATGTAAACATTGTTTAATTTTGCCAAAGCTGCTGAGCAAGAGGAGACGTATTAGACGTTTTTTTTGTGCCCACTTGTGCTCAATATCCGCCATTATCGCTTGTGGAAAGCTGGATTAATTTTCAAGTTTAAAGAATTAAACCAGCCAAATTATCACATATTGAATATTTATGCAGGAAGTGATTTACCCAAGGGTAAGTCGCTGAGAACATTCCGTTCACCTCATTCATATAGAAATTTTGTTCAGTCTGTGCCTTACTGTGCCGCTAAGGTGCTGATCGTGTGAAACCTGCCAAACTCGCCTGCGCCCAGCCATGCTGTTTTGATCGTTTTGACAATAACAAACATTGGCAGGGCTGCCAATTTCTAACATTTCAAAATTTAAATGTCAAAAAGGTGGGCCACAGTGTGTCATGAACTGTGAAATGAATGTTCCGCAATTGTAATCAATGAGGTAAGCTGTTCCTTAAATTGAGCCTGCAACAATGTTCTAAGCGACTTACCCTTGGATTTACCCTGTGGGTAAGACAGTAGGATCTCAAGTGAATGCATATTGTCTTTTGTAAAAATTACTTTATCCTTTGTTTTTGCAATACACAAAGAATTACTGGGTTATTTCCGATATTAATAGAGATTTAAGGTGAAATAAACTGAATTTTGCATAAATCTGTCTCCCGTATCTTTGTACATCGCTCTGCTGTTTGACATAAGCGATCGCTCGCTTGTATATAAGTATTGTTGTTCAAGTTGAAAACCGTAATAATCGACGTGCGGCATTCGGTTTTATTCTTGTTCTGTGTCTCGCAACTACGTCGCACATGGTCGCTATATAGCGCACCACCTGCGACGTAGTTGTGATACACAGAACAAGAAAAAAAACCGAATGTCGCACGTCGATTTTTACGGTTTTCAACTGCAACAACAATAAGCAAGTGGTCATTTGTTTGCAAGATCTTGTGAGTCAAAAATGAAAAACCCGTGTCACGTCAGTTCGTCAGTGTGAAAACTATACAGCTTAGAACTAGAATGAATTAGCGTGTTGATTGTTTAAATTTCGAAATTATGTATTTCCTTCCCCTTTTTTGTACTAAAATGGAAGTTCAGCTATTCACCGCTAGAATTGAAATGACTATTTTTTGAGACTAAAAAGTTTACCACTATCTTTTTGGCAAACATTATTTTTACGGTTTTTATTCTTGGTTCTTTAAAAAAGTAGTGTTTTTAGTTTGCCAACTGAAATAAGTTAATTATGACATCGGCGGAAGAAGTAGATGCAGTATTAATGGCAAAGCAAGCTCTTATGTTTGCTTTGGGCGACAAATGGCCACTATATTTGGCTAATATGAAGCTCTGGTTCCGAAAGAAAACCTCCAAGGAAGAGTTTGATTTGGAGAGTCGTAAGCTTTTTAGTTCAGACCAGATGCATTTACACAACAAATTCTTGCTGGCAATACTAAACAAGATCGACGCGATATCGCCACCGCAAAGCGTAAATAATAGTGGTGACACTGGTCATGGAAAGAGTAGTAGCAGTTCTAAGAAGCGCAAACGATCGTCGAAATCTTCATCAGATCGTGCCACATTTGAGCCAGCTACAGTTCATGATTACGTTCCAAAAGAGTTGTTAGATTATGAACAGGTGGCTAGTCAGAGCTCTACGGTGCCTACGATACGATATGCTGCACAAGAATTATTTCTACCGGATAATGGTTTGGTGCTCGGAAGACTTCTCGTTGGTGCCTGGGAAAATGGTTTATCGAATGTGGAGGAAAATGCTGTCGATTTGATAGTCCAAGCCGTTCAAGTTCTACTAAAAAATATTCTAATGGAAATTATTATGAAACGGAAGCATTTTCGAACAACAGCCAATGGAACGTTTGCTTACGACGTCGGACATCAGCTGCCGCATCCATTCAATCGCAATACAGTAACCAAAGCTAAGATTGACGACGAGCCAATGGAGCTAGACAAAGAGATAACCACAGTTTGTTACCTTAAGCCACCTGCTGGGGATTCAGCATTCTTGGCCTCATGCGGAGAACCGTAAGAAATGAATAATTTTTAAAGCTGCGCTGAATGTACAGTATCCTTTTTTTTAGATATCCAAACCAGACGCGGAAAATCACTGTGTGTGATTTATATAAGACACTACTTAACAGGAGTGTGATTCCATCTCACTCAGTCTATTCTATGAATATGGAAAGAATATCTAGTCTGCTTTCGTAGTTTGTTTCAAAAGGTATGTTTAACAGCAATATCAAATTATTTTATTTGTTTTTTATATATAAAAGCGATCATTTTTATTTAGAACTGCAAAGAAAAACATCAAAGTTTAGCAAATATAGGCAATGCGTCTTTACTCTGTTGAGCCATCACAGCGTTGATAAAATCTTCACTTTGCAAGTTTGCCATATTCATCTCTCGTATCTGATCCAAACCTTCTTGGTTGGTGTGGTCTAGAGAGTAAATCATATTCTTCTTTGTTCCTTGGACAGCAATTGGACTCTTGCTGGCTATATCATCAGCCAATTGAATGGCTTTAGCAATCATTTCCTCCCGCGATTCAAACACATTGGATACAAGACCACAGCTCAAAGCTTCTACACTTTGAAATTTCCGTCCCGTGAAACATAACTCTCTAGCCAAGCTTTGGCTTCCGATAACTTTCGGCAATCGTTGCAAAGTTCCAACATCTGCGGCCATTCCAATGTCTACTTCTTTAACCTGGAACCATGCATCACGCGTGCAATATCGGATGTCGGCAGCTGTGATCAGATCTACTCCGGCACCAACACATGCGGTGTGGACAGCCGCAATTACTGGCTTGTAGCAGCGTTCCAACGAACTTATAGAATCTTGATAAAGCTTGATTAGTCCTTCGAACATGCGTGCCTTTCGTCCAATATCATCAATTTCGCCAAGTTCTTGACCCAATTTCATCATGTCTAACAGATCAATTCCTGCGGTGAAATGCTTACTGTTTCCCCCGGATAGCACAATTGAGCGGCAGTCTGGATCGTTATGCAGCCGGTTAAAACATTCACCCAATTCTGTCCACATGCGCTTGTTAAAAGCATTTAGACGATCTGGCCGGTTTAGTTCCACATGAACGACGAACGGCTTCGGTGTGGTGAGTTTTAATGTTTCAAAGTTGTAAGATGTTGCCGGGCCCGAGCAGAGCGTACGAGCTGCATATGGAAATGGAATATGACGGGAGCAAATATTAATAATGCAATTAATTCAAGCAAAATGGTTGCTATATAATCGAATAGGTTAATAAGGTATCGTCTTGTTTTGGTTTACAATCACAAACAGAGTTTATTAAAAAATAGCCCCAAATTAGTATAAAATGCAATACTGACCTGTGTTACGGTTCATTGCGATCGACTGACCTTAAATATAAAAATATTGGTATTATATTAAAGATACTCAACTTGGGGCATAGAATAATAGTGCTTACCAACAAATTTGGCTGACTTTTGAAACACCGAAAAATAATTGCTCATTTTATCAAATTGTACGTGAAATTTGGATGATACACTAAACGTAGAATATGTGATAAAGTATCATGCAATCAAGCTTATCATCAACACTGTACTGTTACTTGCGCTAGAAAGTGGACTTTGAATCCCGATGATTATTTTGAAACAAAAGCTAGTTTCAATGTTGCCATATTTTCAATCAAATAGATTAGAAAATGTTATAAAAAATTTGTTAATTCTATGTTACCGAAATGTTGACAGGACTAATATTGCGACATTTGCCCCTATTTAGACTACCCCGATTTACACGATTATCACAGTCGAATCTCGCACACGATTTCGCTCAAAGAAAATGAAGTGAAAAAGAAGGGGAAGAAGGAAAAAGAAGTCAAACTTATTAGTAGATCAAACTAAAAGCCACTCTAGTGTCAGGTTAACAGTGGAAAATGCGGTACGTTGCATTAAATGATAATCACAGTAGTCTAAGTAGTCATAAAAGGGGCAATATTTTATTAAGACGTAGATTTTCATTTTACGGTTTACTTATCAATTTCCACTTTGGAGGATAGCATATGTTTTTCGATTCTTGCCCACACTGTTATCATTGTTCCCTCTTGTTCGTCAATCTTCTGGGCAAAATCGCAACTCCTCTCACTCCTTTGAGTACCTCCCAATGAGGCATGAGGAGGTGTACAAGAAGAAGACATTTATCGGTATATTAGCCTTGTAATTAGGGACATGGCCGATAAAAAGGATAAAAATGTTGAATATATTTTTTTAGCTTAGATATTCCATTTATTTATTTTTTGTATTTTGTAATAATTTTTAACGATCTGACCACGGAAAGCAGAAAAGCGGAATGAAAAAAAATGTTTCGACGAAAAAAGGGCGTTGCCCTTGTAATCATGGAGTTTCAAACTTCATGTACCTACTTTTTTATCGGAAACTAAACAACGTATCGTAAAATAGATTTTTAGACCAACCTCGTGTTTGTCTTGATATTTATATCAGTAGTTTTTACAATCGACGTTGGGGATGTTAGCAGTAAGCAATGAAGTAAAGGTATTTATAGTACTATATCCAACCGGATTGGGACAGCACGTCCCAAAGGGGAAAAAGCGGAAAATTAGGGAAGATCATTGAAGCAACGCTTATTAAGAAGTGTACCGTTCCTTTTTACCTAAGCTAGGGAATCCACTGTTGGAACCAACTTATAATCGGAGCCAATTATAAGCGGATTCGAACTTAACTTAGCCTCTTAGGCCCTATGCATTGCAAGAACTGATGAACGTCTGTGCGACCTTGAAAAAAAGGAGACTGTACAACCCTATTATTAAGCGTGCCAGAGTGCAAACGACCTGCGACGCGACTGTAGCCGCCCTTAGAGCGCGTATCAGAACAAACACGTCTTCGTTCGTATCCTAAATCCTAAATGCATACAGTCCTAAAAAGCAAAATACTGCAAAAAAATTTTCTAGCTGAGCATATAACTGCAGCAGGAAAAGTTACGTCGCGTAGGTACATTTTCCGTTTCCGTTTGCAGCACAAGGTGGGGCAGTTAGAGGCCAAGTCAGTCCAAGGCTGAGAGAAGGTGATTGTGATAATGAAGAGAGTCCATGTGGACAACACTAGCGCCATAATAAGTTGATGATGATGAATTAATGAATAGAAAGAAGAAATGACAGAACTTGACCCTACCCAGAGCCGCTCTCAACTGATTATAGTAGCATAGAGATAAATTAAACGTTATTGATTGGCAAACAATTTTAAGGAATGTGGACAGCACCGTAAGTACCACCAAAATATTCTAGAACATTTTGTTTAAAAAAATTAAAGAAATGGAAATGCAAATTAAAAACTTAATAAGTCGTAAGCAAAAGGCACACAAATTTTCAAAAAAAAACACGTAAGTCCAGATAATCTCTAAAACTATTTGAATATATGCAATCAGAATCAGCTTAAGCTGGCCATAAATACCGCCATTAGGGAGTACAATCTTATGACGGAATATGAAATCAAAGCTCGCCAGTAAGAAATATCTATGTCCTCCATCTCCATGCTGCGCCAAGGCAGAGAGAGACCCGGCATCTGAGAACAATAATCTTGCCGATTAGTCGACTCCTGGCTTTCGATGCCAGCTGATCGATCGGAAAGCAGTGGATAGCTCAGAACAGTGTTGAATACAAAAACATAATGAGACTGCAACGTATAGATGATGCAACCGCCGTGCAGTTTTTTAATCGAAACGCTGTTGGGGATACATTATCTACCTTGTACCTACATACCTTCTATCACAGAGTGATCCCCGCTACCAACCTCAGTTTGCCGGTCCCACCTTGTATTTTGCATCTGTTCCGATCAAACCTCCTTTCTGTCTTGTTTATACCATTCTTCTTTCTTCTAGTTTCTAGATTCTTTGTCGTCAGTGTCTTATATCCTCTGTGATGATCTGAAATACCCTCGTTGCCTCTCGTTGCCAGGAAATAGGAAGAAATAGGATTTTTAGTCAGTTTTGGTTGGTATAATTCGAAATCAGATAAAAAAAGATGGTCTGTTCGGCGTGCGAGACAGTGCTCTTCAAATCTAGATCCCAAAAATCACTAAAGTCTTGAGTGGATGTAGAATCGTAAAACTCCGCCCACATAAGAGACTAACTAAGAGGCAGAGTCAAACACATAAAAAAACAAACAAAAAAATACTCTGACTCTTTTTAGCTCCCATTCCCTATCGCCACCCGGGAGTACGCCCCCAAAGGCTGAACCACCAAACCCAGGACGTAGGTCATCCCAAGCAACCAAAAGTTCGAATTTCACTTAAGTAACAAACTTGAAAGTTCATATTTGGTTCAAATTTAGTTCCGCAGAACTTTCTCGCTGAACAACCAGACACTACATTTGTAAACCGAACTTCATTCTCATTAAAGCACCGTTAATATCTGTAGCAACTTGAAAGTCCAACATGCAGCTTGAAAGTTCAACATACAACTTGAAAGTAACTTAGAGTTCGGATAATGGTGCCTAAGGAAGGTTAACAAGCTTTATGTCTATGGAGGTATAGCTTGCTAAGCAGCTTCACCTGTAATTAACCGAACTTCAAAGTTGCCTTGAGTTCGCTGCATAGAGCGCTAAGCAGCTTCTGAAGAAACTTTGACAAAAGTTTATAAAACAGCACTTGTAGTTCTATTTTTATACTTTTCCATTTTCTACCTCCGCCTCCTCCTAACTTTTGTAAAGTCGGTTCATGCGACTAAGATAGACCATTTAAAAAAAGCCTAACTAACACCGACCGCTACTGGATTTGAACCAGAGCGTTCCTCGTTAAATGCCTATCCTGATGCATTGCGCCATCTCTGACGTCGCTAGTGACATGAATTTTGCCGATGAGTTGTTCTTAAGTGTAAGTTCGTTTCGGGGCTGCGATAAATGAGAAATTAGCACATCGAGTAAAAACGATGCAAATCACATATTCCAGCAACGGAGCAGTGGTATGCGTCTAAGTTACCGAAAAGAAGTACTCGAGTTCAAATCCCCGAGGTTTATGTTGGTGGTGTGTGGTAAGTTACAATAAATTAATATTTATAAAAAAACAGTCGATTATTAACCGAAATTAAATACCTTAGTTAATGAGAAATGTCATGAATCTGCAAAACAGGAAGAAGTGGGAAAATATTCCGCCAATATTTTTTATTTTGAAAATTATTGGAGTTTCTTTTTGGGCTGAACAGTGTTCTATATAGCGACTTAAGTGAACTTTTTGTGAACTTTCTAGTTCTGTTAGAAGTTACTTTGTATTCCCTTCGAAGTTTAAACATCAAATACGAACTTGAAAGTACGGTTAATTACTTAAAAATGAAGTTGAATAGAGTTCTATTCATGATCATTTCATTGGCTGATTAAGCCAAAAATCCCCTTTTATCGGAACTTTTGGTTACTTGGGATCACGTCGCGTCGGTACAGTTTGCTTAAAAATTTGATTGAAGCATCTTTCGAGCGAACCAACAATACGTAATTTTACTTTTATTCTTTTTTTTACAGAGTTGAAGGACTGTAGTGTACTGCTGATTGGGTCTCGGTTCCCAGGTAACCAAGAATCATTAGTATAAGCAGTAAATCAATCATTTGTTAGTATCCCTGGCGTTTTATACTGCAAGTTGCTGCTTATCAGCCTTTTGACTGCATAACTGTTGTAAATTGGCATCCCATATTCTATTTAAATTCTTATTGCCGCATTGGCAGCACTATAAGAGGGCTAGCAGTAAAGTAGCCGCATATTTTGCCAAAATAGCATTAAAGTAGCATTTACGGCGACTTAAATGCTTATCGGCTTGGATTGGAAATCCTTATTGGTTACCTGGGTTTGGCTCGCGAGCGAGCTGAGTAGGTATTGGCCGGCCGGACTAACACACATCGGTCAATTGAGTCGACCAATATCACCCAGGATTGCTCAGTGCTGGGGGTGCTTTATGTCACAATTCGTCATGCGTTGTTTTGCCACAGAGAACAGATTAACAGGCTCGAAGGAAGTAATCGATTTTTTGTGTGTAAAATCTGCCGGTAGCGCCCTCCAGAAATAGTTTGCCAAACGCATCAAAAAATATCCATGTACCTTTATTAACATTTCTTTGTGCTTGAGTTACATAGCAGCGATGGCAGCGACATCAAGATTTAGTTTGCCACTTACTGCTCGAGGGGTGCTCTATTGAAGGATTACTCGTAGATTACATAAAAACCTTTTACACACTTTTTGTCAATTACCTGGTAGTCTGTTCTCTGTGGTTTTGCTTCATTTTCATTTTAGCGCATAAGGGGGTCCAGGAGACCAGGTTGCCAGTAAGAAATATCTATACCCTGCATACTGCACCAGAAAGAGATGCCCAGCATCTGAGAACCATGATCGTGCCGATTAATCGAATCCTGATGGTCTTCCATGCCAGATGACAGATCGTAAAGCAGTGGGTAGCTCAGAAGTGTTGAAAATAAAAACATAGGATGAGACTGCAGTGTATAGATGATGTAAACTCCGTGCAATTCTGCAATCGAAACGCTGTTGGGAACACATACCCTACCTTGCACCTACTTACCTGCTACATGGGGTACCTGGAGTGATCCTCGCTACCAGCCTCAGTCTTCCGGTCTCACCTTGTGTTTTGCATCTGTTCCGATCAAACCTCCTTCCTATCTTTCTTTGATTACGATCTAGTTCTAGTGCAATCTCGGCCATGATTACATGATTTTTCGTCGTCAGCGACATCTTCATCCAAAATTCTATCCTCTGTTATGACCTGTACCTCGTTGCCTCTTACACAGATTAATGCATTGTGCAAGACGAGGTTGACAAGAGAAAATAAGAAGAAATGGGATTTTTAGTCAGTTTGTTTTGGTTGAATATAATTCAAGTTATAAAAAAAACCACGTGCGAAACAGTGTTCTTCAAAGCTAGATCCCAAGATTCACTAAAGTCATCTTGAGTGAATATAGAATCGTAAAAACTCCGCCCACATAAGAACAAGAGACTAACTAAGAGTTCTCTGTGTTAAGAGGCAGAGTCAAACATAAAAAAAAACAAAATAAAATAAAAGAGACTCTGTATTTTTTAGCTCCCACTCCCATCCGCGCCAGGAGTATGCCCCCAAAGGCTGAACCACCAAGCCCAGGGACGCAGTATGCACTTATGCAGGACGCAGTTTTACGTAAAAAATTCTTTGTACTGGTGATATGCGATAAGTTTATTTATGCATTCAAATTTACGTGATGATGACTTCTGTGCTGATACTTGAGAGGGGAATCTGCTTAACATGCTCGCCTGTGGGAGAAAATCACGAACAACGTCGGCGATGGAAAACGTTGAACGCGGCGCTCGGCTGGAATGCAATAGCCATACATAATTATAATGAGCTGATTAAAAGCAATATGGTTCCAAAATTGGTCACAAATTACTGCTTTGTGGTACTCAAGAGATATTCGTGAACTGCCCTGAAAGCGGCAATATTTTGCATGAGTGACATTAATTTTTTTTTTCATTTTGTAAGGGATCCTTAAAACAGTAGCGACATTATTTGTCTAGAGATTATAAAGTCTTTTCGGTATCTATTTTATTTCCGTCAAACGCAAAAAGTGACCTTTATTGGAAATTCTTTGAACCTAAGCAGTTGTTGATTTGTGGAAAATGTAAATATTTTTTAGTTGCATTTCATCTGTCGTCGAGTCGAGACAGCTGTAAGTTGGTTGTTAGGTTGTCGTGGATAGAGCTACGTGGAAAGTGATTCGCAAAGCATAAAATTGACGAAATTGTAATTTTTCCAGAATTGGAAAATCAAATCTACTAATACGCAATTTCATTCGAGCGGATAGTGGAGATAGAGATAGAACTTGAGGAATCGTCTACGTGTAAGAAGTCGACAGGTATTCACATTCTCAGAGACGTGATGTAATATACACTGTTTTGCTGTGCAAAAGGTTTCCCTGTACCTAGCTCAATAGTTGTACAACTAAGACCTATACGAGATAAATCTTATAAAAAACAACCAATACATACTAAGGCGGGATAGGTGATTGCTAGTGTCGCATGAGTTTTACCATCTATAATCATTATAGTTAAAGGTGAGTCATTTACTTTAAATGCACTATACAATTATTTCAGTAACTGTTTTAATCTACAATACAGATACGTGTAAATTTATGGAATAATAAAATAAGATAACTATTGTAAAATGTGCATATGGATTCAAAATTGAATTATTAGAATTTTTAAAACGGATATATACTTCTGCAATTCAGAATGACCGTTTCAAAACTATTAAAAAAATCTACATAGGTCTATTGTTTGTGTTTCATCACTGTTTTTGTTGATTCTCATACAAATTCTGCATCCAGGTATAATTTTAATTGGCAACTATATTCATCGCTTTACGGCTGCACCTTCAAAACGAGTGAATATCATATCGATATACTTATATGAGTTGTAATTCGAACAGCGGCAATTTTTTTCTCTGTTGGGTACATTCTCCACAGCGACAATTAGTATTTGGCGAATAGACCAATCAGCGATTTGGATCGCTGGTCGTATTGTTAAATTGCAATTTGAAATGGATGGCAAAAAATCGAAGATGATTGTGCGCTTTTGCGCACTTGTTGATAGCACGCACGTATGGAAGGTCGTTCTTAGTAACGCTGGTACTCGTAGATAACATGTTAATCAAATTGAGGAGCTTCGTCGGAGTGCGTAACGATAAAGAGGGACTAATCTTTAGCACGTATTGAATTGTTTGAAGATATCACACTTCTTTAGTTAAGTAGATAGCATCTTATCAATTGCATGATAATAGGTACATTCCTTGGCCGTTGATTGTTTGTACAATATGGAAAACATTATTTTGATTGCATGTGCATTTTTATCACGTGGTCAAAGTAAAACAAGAAATTTGATTTCTATTGATTTTTTGATAAT
Organism: Sabethes cyaneus; assembly: GCF_943734655.1. NCBI lineage: Eukaryota > Metazoa > Arthropoda > Insecta > Diptera > Culicidae > Sabethes > Sabethes cyaneus. The sequence goes on along the minus strand of NC_071353.1, from coordinate 35,431,464 downwards.
TTTGAATAAAACATATTTTCTTTGCATCACCGTTGTTAGATCCTATTAATTTTGATATATCGTTGAAACAAAACAGGCAAAAAAAAACGCGGATTCTATACTGCTTGCCCCTATTCGCGTAACAGTCGAATATCGTCGAATTTTGGTGATTTTGTTTTCATTGCGGAAATTAGTTTATTTTTGTCTGTAGTTTAAGAACCCTATGCTTGGGCATACAAGTGCAATTTGAACTAGTTTTTTCTCTTTCTATGCCATCTTGTAAGCTCTTTTAAACAAAACTTGCTAATTAGAAAATTCTAAGTAAAAATTTACACCGGTTTCATAAAAATTGACACTAACAAAATGGCAAGGAAAATATCGGAAACGTTCTCATTACTACCGTAAGTTTTCAATATTTCCATATACTAATTATACTAGAAGTAGATGTCTTTTCATCATAGTTTGAGTACTCTATAATAAAAACAGCAAGTAAATATTGAAAATCATACCAAAGCATATCGTCAGTAAGGTGACCGTTTTGCGAAGACTTGCTGACTCTATCGAAAATTATTGTGGGTCATTGCTTAAGATTCATTGATTGTCTGTAATTAATTTTTGTTTAATTCATTTGGACTTGTTCATTTTAACAAATTTATCACAAAGCGTTAACAAATTTGTTTGAAAATGAGCTGCAGTAGCGAAATTAAGCAAAACTTAGAAACCTTAGAAACTTAGACTTCAGTCACCATTTTCGCCACTTGATATTTTTTTCATGGGACTGTTATGCAAAGAAGGGCAATATAGCCCCTCCCCCTAGAAATGAGCGCTAGTTCCACCAACGGTTATACACGACAAACTTATCAAAACCTAGTAATATTCACAAGATTACTGATGTGTTACGAAAGAATGTGACTTCTTAAGGGATTGTTACAATATCTAAGGATCGACTATTAAGGATCGACTAAAGCAAAGCCTTGACCTTCTGTTCTTATTCGAAAGACTTCGCAACCAGTTGATGAGCCTACAGGAAAATTGCGGGGCTAGTGCTACGATTCTATTGATTCTCCATTTGAGAGGGAAGAACGGACTATAACGGAATACTGATTAGGCTCATGATATTGTCCATTAAAATTTGTCTACCGCCGTAATGACTAATGATGACTTAGGATTAATAGGTATAATTTCTTTGTTTACTATCAACCATCAATTGCGGAAAATAAAGCGATTTGAATTGGTTCAAACATTAATTAAAGGTGTTCGTGTTTTCATTATCCTTAGCCACGCAAGTCTATCATTGTGTGAGTCAAAAGGGGGCATTCCTCATCATTCAGTATCAAAATAGAAGATAACGACCATCGTGTCAGTGGCACAATTATCGGTCGCCCACTCCAGTTAACCACTTATCGGTGGCATCCAAATTGGAGAGGTCATAAAGTTAAACCATTTCTCATTCATTGTTCGATTTCTTTTTTGTTTGGCAGGAAACTTAATGCGATGGCTTGCCCGCTGCTCAGCTTGATGGTTTTCTTATCGATGATAGCACTTCAGGCGATAACCTACTGCAGAGCGGCATTAGTCTCACCTCCCGATACTCACGGCAATCAATTAAAGGATGGAAGCGATCCGTCATGGCATGTGCAGTACGATCCGGTAAAAATGGAAATGCACATGAAAACGATGACCAATATAAGCCTGCGGATTGAAGGGTTCGAAAAGACTCAGCTTGGGGATGATGCGACCATTCAACTTAAAAGCGAAAGGAATCATGTGGCAACAATTCCTAACGGAAGCATTACGGTGGTAGAAATAAAAGATGATGGCTCGTATGAAGGAGGTTTCGACATTTCCGGAGTGTTTTTAGGGACAACAAACCTTTACGTTGAAGTTATGGATAAAAATAATCAAACAATCCAATCAGTCGAGAAGATGCCGATAACAGTAATACGCGAAGAACGCGCCATTGACCATATTTTTACTGGTTCTGTAGCAGTTTTGGTATGCGTGATGTTCGTTCTCTTCGGTGCTGCAATGGATCTTCCAACAGTGAAGGCGATCATAATGAAACCTATTGGACCAGCCATCGGATTTTTTTCACAATTTCTCTTTATGCCACTCTTGAGCTACGGATTAGGATTGCTGCTCTTTCCGGACAGCTTTGAGATGCAGCTCGGTTTGTTCTTCACCGGTGTTTCCCCTGGAGGTGGAGCTTCGAATATATGGACAGTTCTCCTTGGAGCAAATCTTAATTTGTCGTTAGCTATGACCACCATTAGCACGTTAGCCGCATTCGGTATGATGCCACTGTGGATCTTTACCCTTGGTCGTAAAATTTTTGAACGAGGAAATTTAGTTGTTCCCTACACAAATTTAGCTACATTCGCAGTTGGACTTATTATTCCAATGGGAATCGGTTTATTGTGTCAACGATATACTCCGCGGCTAGCCCGCATTTTGGTTCGCATTTTAAAGCCTTGCTCGGCTTTGCTGATTCTTTTTATTGTCGTCTTTGCTATTGTTACAAATCTTTATTTGTTCGAGCTTTTTTCATGGCAAATAATTGCCGCTGGATTGGGATTACCGTGGATTGGATATCTATTCGGATTTATTGTCAGTAAATCAGCACGGCTGCCCACTGCAGATGCACTGGCAATATCCATTGAGACAGGCATCCAAAATACCGGAATAGCAATATTTTTATTGCGCTTCTCGCTACCACAGCCGGCAGCCGATTTGACAACGGTAGTTCCGGTGTCAGCAGCCATTATGACACCAGTTCCATTGATGATACTCTATGTGGTGCTAAAAATTCGCGAAAGGTAAGCTCTTAAATATGACTAAATGTAATGTGATCGGTGCATGTTATTACTAACAGAAATTTTTCTCATCGTTCAATTGTCCCTTTCCCAGATGTGCAGTACGTAAATTTGAAACGATGCCACACGACACCTCCAAAAATTCATTGAACAATGAAGCGGCCAGTTGATACCACAATCAAGTCTGCCTTATATTGAGAACCAAGTATCTGTTGATGGGCGAACGGTTGGCTTTTGTGTTTCCATTCAATCGGAATCATAGCTATGATATCAAGTATTCCCGTATATTTTGTAAAAAAAATGTATTATTGTTTTGTTTATTAAAAACTTTGTTATAATTATTAGTACTGCTATTTCCGAAACAAATGAATGTAAAAATGTGGCCAATTTTGAGGTTGATGGTCATCTAAACTGGTTACCTTTTCATAATCACTTTTCCCTACAACGTGAGGGATGATTTTATCAAGATTTTTACATTCTAAACATCAAACCTTAGACAAAAGTTAGAAAATATCATTTTCACAAATGGAAACCCGAAGTCCAAAAATGGCGTGAAAGTAGTCCCATCCCTTGATAAAAACTTGATTGCAAAACAAAATGAACATTCAAATATAAAAATTAGTAGCTCAGACAAAAATAATAGTTTAATCTTCTGTAAAATATACAAAAATTGAAATATAGGAAAAAGGTGGATTAAAGCAAAGATAACTCTGAAGTTTTAAAACAATAAAAAAGTAGGTACCTAAATTGTTTGAAGCATTTTTAGATATCAATGGCAGGAATATTAAACCCCTTATTTTAAGCAAAACACGGTATATAAGATTCAAGCGGAATACAATTGCTCTATAATAAGAATTCAACACTACGCAAACTTTGTTATTTTTTGAGCTTTTTCAAGCATTTTCCGAAACATTCTCAAAATGTTGATTTTTGAAATGAAAGAAAATCGATTTTTCAAAGTCGAAAAACTCTAATGGACCAACAGAATCGAGAGTATGCATTCCTGATTTGAATTCAGCGAAGCTCAATTTTTTTCAGCGTATTATATTTTCAGGTATAACTTACGATTACGAATATGTACTTAGTTCTAGTCTCGCATTTCGCCTTCTTCGTCATCGTCGTCTATACCTCTGATGTAGAGTACGTTATTACATCGGATCAACACCTCGCCCAGGTGACCGGTGTTTTGCCCATCTACGTATTCTTCGGTGTTGGCCAGCTGCATATTCATATATCCGTCGACAGACACAAGAAATCCCTTGTACTCGTGGCCCCACTTTAATTTTATAAACACCGGTTTCCCGGTTAAACCATTGAGGAATGGTTTCGGGTTGATTGGCATAGCCGTCGTCATTTTGGCGAATTTAAGGTTACCTATAAAAATACGATTATAATTTCTTATATCAGTAATTTTATCTGTCTGCAAATTACCTTTCTTCTGAAAATAAATACAGCAAATGTACGATTAAACTGGAAGGCAAAACTATTAAACGCGATTAACGCAAACCAAGCGCTCAATTAAAAATCAGAACATGGAATGGAAGATTCACGCTTCGGAGTTCGGACTGATATACTCCTGGTTCACACTTCACAACTTCATTTCTTCCTATTTGACATCACTTTGTGCAAAACTGGGTAGATTTTGTATCAGAATGAACACATTCTGTATTCATTTTTCTACTGTTTTGACCGTTTTGACAGACTTGACAGTTTCCGGGCGGACAAAGTTCCAGATAGAATTAACCTGAGAGAGATTCGCGAAGAGGAAAAATTCTAACGTCAAATGCAGCCAGTACGATCTGTCAAATGCAGCCAGTCGTTATCGTTGTCCCAAAATGGAAAAGTATTGTTAATTCTCATAAGTTTTCTGCCGGTGTTTTTGTGAAAAACACATTCGGAATTGAATTAGTCTTGTTTGTCTCAATTGTAAATTAACATTTTTGCAAAAACTGAAATGCCCGTGTGACAATTAACACCAAAATATGTTATTATAAAATGCACACTTCACACGTCCAATGAGATGTTCACGCACAAGTTTCATTTATTTGCCCGAAAATGAAAGCAAACGTAATAGGAAGAAGAAGAACAGCCAAAGCATAAGAAAAAGAAGACCGTCTCCGCGACTCTCTCTCAGGAATTAACAAAAGGGCGAATGTAAACAAAAGGGGTGAGCGTTATTTTTTGCTGAACCAGCATATATATAGGAAAATGAACCCTCACCCGGTTTGTTCACGCTTATGACATTCGCCCTTTTTGTTAATTCTATCTTCAGTTCAGTTAACTGGCACCGTGCTAATGAAGTAATTTGCGGTTTCGTCACTAACGAGAATGACATTTAGCTGGGGCTTGTTTATGTAGGAGTGAGAGGGAAGCAAAGTGTGGAGGAGAGGATCCGGGAGTTTTAAATTTGATGTTATTGATATTATTCCTACTGCAAACAGCCTCAGAGAGGGCCCCAGCTAATGTCAAAAAATCTTTATACCGTGTACCCCCGCTGGAATGACCTTCCTTAACTGAACATTTTTAATCTGAACCCCGTTGGTATAAATGCGTTCACATTAAAAACTGATCAAGCGTCATACACAATTGACGGTTAAGTTGACCGGGCAAATTGAAAAAAGCAAAAAAACTTAATTCGTTTCATCTTGCTCAGTAGCTTCAGTAGCTTTGGCACTATAGCTCATATGCAACTTATCTCTTTCTAGCACTCAAAATAGTTCATTTTAGTTGATAATGTCAAGCCAATTTCCTCTTCTACAATCTGGATGTTCGGAATTCGCGCACATTCGACATTTTTTCAAAACGTTTGTTTTCGTCAAAACAAAACAACAAGGTCATAGGGTGCGCGCCTTGCGCGTATGTGAAAATGAATAGAGTTACCAAATATTCAGATAGGGTGTTTGCAGAGTGCATATGTATTGGAGATCTGCTGGGCAGGCACAAGTGACAGCTCCATATAAAACACACGGGCTGGGAAGAGCAAAATTTTTTAAATAATTTATTTTCTTTATTTAAAACAGAAATTGCAAATTGCTTCATACATATGGCAAGGTAATATATCTGTTTACTAAATCAAAAAATTATTTTCAACAAATAAGCTAAGACGCGGTAGCAATGATCAAAAATGTAACTATGACCTATGTTAGCGGGATAAAACTAAACAAATATCAATAGCCAGTAGTTGCTTTCGGCTAAGAAAGCAATTTATTATGCTAAAACCAATTTTATATTCCGTTACTTTCAACTTGGCCTATGCCGTATACTGCTTCAAAAAACAGTATATTTGGGACACCGATTTAACGCGAATTCACCGAAACCCTAGTTACCAACAGTCAGCATATATTTCAGGGAACATTTGTCGGTTATTTTGACTATTAGTTGCTTTAAAATGATGAATAATTTTAGGAAAAATGATAATTTTATCCAGCACGTTTTTGCTGCATCGAATAGGCGAATTCGAGCAAAACTAAGAGCAACCGTTCGCTACCTGGTTGTGATTATTGGAACTACAAAAAAAGTGCAATTCCCAAAATGCTTGCTGGCACCTATATGGAACTCGACTTTAAATGTAATATTTTATTGAATTACCAAAAGTGGGAATGATGAAAATGGATAATAGAGGTAAGAAAAAGCATTACCTTTCATTTGATATATATTGTTCCTGCTTCGGGAGATTATTAGAGCTTCGCAAGTGTATTTATGGTTACGAACTGATAGGTTATATGTTTGGTTCTTGGTGCAGATGATGCTAATCAAAAAAATAAATCCGTTAGCACTTAAAAACACATTGGAAAACGCTGAAGACTGAAAATAATTGGTGATTCTCTATCCAGGATATGTAAACTTTACAGCTGACTCTATGTACTTTTGTTTTATGCGGTACAAAATCAAACATTAACATTTTTCTGCCATAAAGTTAATTAATTCGCATATTTTCACTAACCTTAACGTAGATAAACAAATTTCTTCCAATATTTCGCTATCTAAAATCCTGACAATTGAAAGGGTTAATCAAAAAATGCATTTTATTTCAGTTTTTTTCAAAAATGTATGGAGTTTGACAGCGATTTTACTTTTCATCACTTTTTTTATGCAGCGCCTCTAAGCGGGCGATAGCTTGTCAAAAACGCCTATAGGAAAATATGCATTGTGTGCCCAACAGATGTCTTGCATGTGTGTGTAGCAAAAGCCCTATTGAAAATAAAATCGCCTGATCTGAACGGGGGGTTGAGTGTATGTGTGCCAAATTGTAGCCATGGTCGCCATCCATGGATGTTTAGTCGGTTTAGTGGTTTAGTCCGTAAAATTTTGGCAATTTCACACCCCTGGTTTTGCAGCAAAACCATCGATGAACTTTATCTGTCAGAAAGGAGCAAATGAACACAAAAAATTCATCCAGTTCCAAATCTGATGGCAGTGTATCATAACCATCATAACATAAGAGTAAGTGTCATTCCCCGTCATTCCCGTGATCATAACATAACAATCGCAATCGGCTTTTCTTCCTCAAAATAAGCTATTTATTGCCTTTAAAGCAAAGCAAATATAAAACATATAAATATAAATTTTATTAATCATCGCCTCAAGCTATCTTTACAACCATTATTGTCTGAATGAGCTATGTTTATTGATCCTAAGTTCTGGTGCTAAATGTGATAATACCTATAACATTTTTGCTGGTCTTTCATCTCAAAATAGCATATTGTAAATGTACAAGCTGGAATCGCGCTGGAATAAACGCGGAATCAAAAAGTGCCCTAAATGTGGCACGTTCAATGGAAATCGAGCAATCAGTTGTAAGAATAGAACATGTCAACAGGCACTCAGTCGTCGTCGCCCGGACCCGATTAAAAATGGTCATTTTGGTGCAGTTCAAATTAAACATGCGCTGGAACAAACGGTAAAAATCTATAGCATCCGTAAGCTGAACGGTACAAAACTGGTCCGAGGCTTCGTGGAAATTCGAGATTGCATGGACAAAGTTCAAGATCAGTTACTGCAATTGAAAACCGCAATCTGCTACGTGGATTGTCAACCTCATGCAGATCAGGAGGGAACTTGTCAGCATGTGCGGGTAGCATCCGTGACGCAAGAACGGGCAGAGGAAATGGCTTTTGACAGCGGCAATCTACAAAAGCTCAACATAAATACCGCGATACGAGATGCGATTTTGAAGCAACAGTTGAAATGCAGATCAGAGGAAACTCCGTTGGTGCAAAAGGTTTCCGCTGACACCTTTGTGGTAAGGTGTGATGACAAACATCATCCATCAGTACCATTTTGTCACGTGCAGCTGATGTATCCAGACCGGTTGGTATAATATCAATATTAAAAAATATAATTAAATTTTAGTCGTTCCTTTTTTGTAGTATAATCTACGATTGCCAAGTTGCAGATAATGAAGAAGAGTCCACTTCCTGCCATCATGCGTTTGTTGTTGCAGCGGCTATTCTCAGCACTCCAAAGTATTATCCGGTATTTAAAGAAATCATTGATCGTTTCGTCATCTCTAGTGATGTACCGCAAGAGAAATTTGTTCCAAGTGAAATCTCGGTTCTGAACGGTGCAATTTTTCTAACTAGCAGTCCTACTATTACTGACAATAGTTCACAAGACATCCAAAACAGTGATAAACTTTTGCTTGCTACAATCGAAAAATCTGACATCCAGTTAATTGACTGTAATCTTGCCTTCCAATCTGAATTGGGTAATATGTGCTTCGCTGGTCCCGGTGACGAGACTCCCGCTCGCGTATCTCCCATTATCGAGCTGGTTAATAGTAATGAAAACAGCATCTGTGGTGCAGAGGCATTTGCAGCTGATTATGAGGATAACTTGCAATTGATGGATTGCCAAATAGAGTTGATGGATCAGTTCAGTCTCACAGATCGCATCGATTTTTGTCCGTCGGACGTTGAGCTCAGTGATGATAATCTCGTCACTGATAAATGTTTGGATTCCCCGGTGGTCAGTAGTGAGCACTTGACGGAAACGGTATCCAGTTCGGCGAAACAATCGAAGCCTAAATTGTTGGAGATTACGACAAAGAAAGGTGCTTTGAAACAGTCGGCTAAAGTGGCTAAAGAGAAGCTCAAGAAAGGAAGCTATAATGTGAGAAGGCTTATGAAGATTCTAGAGTCAAACGGCGTTGTGTTCAATCGTCTGAAGAGGAGTAGAGCAATGGAACTTGCTGCTGCTGAGGATAGGCCATTATCAGCTGGTACTTTACCATCCTATGAAGCTACCGTCTGCAATTTGTCTTTTACTAGTTGGTTGGAACATGTGATAGAACAGGTAGGAAATTATAGCGTTGCCGTTGTTTGTTTAGTGATGATTTTTCAATTGCAGTTGAATTCCGTAATGGAATATGATGGTGATGGCAAGCCACCTCCGCAGGTTTTTAGCATTCATGAGGTAATTTTTTCTCGTAACGTTTTTTCAACTCGCTTGAGAATTGTGTATTTGAAGGACTTTTTCAGGTGTCTTCGGGCACGTTTCTCGGTTGGGCATACGTACCGGATGCCAGATCACGACTTGGTGCTAAGTCAAGGAGTAAGAAAAGGGCTTCTTTGTCAGGTTTATAACTTTTCATGTTACAAGAGCTTACGTAACGCGTTGAAAACGGATAAGGTTGGTTGCTAACTTATGAACTTTGATTGGTTGATGAATATTTAATTTACAGATAGCTCTTAAATTCGAAAAATCATTCTGTCGAACCGCCGATGGTACATTCGAAGAAATTGACCTGTCCGATGCACCATCCAGTAGTCAGGTGCACGCGACTAAAGGACTTCTAATCAAGGCACATCAATACAAGACGTACATCAAAATGGGCGCCTATCGGAGCGATCCCAGCGGAAGGGTTTACTATTTCGTTATCGAGTGGATCGCAGGAACGCTGCCCCGCAGTGGATTCGGAGAGCTACGGATCACGCTAGAATATGGACACAAAGAGAATCATCTACACGTAGACCCGCCTGTTGGGACGTCTCTTCGGAATGGCATTTCGGTACTGGAAAAAGGACCCAGCTGATAGGTTCCATAAATTTTGCGATATAATAGACTTGGAATGTGTACACTATATACATTGCAGGATAAAATAGCACCTCTTACACGCTAACAAGAGTAATAAATATCTCCGGTATCGATACAAACAAGGTTGACTAACAATTTCGTTTCTATTAATATAATAGGGAACATAGTAGAAGTAGAGCTAAAAAATTATTCTAAATTGGGCTGTATGCGGAACAGAATAGTTTCGTTGAGTAGCCTGCGCCACTCTTTTCGGTAGACGGATTTATTAGCTGCGCGAAACAATTTACATTTTGCCGTTCCGCTGATATCCGAATACAAGAAATAATAGGTGGAAGCAACCAGCAGCTCTTGGTTGTAGTTTTTCAGTGCCCACTCAAACACATTTAGTACGCAGTCATCGTTTAAAAGGGTTTTGATGATGTTTTGAACGGATTTTTCCACTGCCGGCAGTAGATATTTTTGCGACAAGCTAAGTGCATCCAGGCTGGCCTCTATCATCTTCGGTGGGGGCGCCATCCCTGTTAATTTGTTAACCGTTTGCAGTCTAATCAGATAGAAGAAGTACTTCAACCCGTCAACGGTTATATTTTCCTGCAACTCCACCTCATTTTTTTGCGATTCGATAAAATGATCTCCGTCGAACATTCTTTGAAATACGTCGCTCCCTTGAATTAGCAAGTTTTTACTTACGATCACTTGATCTGGCGTGCCACTTTCGTTGCGTACTTTGAAGATCACCTTTTCCTCGGTACTGTTTTCGTCACAAATGGTAAGCGTGTTATCAAACTCCTTGGCTTCCAGTGTCTCGCTTGGTGTCCCCGTGTCTTCTTCCTCACCGCAAATGTTCAGGTTCTGTGCCAGCGTGGTGATCCCTGAACTTGCGGCAATACTTAACCGTTGATCGTAGCACTCTTCCTGCTCGTCGTCATTCTCATTTAAAATTATGTTCATTACTGTGTTTAAAATTTTCATATCGTACAGCAGCTTGTGGAGCAGCTTCGGTTCCCGAACTACATAGGTGACAATGATGGAAACCTGTAGCTGTAAGGTTCGTTCGCCTGTTCTCAGGATGTGAGCTATTTCGCCTTGACCGTAGCCGGTTTCACCTATGTTACCAAACAGCGACATCAGCTCGTTGCAGGCGGATTTCATCTGAAATATGAAAGGAATTAAATAAGTAGTAACAGAAAACAGAAGAATAGTGACTTCAACTAGAACTTACCTCGTCGCAACTCCAACAACGTGAATGTGCACTGTAGGGCAATTTGAACTCGTGTAGTCGAAAGACAAAATCTTGCTTTAGCAGTGGCAGAAAGTGATCCACATGTTTGATGATGTTTGCGATAATTTGGAATGCTCTACCGCGTGGCTTTTTTGTTAGTTTGCATATCTTTAGCAAAGTGATCAGCGTCTCCGAATGTACAAACTCCAAACCACGGTGAGATTTCGAGATGGACCAGAGCAAAGTAAGAATTGGTTGCATAGCATTTTTCTCGAATGCTCGCGAAGAAACGATCTCAAGTTCAATGTCATGTATTTCGTTGTCGTCGATGGTGTCATCGAAACTGCAGAAATTTCTCCGTTTTATTGGTTCCGGTTCCAATGGTTCTTCTTCGTCTCGCTCTGTATCTGCAGTCGGCATTTCATTCGTTAAGTAGGTATTGGAATTATCATCGTACAAATAATTCAGAATATCAAATTCACTAGGTCTGGTATCATCTACTGTGGTTTCTTCATCAACGACCATCGCTGATGTTTCTCGTTCTTCCTGTATTACATTCGTTTCCGGATCACCTTCGTTGTCACTACAAACCGGTGAGTATACGTCGTCATCATCGTTGTCAAAGTCATCATCATTAAAATCGGTTCGCGCAGGACTAGACCCTGTGCTTAAGGGGTTCTTGTTGCTGGCATAACCACTACTTCCGCTCTCTGGCGATTCAGGAGCATCTCCGTATGGGTCGATTTTTGCCATCTTGGCTTGCCGGTAGAAGGTAGAGCTTTTGTAGTTGAACAGTTCATCGCTTCGCTTTTGTTTGGCCTTCTGGCTGCTAGACCGACGTTTCGAGTAGATGCTGGTGTTTAACGTTTCCTCGTCGTCATGCTTTATGTGATTTATTTGCTTTTCAGAGATTATATCTTTTAGAACATCAATCAAAAAACTAACTAGTCCATTATTGAGCAGAATATCAAAGCTAAGCGAATCGAACCGATACTGGTAGAGTGCGTATAGAATTATACTCAACTGGCGTTTATCGCGACATTGTTTTGCCAATTGCATCAGAGCTTGGAGAGCACCGCTTCTGCGGATGTGCCCACGATTACAGGCTTCTTTCGCAAGCAGACATATCACGCTAGTGCAATAGTTTTTTTCCGACTCATCTAGAAAAAAAACATTTATTTAACACACACGAAGGTATTAAAACTGTTTCACTTACCTAAAGTTGCATACATGATTAAATCCGATGCCATTGTAATTACATCGCAAGTAGTTAATTTGTCGATTGCATCCGGATTGGAAGCGAGGTTGTAGACCACTTTCAAAGCCAAAGCACGAAATTGACTTGTTTCGGCGCAGAGAAAAACTAAACACTTAACGCCACAGCCATTCTCTCCGTACACTTCCTCGGCTACTTGTGCACTAACTGTAGTTGTCACGATCTGTAAACACTTTAGTATGCCCATAAAAAGCTCTATCGTTTCCTTAGCATCCGGCATTTTGAAATCCTGTGAATCCTTCCATCGACAGCTTTTGATCAATTGGTAACCCACGATATCGCAGTGGTGACTGTTTTCCATGTGACGTACAATATTTTTGAATTTCTCTTTCGTTACGGTGCGGTCTGGAGCGTGCATCCGCTTAATAACTACCTTCTCCGTTTCTTCGCCAAGCGATTCATCACACGATGGACTTTCAGCCTCTTTGGACTCATTGCGGGCTAACTTTACCAGTAGGGCAACGATCCTTTTAATGCAGCTCTGGTTGATCATTACACAACGGATGGACTTCTCATTCCATAACTGACGGATTACACGTACAGCCATTATCAGCACCGCACTATTGTCCGGCTCGGTTAGAATGGAATTTAACGCATAAATTGTACTGCTGCAATCTTTTGCTAGGACATAACTAATTGCAGGAAATTGTGCTAAATTTCCTAATAATCGGCAACCGCGGCACTGGATCGCCGGGTTGGACAAGTGTATGCAGGATATTAGTGGAGCCAGTATGCCCTCTTCGTAGGCCTGAAACAATAGAGAATTTTGTTGATAATTTGTTCACATCCAGGATCCAAACCATTTTGTCTCAATCGGTTATTCAATGATATGCGACTGTACATAGACAGGTTTTGCTCTACCCTCTTTGTTTTGTCCCTCCCTACCTTGTTCGATAAAATTCAATTATGAAAATTACAAAAATATAATCTTACCTGTTTTGCACATTCTTTCCGCATACAACAATTTCCAAGAATGCTCAATGCGACTTCCAGCAACTTTTCGTTCGGTTTGTCCAGCTGTGCGACTAGCAGCTTGATGCCACCGAGCGAAAAGAAGTGCTGGATGCCAGCTTCTGTGTTGATGACCTCAGTTCGGATTCGGACTAATTTGCGATACAGGGAGGCTTTGTCCGACGGTTTTCGTACTTCTTCCAGCAAGTTGGCCACCTGGACTCGATTCATAGCGGTCGTTGAACGCGTTTAAGGGCCAATTTTTCAGAGAAAATCACAAAAATTTGCTCCCGTCCGAACCAGTCAGATTTTTCACTTATCTGTCAAAACTCGTTTCCGGTGTTCGTCGACAGGTGGCAGCGAACCGTTAGGTTAGCCGAGATAACAACACTTTTGAAGTAAGGTTCGTATGCTTGTCGCTTGGTGGGAGTAAATTGGAAACGATGTTCTATGTGAATGGTTCGAGTTTGAGTTTGAACCGATTGTTTAATAGTTTGAGATTTGATCGATTTGACAGCGTGACCGTGAGGCGCCCTAATTCCGTACAGCGCCTTATTCCGAGCACTTGGAGTTAAGGTATTAAAATATGAAAGTAAACTGTGGTGATCTTTCGTTTTTCACGCAGCTTTTTTCATATGCGTCCGTCCGCTACTAGTAAATGCCAGAAAAAGGAAGAACCAACTTTCTTTTTTTTTCAATGTCGAAAATGTAGCAAAGCGCTAGTGTGGATATCGACCTTAAAGCTTTTCCATATCCCACTCAGAGTAGGTACCAATCTGTTAATTTTCGTACCTGTTGTGTGGTTTTCCCAGGTAGCGCAGGGAGTCTATCAAATCACGTCTTACCTCGTTGGTAGCCCAGTGGGAAAAGGGCCCGATTCTATGAAGGAATTGCCTACTGTTTTACTTGACTCACTGCGAATATACGTGTTATTGAAATAAAATGTAACCATACGTTTTATTCGTTAATAACGAATATGCGGATAATATCGAAAACAAACGATTTTTTATAAGTTGTGCTTTTGTTATTATTATTTGGTATGAAATGGAGAGTTACCTGGAAGGAGCGTCAAACATAGCTCTGGCTCTCTCAAGCTCCCACCTGTCGCCTCCACGCAGATCTAAGTCAAATGATGAGGGTCGATGGCCTTACCCGGAAATGCTACATGTACTTACTGAAGCAGCTAAGCTAGGAGGTGCGAACTAGAGCGCCTGTTCTCCAAGTGAGGGGCGGCTCACACAGCGTCTGTCTCGAAACGAGCGGCTGAATATGAAACGCAGTATCCCGCAAGCTATATCTAAGATGGCAGACCCATCAGCGGGATGTAGGTATCGCGACCCCGGTGAGGTAGTATACCGAAAACTCAATTACCACGAACAACGAAGAAAGAAATTCAGGACGGAACAATTGGTATAGGACACGGCAAGGGATAAGGAAACGATTAACGGATAACGATTGGAAACTTGGTACCTGGAATGTCCGAACTTTCCATGAACCGGAACCGGCTGGCTTGCTTTCTCGAGAGCTGCATCAACTCGGAGTGGAGATCGCTGCTATTCAGTGGCCAAATTCCGGAGAAAGGGAGTTCCGTGCAGTAGACCCTATTGCAGGCACTTCTTTCAAGTATCACATCTACTACAGCGGCGGTAAAAAAGCAGAACATGGAGCCCGTTTCGTAGTGCTGGGAAAACAAAAGCAACGAGTTATTCGGTGGAGGCCCGTAGATGACCGTATATGCGTGTTTTGATTAAGGGCAAATTCTTCAACTACAGCCTAATGTAAATAAATGATAAATCCGATGATGCTAAGGACGAGTTTTACGACAGGCTTGAGAGGACCTATGGAGAGTGCCCAAAACACGACGTGAAAATCATCATCGGAGATGCAAACGCGCAGATCGGGAGGGAGGAATTCGTCCGTCCAGTTATTGGAAGACATAGCCTTCATCGGTCGACTAATGATAACGGTCTGAGGCTCATAAGTTTTGCCACGACCAGAGGAATGGCCATCTGTAGCACCTACTTTCCACGTTTGAATATTCAGAAACACACCTGGAGGCATCCAAATGGAGACTTTAGCTCTTAGATCGATCATATCTTGATTGACGGTCGACACTTTTCGGATGTTATCGATGTACGGTCATTTCGGGGACCAAATATCGACTCTGACCACTATCTTGTAGTGAGTAAGATTCGCGCAAGGCTGTCGAACACGGCGATAGCTCGCACTGAGAGGACGCTGCGTTTTAACATCCAGCGGTTAACGGCAGACGGCGTAGCAGTGGAGTTCGCCAGGAGCTTGACCAACGAATCGCAGAACAGCAGGTAGAAGGAGAAGATATAAATGGGCTGTGGAGGAACATCCATGGTTCCATCGAAACAGCTGCGAGAGAGGTGGTAGGCACCACTCGTGGAAGACAGCGTAACAGCTGGTTTGATGTCGAATGCCAGAGAGTGACAGATGAAAAGAACCAGGCCAGGAGTCGCATGCTTACTGCGGCAACGCGTCAAAACAGAGAGAGGTACAGAGAGACTAGAGCTGCGGAAAAAAGAATCCATCGTCTAAAGAAACGCGAGTACGAGGAGCACGAGCTCGCCGGCGCAGAGGGGCGATACGCCAGCAACGACACACGGAGTTTCTATAAAACACTGAGATGCAGGAGTTTTGCCATGGCTGTGATGTGCAATGATAGTACTGGCAACCTGCTTACCGACAAAACGGCGGTAGAAGCCAGGTGGAAGGAGCACTTCCAGACACTTTTGAATGGAGAGCTAAATGCGGAGATCAGCAGGGACAGGATAGGAATTGTAAGCAATGGTCAAGCTGTGGAGCCACCAACACAGGAGGAGGTTAATAAGGCAGTCAGTGAGCTGAAAAACGGTAAGGCTGCTGGGAAGGACGGTATCCCGGCTGAACTTTTAGAAGCGGCTGTTCGAAGCACTCCACCAGATCATTGGCAGGATCTGGGAGGAAGAACAAATGCCGGAGGAGTGGTTGGATGGCCTCATTTGCCCAGTTTTCAAAAAGGGACCTCGACTGGAGTGTAAAAACTATCGAGGAATTACATTGCTCAATTTTGCCTACAAGGTGCTTTCCCGTATCCTGTTCTGCAGCCTGAGACCGTTAGCGGAGTCCTTTGTCGGCGAGTACCAAGCTGGTTTTCGTGAGGGTCGCTCCACGACGGATCAGATGTTTACCCTGCGTCAGTTGCTTGATAAGTTCCGGGAGTACAACTTGCAGACTCACCATCTGTTTGTGGACTTTAAAGCGGCGTACGTTTCAGTTAAACGAAATGAGCTGTGGCAGATAATGCTAGAACATGGTTTTCCGACGAAACCAGTTACGCTGATTCGTGCGACGCTGGACGGATCCAAATCATGCGTTAGAATAGTGGGTGAGACCTCAGCTGCTTTCGTGACGTTGGATGGACTGAAGCAAGGGGGTGCACTCTCTAACCTGCTATTGCCTTGGAAGGTGCATTACGAAGGACAAACGAAATCTCACATGCTTCTTGGTTTTGCGGATGACGTCGATATCATCGGAATCAACCGTAGAGCAGTGGAAGAGGCCTTTAGGCCCTTTAAAAGGGAAGCGGCGAGATTGGGACATACCATTAACACCGCCAAAACGAGGTACATGGTTGCTGGTAGGAAACGTGGGAGCCCAAGTGGTGTTGGTGCCGAGGTGGAGTTAGATGTGGAACTATATGAAGTAGTGGAGGAATTTATATACCTTGGTACACTCGTGACATGTGACAACGATGTAAGCCGCGAAGTGAAACGACGAGTTGCAGCCGCGAATCGGGCTTTCTACAGATTACGTAGCCAGCTGAAGTCCCGTAGTTTGCAAATTCGCACAAAACTGGCGCTCTACAGAACGCTAATCCTCCCGGTGGCCCTTTACGGACACGAATCATGGACGCTAAAGGAAGCTGATCGGCGAGTGCTTGGGGCTTTGGGGTTTTCCATCGGTGGCTGCGGTTCCCGCATCTTGTACAGTAGGGCATGTATCAGCAGCTCTGGT
The DNA here is from genome assembly GCF_943734655.1 of Sabethes cyaneus. NCBI lineage: Eukaryota > Metazoa > Arthropoda > Insecta > Diptera > Culicidae > Sabethes > Sabethes cyaneus. The sequence continues at coordinate 35,414,165 of NC_071353.1, read as the reverse complement.
CGTCCATACAGTTGCTCCAATTGTGCCACTACATAGGGAACGCCTTCGGGATATAGCAGCATGCTCTGCACGTGGTTAAGCGCCTCTCCATTCAAACATTTCTGAAACCTAGACTGATTCTCAGCGTTCGAGTAACCACACGCTTGCGTGGTGTTGGTAAATGAGCTATAGAACATCGGCCATTCTTCTGCTCGACCTGTGAATGTAGGTAACTCCTTAGACATCACGTGTCTCGCTGAAATCTGTCTCGGTGTTGGTCCTTCCCACGATTGTGCTTGCTCCGCATCTGGTAGTCCAGCTGAGAACCATGGTGGTTGTGGTTCGTTCTCCCGCATTCTAAGAGCCGCTGGGGTGTATGCAGTTCTCTGTGACCTTATATCCGGTTGATGCACAGACGCTGATGCCCCGGCCGACGTTCAATTCATTGGATGTAGTAATGTACTGGCTTCCGGTGTATTGTACAGTGCTGCTAAACCCGTGTTCGTACCCCTTGGTGGTAAAAGAGCGGTAGAAAACTGATTTGATCCGCTGGCCAGGCGCCGATCCGTGTCTTCAACTCGCTTCGGAATAGCCCCTCGAAGTAAATCATTACCTGTCTGACAGCCACAATCTATTTTAATCACTGCTGGGACAGAATTGACACACGACTCGCGACGGACTTGTAAAGAATCTTTAAAACCGGATTTTTTTTGTTCGTGGGTTTTCAAATTCCTTTTCTCAGAGAGTAAATGACGATTATGGTTGGTTTTATACGATATACTAGGGAGATCTAAATTCTGCTGCTTAATGTTGCGCGGTCGACAGTTTCTCCTAGCACGAGCCCTGTAACTGACTCTTTCAGCGAAATACCTGTCAACGCCCTCTCCTGAACATTTTGTTGATACATTGTTGATTTTTTACAAAAGAAAAGTCACTTTTTACCCCAACAACAAAACAACAAAAAGTCCCGTTTTTTCGGTCGATTTAGCCCACTGTGCATTGGATGAGAATAACGCAGCGCGGGTACAAATGCTGCGTAGAACTACCCATCAGAATGTGGAGCGATACATACGGAAGCGGTGACAGCAAACCTGACTCTTCCAGGAAAAGAAGGAGGAGAATGCGAAGAACTTGAGGAGCTGTACCGCTTTCATGACACACGGAGGTTCTATCAAAGACTCAACGAATTTCGCAAAAGTTTTGTGTTGGGGGTGGAATCAGCACTACGATGAATACCTGAATGGTGTGCAGGCGGTAGAGCGTGATAGTCGAAAAAGTGACTTTATTGGTGTAGCAAGTAACGAACCATATCTTCACCCTGCGACAGATACTCCAGAAGTGCCGCGAATTCCGAGTCCCCACGCATCACCTGTTTATTGATTTCAAAGCCACATATGATAGTGTAAACCGTCAAGAACTATGCAAAATTGTCGAAGAAAAAGGGCTTTCCGGGAAAGCTTACTAGACTTATCATGACTACGATGGATCCAGTGCTGTGTGAGAATCTCAGGTGGATTGTTGGACCCATTCGTATCTTGGTCCCCTGCAGCGGACTTCGACAACCAGATGGTCTTTCCTGCCTACTGTTCAACATTGCGCTTGAAAGTGTTATAAGACGAGCGGCGATCGAAATGAGGGGCCCGATTTTCAATAAATCCAGTTAACTTATTTGCCTTGCCGACGACATGGATGTTGTCGTCAGAACATTAGAGGCAGGGAAAGATCAGTACACCAGACGGACTACGGACTATGGACTCCACAAATACTTGCGGTCGATCAATGTGAGCCTCCCGATAAAGTGCATATTGTACAAAACGCCACGAGCATGAAACCTGGACATTGCTAGAAGACGACCATCTTTGGCGGCGTGCGAGAGAACGGTGTATGGAGGCGAAGGTGGTTCTTCTACGAACTCGCGCGTCTCTGCAGCGAATCCAGTATTCAGAAAGTGGTTAAAGCTCAACGGATACGTTGGTCAGAACAAGTTGCTAGAATGCTGCACAACTATTCTGCAGAAGTGGTTTTCGAATCGAATACGGTAGGAACAAGACGAAGAGGGGCACAGCGAGCGAGGTGGCAAGACTAGGTGGAGCGAGATCTGGCGAGCGCTGGGTGCTCGCGAAACTGGAGACCAGCTGTCATGGACCATGCCTTGTCATAAAGACGTAAGACCAACTAAGTAAGTAAGCAAGTTAACAGCCACATCGGTGATACCTGCGAGAATGCGTTGTTCAGGATAATGCCCAACAACTGCAAACCAAGTCGCAATAATGATTACTGTCAATACTTGCGGACGTAGAAACAGACTAGAATGTAGTGCGGAAAGCCTAGTAGAACCGAGCGAAACGTACGAACTACGGCCGTTGTGATTCAAAAGCGAATGTAGAATTCTCTCGTCCTTGATGATAAGCGTTGTCGTACTGGAAGACAGGGATTTTTCTAAAATCGGACGGTACTTTTAATTAGTATAGTTTTTAGTATGTATAGTATTTAGTATAGTCATCGCAAAATTAAAACTTCTGCAGTCCAATTAAAATAACTGAAATGATCGGTTTATTAAGATCTCTTAAAATATATGTACATAAAAGCATCCTATAAAACTTACTATCTAATGAGATTTTGTCAGTATCAAATGAATTCGAAAACACACATTCTTTCAGGCTTTTCTATTTTAAGGTATCCGATTTGTCAGTCTGACTTTGACTGCAAGTACAATCGACGCATCAGGCGGCTATAAACGAAGCTTATAACCTAGCAAACTAACCGATTTGTCTGGGTATCAGTAAAAGTCGGATTAACAAACAACCTATTTTGGTTCTATTTGAGAAATGAAGTAGATATGAACCGAATAAATTGTTCGAATTGAATTATAATACTTATTTGCTCTTCTATTCTGTCAAAGGAGCTGTGTTGATTCGGTTTCCCTACTGTCTTAAAAGCTCATTGTTTTGGTTGGAAATACCTACATACTGTACAGTTCAGCAATCACAATAAATACGGTTTAATGCCACAAATTGTATTGGTTTCAGCAGGATTGATGTTTGATTTAAAGTTATTTTCATTTCTTTCTTATTTTTTACGTACTCTAGGTGAAACATCGTGCGTTAAAATTATGCTTATTTATGAAAATCACGTATCTAAACTCTTACAATCGTAACTGTTCTTAGGCTTCAATATAAATGCTCTTACCTTTTGACCTACCTATAGAAACTAATTTAACCGATTTGAACAAAATAAAATAAAATTTTTTACAATTAATGCTGGCCACCTTCTCAGGAAGTACTGATTCGTATATCGTACGTAACGAAATCGCATGAGGTCATAGTTTTAAATTAAAACGTTTATCCAATTTGACTAGTTCGATTGATTAATTAAAAGCAGACGTTTGAACGAAATGAAATCCAGTTTGTGTAATGTACACGTAAACGATCTAAGAACGGATCGAAGAACACAATTTCAAACAAAACAACCGATTAGCCGAATTTTTCCATAGTTTCGATCGGTGCTTGTCTAGACCATAGTGACATTGCGTCGCTTTTTGGTGTCGGTTCCGCCGATATTGTGGCCGCTGTTAACGGAGTTTACAGAGCCGTTGTTTGATTGATTTGCTGGTGGATGGCCGTAAACGTAGGAGGTGGTGCTATTGCCACTGATGGTCGTTGTATAGATGGGCAGTGGCGGAACGGGTGGAGTGCTCTCATTTAGGTGGTTATTGTTCAGAAGAGACATCTGATCGTGTTGACTGTGCGGTTGGGTGTTGTAGAATTGGTGCGGAACATTGTTGTCTACCAGATCGTCGATCAGCGCCGGTGGATGATGATGTGGATGATGATGTTCGTGTTCTTGCAGAAGCTGCGAAGCTGACCAGGACTCGTACGGACTGAGCGTTCGTCCATTGGGTAGCATCGGGTTAGGGTTGTACGATCGTGTTAGGGTAGTGTTGTTGGAAGCGGTGGAGATAATACTGACGGCACAGTTATTATTGTTTGCCGGAACGATGAAGGACTGCGAGTCGATGATGTGTTGCTGTTGTTTCAGCTCTTCGATCAATTGCTGTTCCATCGGGTGTGTGGGTCCCATGGTACTGTAGCGCTTTTTGCTCAGCATCATGTCGTCGTCGATGTTGTAGATGGTCGGAATGCCAACCGTTTGGTGGTCGTTCAAGTTCATATCGTACGACACGGACGACGGGATGTGCGGCTGTTGGCTTTCGAGATGATGTGGCGAGGAAGATGATGAAGTGGTGGTGTTTGACGAGGGAGACGATGCGTTTCCAGCTGCGGTTACGATCACGCTGTGACTGTTTGACAATCTGTGATCACTTTTGAAGCATTTTATGGGCTTCTTCTGGTCGTCGTCGTGAGTACTGTGGCGTTTTTTGATTACACAGAAGTAGCAATAGATTAGTATGACTGCTAGCAGTAGAATAATCCCAGCGATTATTGGAAGTAGCAGCTCCAGGCCAAGATCCATGGTTTTAGCGATTCTAGGGATGATATCCATCCCATCATCTTGATTTTTGCTGATACCATCGTACGATGACCAGATGGAATCGTAGCTTTCCGTTCCACCCGAACTTGATGGTGGATAGAGCGTGGTCGGTTTAGGTTTGGACACGAATACCCTTACGTAGTTGGATATAGGTCCCGGCTCGGCGTCTTTTGCCAGTTTAGAGTATGGTCTGACGGCAAAGTAAAGGATTTGTCCAATCAAGTGCGGCTCGTGTGTTATATTCAGTGTGAATGTGCTGTCGTCTCCGATTGAATAGGTCAGCGGATTGTCGTGGTGCCACAGAACTGCTGCCGTGTCGAAGTTGTCCACAATATCTTTGATTGTGGTTGCATATTTCACTTCGTAGCGAGCAACGGTTCGTCCACCCATATCCGGAGACGTCCAGCCGAGACGAACCTTCATACCCTCAACGTTTGCACTTAGGTCACTGATGCGACCAGCCAAACGACGATTTTCCTCGTTCAATTGCTCCTGAGTAACGAAGAGGGTCATTGGTTGCAGCGTTCGTTGGAATGGTGTTAGCGGTTGTTTCAGCGGAATGGCAATAGAACTTCCGCAACATCGAGCGGGTTGAGACCTAGATGCGACCACTGAAAAAGAAAGAAAAATATGTAACAACTCACTTTACAATTGCAATAGTAATGGTAATCTTACCTCCATGGCTGGCACTTTCCGATAGAGAGTACGCCGTATTCCCATTGTCACTGACCGTAACTTCGAACTGGTATGCTCCCGTACCACCGAATTCTTCAGCATTGAAGTAACGAGAGTAGACGCCATCGCCCTTTGTGACATCCGGATCGCCGGCTCCAGTATCCAGCAGTTTGAACTTTTCACGACATTCGTTGACCATGCCAGTACCGGCCTGGCAGACCTTATCGGGACGTGTTACGGCTACTTCTACCAATGCGGAGCTGACTGGTAGGTCACCCTTTCTAACCTCGGCGTAAACGATCGGAGGACCACCAGATTTGCTTTGATGTATCCACGAGCGAGCCTGAATGACGGGTGCGTAGCGTGATCGCGGTGTAGCAATCACCTGAACGTAGTGTGGCTGTGGGTTGCCATTGAAGCGATCTATGGTGTATGTCCAGGTTCCAGTTTCATTGAGAACGGCTGAAATCATCAATTGCTTCACCAACGAACGGGAGTCACTGCGTGACGTGTAAACGACTCCGTTTGGGCTGGTTAATTTGAGGTTCATAATCAGTGGATTCTCCGGGTTGTGAATGTAGACGAAAAAGTGCGCCGGAGGACCCATGAAGGAGTCCAACATGAAGCTTCCGGTGACCGTTCGGCTTGTGCGTTTGGAGATTTGGTTGGAGTCGTCGATCACGTCAACCAATTCCTTACGGTAGATTTCCGCTGGCAGGTCGTTTACATTTCCTTCATAGTACAGTTTACCAATGTTGAAAAGAACATTCGTCAGCTCGAAATAGGTAGTAAGATAGGTCTTTTCGCCATTGTATTTGCATTCGAACACAGAGAATGCGGAACCACCGGTTCCGTCGGCCAAAGCATCCAGCGGTTGACGACGGATCACGTTCGGGTAATTGATGGTGGTGATTCGAATTTTGGAAGCACGAGCTGCATTGGCAAGTGATTTGTGATCAAGTGAAAAATCCATACCGGGAGAAACGACCAAGATAACCGAGTTTGCCGGACCGTTAAGACGGGTCCTATCGTTGAGCATACTGATGGCGTCCGATATGGCACAGGTAAGGCAAGCAGGTTGTCGAGAATCGCTGGGAGAATAGGGAATGAATGAAGCAACGAGATCTTTGTTCTCCTGGATGTGGAGCGATGAGATTTGTAGAATTTTTTCGGTGGCCGTATCGTTGGCCAGTACCATTCCGATTTCAGTATTGCCCGGCAGGTCGTAAACGACCCACTTGCGGATGGCACTTCGCAGGAAGCTCCACGATTCGCGAAGCTGCATGTCCAGAGTTTCGTCGATGATGATTACGTAACGGGTGGATTTGCGCGTTTTGTAACTGAACTTTGGGGTGGTGTTAACGATTACCGAAGGATTGACGGTGATTTGAGCTTCACTGGCAAAGTCCGCGTGTTTGAGAATCACATCCAGGGTGCTGCGTCGGTCGCACATTTGATTGTGCTTCGAAGGAGCGTACCGATTGTGGGTACCTTCGTCGCAGAACATCGTTACACTGGGAGCTTCAGCCGCAAACATGATGCTAGTGCGTGCGTTTCTATCCAGTATGTCACTTATGTTGTACGGTATAGGTGCGGAAGTTGGACTTCCGCACAGACCGTGGTCACTGACCGGTGCATCCGAACAGCCCGTTAGCTTCACTTCGTGATCATCGTTTATGTAGCACCTGGGGTAGATCGGATCTTTGTCGTATCCGATCTCATCAAAAACTCCGTACCGATATTTGGCCCATTCGCGAACGAATTCACGGCCAATTGTATCGCGGCCGAGGATCTCTGAATCGATGTAGATCTGATCGCCAGGTTCGCCGCAGCCGGAAAACTGATCCGTCCAGATGAGAGATTCAGCGAGTGTGTTTGACATAATGGTTACATCCGATCGTTCTCCGCTGGCTGATGTCCGAGTTTGGTTGTACGGAATGCAATGATTTGGCCAGCGAGCTGGCAGAACCACTGAAACCTCGCCAAAATACACACGCCCATCCATGGCAGAAAACAAGTACTGCGAGGCAGATGTTAGCATGATCTGAAAAAAAGCGAGAGACGAGAAAGAAAATAATTAGTCGATGAACAATTTCTATTTTTCTCACGGTTATAAGAGCTCTATCGCTTCTAAGGATCACTTGGTGGAAGCGGTGAAAGAGGTTGGTACTCGAGTGCAACTGTTGATTGAAAAAAAAAGAGGAAAAAACGGTCCAAAAACAACGAGGAAATCGATTTGAAAAGATGATTTCTAGAGTGGCTGTCGGCTCCGGAGTGCGGTAGCGGTGGCCCCTACCTACGGTACAGTCAGTGTGAGAAATGATTGATTTTATAATAATGAATCGGACCAGCATCGAGGAGGAAATTAATTTGGTGGAAAAACGATTTAGTGACGATATGTTGATGCCGCGGTGGCGCGTCCATCGTTTGCCAGATTCCGACCGATAGATAAGCGTTTCGTGCCGATCGAAAATGATTGAAAAAAAAAATCATCCTTTTTCGCTTTTTCATCGTCCATTGCGACTGCGTCGCTTATTAACTTTAAGATAGACTAGGCTAAATTGTGTGAAATTTTTGTAATTGGAGGAATTTACTGGCCATCGATTGAGGTTGCGATTTGGCAGTGTTGCGAAACAACTGCAGCTTGACTTTTGAGAGTTTGATGGGATAATTTGGTGGACGCTTCATGCGGTGGTACTTGGCTACCGGTTGATTATAAAATCAGTTATTACCGATGTTCATCTGCACCCATCTGGCAGCCGCAAATATCGCTCGAAAGATCTTTTCACTTGCTGGATGTTGGAAGAAAAGCACCTAAGAAAGATACGTACAAGTAAACCGGTTTTCTGCAAAATGGCAATGTGCACCAGTTGGAGTTTCCTCTTTCTCGGTGCAAGATAAATGTGTTCCTCATCTTAATTAGCATACACGTGCGAGCAGGTGGCACACGCTCCTGATATTCGCTAATATTGGGGTCCGATTTTTTTTGGCGAAATCTTGCAGGACCACTTTCTTCCGGTGTACTTTGCGGGCAGCTGCGTATTATTTTTTTCGAGTGCTGCAATTTTCGGTCCACGGTTTTCGGACGTCGTCGTCGCGTTACACAAGATGCAACCGAAAGTACCATGGATGATGTGTTTAACGGACTGCAGGGAGCGTACGGCTGTGCCATGGTCAGCATCTGGTTTGGCACCGTGAAGTTACGTTTTAATAATCGATCACTTCGATGATAATTTGTGCCATAATTTTGGATGCTGCTGAACTGGGACACTGCAAATGCTTGCGTTTCATTGAGGGCATTTGCGTCAACTGTTAAGTTGCAGCGCCGAATTGATCACCTTGATATTTCATGACACATTAGTTAGCTGGAATTTGGGATGTAATCAGCTAAAATAAGGAATATTTTGTAAGTAAGACAACATGTAAGTTTACACGTTTGAAAAACGGCTTTTGATTGAAAGATATCGAATACCAAATAACGAAAAAATTTAATTTGTTTTTTATAAACTATAACTAAATTGGTTGTTACACAATAGAAACTGTTGTTGAAACCTAGGATTATCTTATAATTTTAAATTTTTAATTACAAATACAATGGCTTGTCTACTTTACATACTGTCAAAAAAGAATATTAATACTAAACAATGTGCATGTGCTGTTTTCCGGAGAAGGTTATTTCAAAGTCAAACAAAGATTAAGGTTCTTCGAAAGAGGGCTGTTAGAACCCTCTGATATTTGGAGAACAACTCCCAGCGCAGTAGTGCACTTCATCCGAAGTGCATCACCGGGCTGGACGAATGCTATTAGTCAAACAATGACAATCACTTCTGCTAGTGGTGCGTCATCTTGACAACATAGCTATAATAAACCGGGGAATATATCACAATAGATCAAACAAATGGTCGCAGTGATAAAAATACCCAACACGGAAAAAAAAGACAAACAAACAACTCATCCTCTAAATGAATTAATTACTTTTTAAATTAGTAACTAATTTAAAGCTAAATCGACAAATTTAAGAGTATAAAAAAAGATAAAAAGTTGAGTACCTAGGCTTTGCTTTGCTAACGGTCATTGTGTAAACAAATGCGTTTAAAACCGTGATTAAATCCAAATGAGTTACAAATCGAAGAAGTTGCGAAGAAATGTCAACCATAGCTCTGGTTCTCACGAGTCACCGCAGTCCCCGGCACAAAGCGTGAAACTCTAAATCATGGGACCGCGAGAAATCTATTGGTCCAGTTTTGGAAAGCACAATCCACCATCGCAGCAGAAACTGTTATACTCTGCCATTCGAGGTGAAAGCACTTGAGGTCCATGGAGTTCGATACCTGCTACTGCTAGCACCCAAGCACAGGCTGCACGGGCACCACCCAAGCACGGGCTAAACAACGCGTTGCGGGTTGCGTATAAGCGTTCGCAGGGGTTCGCAGGGGCCGATGGATCAAAGAGTAACTATGTACCGTCGTCGAACCAGCGGTCCGAGTGGCACGGGGGAACGAGAGTACTGAAGAAAGGTGACTAGGTCTATGTAATCGCGGGGTCCAAGCGGAGATCCTGTGTACGTGCAAGAGTCATGACGGTCGTGTGCGGCAGGCGTTGGTCCGGACGAGCAGTGGCTGTGGTTTATGACGTGGTATTGCAGGACAGTCTGACAATGTTCCTCGTTTCAAAAATTAACTGTGTTAGTGAGGACGGTGCCTTGCGTACGAAGATTTGTGTCCGTCAAAGGCGAACTATCGAAGGCGGACGGAAGGCGATCCAATCGAAATGTTTGAAGCAACGAAGAACCAGGTGAAATCGTTGTAGTCGGTGAGGTGGTCAGCAGTACATACACCGTTGAAGCAGGAGGAATTCCAGTAAGCGGAGCGCTACCTGTTACGAGCGGTTCAGGCTGAAGCGTTCGGGGGTGAGTTGAAAGCCAAAATGAAGAATCGGAACGGTCCAACCCAAGCAACAACATGAGTTTTATTGTACTCTTATGACGGTTTTTATTACCAATTTTGTCTTAAATGCCATCATAGGAATGTAATAACACCAAAATTGTTACTTGGGAACCGTCCTTTGGAGAAGTCGATCCCACTGATACAAGTTAACGCCACTGCACTGGTCGATGAAAACGACGTGATTCGAATGGAAGGGCGTACGGAGAAAGATGCGGATGGGCAGTTACTTATCGACCGTACTGGCCAGCTGAAACGCTGGCTTGAGTCCTCCGAAAAGCTCCTTCAAGCTTTGATGTCCAACCAGTCACCAACTTTGTGATGGGATCCATCTGTGTAGAAGTTTCCGGGGTTCACCACTTCTGTTGGGTACTCTTACCACTGCATCCAGTATTTTGAACTAAAGTGGTATACCCCGTATATTACTTTTACTGTACGCTTCAAGCTGACCTATCACTTATTGAGGAAGTGATAGGGTGGTAGCTGGAGCGAAACAGGTGCCAATCAGAGGTGGCTTGTTTTTTGAACCTTGTTACCCTGTTCGGCGACGCAGACCATATCTCCCCTTTTTGAGATATTGCAATCTGCGTGCTATTTGTGCTCCACAATTGCAGAGCAAGTGTTCCGAGGTTAAGTATTATCTTGTACGAAACCGAGATTACGAACATGATATTTACTCGGACAATGTCCTGCCACAAGACCGGAAAGCGTGCTGAGATCTCTCTTATTGAGACTCAGCAACTTTTGAGTAACCTTAATACTCGACGTAATACATTTTTACTCAAGTAACAATTTGGGTTTTATTACATTCTTATGATGGCATTTAAGACCAACATTGGTCATGAAAACTGCCATAAGAGTACAATAAAACTCGCATTGTTGCTTGGGTAGATTGTTTGAGCGATTGTACGGCCATCCAATTGGCCATGACTGTTCGACTCTCCCATTGTTTCAGCTCACCCTTCAGAGTTGGAGCCACCCCTTCTATCGGCTCACTCCGAGTCGGCGTGTTAAGGATAGACGAGGAACAGGGCTAGGTGTTCCTCTCCTATTCTCCCATTTTTCTCTTCACCTCCTTCGTTTCTTTGTTTTTCGGCATAGAGATCATGCTCGGTAAGAAATGGTCCACTGCATCAGTGACCGGTTTGATGCAGCAAGGGCAAATTACTGTGGAGGGCGCCCTGGTACTCTACAGGCTCCGTTGCGGCAGAGAATTTATAGAACCCCTTCCACCATTCATGCCTCGGCACAGGTCGCGTCACACTTTGGATTAGGGGTTTATCCATTCAAGTCTTTACGTGATAGCCATGGATAACGGCTATTAAAACCATCCTCCTTTTAGAGGCTTACCTTCTACAGAGAACCGTCATAGCAGGCGGAGAGTTTGCACTCAGCATTCTCATGAGTGCCTCCTTCCCTGTCCGCATACGACCCTAGTTTCCACCGATTGTCCGATTTCCACTAAGAAACGTATCCCGGATGGTACCACGAGGAGTTAGGGATAGGAGTTGTTAAATAAGAGGCTGTGGACTTCCGTGGAATCTCTGTTATCTGGCACATCGTGTCATTTCTAGTCGATTGAATGCAGGGTGTTGTAGAGAAGATTATAAAGAGAGTGGATCTAACCGTGTGCTGTTGGCGAGGTATTATGGTACTGTACGTTGTTCTAAATGTTCTGTGCAAATTTATGCTAGACCGGTTACAGGAGACGATCGATGCGATTTTCCGACGGCAGAAGGCAGGATTTCGTGCCGGAAGATTTGGTGTGAGCAAATGTCAGAGAAACAAAAGATGCCCACAGTGTCGGCACACGCTAGTGAGTATGAGAGGCATAGCATCCAACGCTTGCGTCACTGACGCAAACGTACGACAAGCAACCACTGGTACTGTGTCCATACATTCTGTTACTTATACACTCTCGAACGCACAGCCTCGTAGCGTTCTTCTGCATAGCTCATTCACGAGGCCAGCAACTCGTGAGCAACCAACTTCTTCATCTTACGCCCTCTCTCACATACGCGGTTGAAAATGCGAGCCTTCACGAGCAATCGGTATCAGCTGCTCGGATTGAAATGACAAGCGAGAGCGATGACCGTGGCTGTCAGCTAAAACACACTCGCAAAAACTTGTCGCAGTCCACGAAAAAATAAGAACGAGTGTCAGAAAGAGATGCTCATGCCGGCGCGTTTGTTAGAACGAGAATGCGTGTGTGTGAAAACTAGACCACACGAGTGCGGGCTTCGCAACACTGGTGTGGATCATATTGCTACGGTCTGCATAATTCTGGAGTAGATTAACGGATTCCAAGAGTCTATCCAGTTGGTATTTATTCATTGACTTCAAAAAAGCATCCGATCAGCTTGATCACAAATATTTGTGGGGTCTAGTTAGTCCAGCTTAATGGCTTCGCGGACGATATTGGCATCGGGGTATGCAATTTTGAGTTGATGATGGAAACGTATATCAGATTGAAGGCTATATGGACAGTCTAGATGACCTTGTCATGAATTCGTTGATGACCTATTTTACGAGAGTTCCAAGGAGAAAAATATAGGCCTATTAGTCCAAACCTCGTGTTTTTAGTCTTGACCTTGAAATGCGGTCAAGACTATATATTAATATTTTTTAAAACGGTGCTTCTACAAGAAGAAGGGGAAAGAGTGGAAAGGTGAGGGGACATTGCAAGGATGCCGGACGATAGTGCGGCGATAGTGGTCCTCTTCAACAACCCAATCGGTACCAGGAACAGAGAGGCCCAGTGTGCGAAATGGCTCGACCAGGTCGCAGGCGACTTGCGACTTTTGAGACGCCTGGGAAATTGGCAATGAGTGACCCAAGATTGAGTTAAATGGAGACGACTGCTTGAAGCAGCACGAGCCGATACTGACGACGACAAAACGAATTCATGTATTTGGGAACGCCGGTAATGACACCAGCAAACAAATTCGAAGACACATTGTCAGGTAATCAGGGTGGCAATCGTGCTAACTTCGGATTCCGGAAGACCCTCCGGCTCCGGTCGCATAAATTTCGCCGCTCCACAATTTTGACTATCTACAAAACACAGCCCAAGTAGCAATGTGAGTTTTATTGCACTCTTATTGCGGTTTTTTATGACTAATCTTGGTCCCAAACCCATCATGAGAGTGTAATAAAACCCAAACTCTCCTCCGCGCTCACCAGACTTGGGTTATACTCGCTGTGGAGCAGGGCGATCTTGATACCTTTGAACGGAAGATGTGACGCACCAATCAAGGTGGAGTTTGGATGGATGACGAAACGTGGAGATGGTAAACAAACAACCTATCGTCCATACTGCAAAAATCGCAAGCGGGTCAACAATTTCAGAGTGTTAAATAACTGCTGATACATTTCGCATTTCAAATTTCGCTGGTCTAACAAGCCAGTTGTCGTATGATGGAATTTCCGCTGGGCGATGGTGCTAGATACAGTTAGTAGAATCGTTGCATTAGCCCCGTAATTGTCTTGTACTCTATCAGCTGGATGCGAAATCTGTCGATAAAGAAGGGTCAAGTCTTTGAAAGCCGTTTAAGCCAACTGACTTTTATGCCAACCATATAGATACCAGAAAATCGTAGTAGAAAACCTAATAAATTGCAAACTGAGCGAGAAGAACGGACAAGTATTGCAAAATTCATGTTGTACTTCAAGGGGGTAATCTAGGATTGATACTGTTGTTGTTTTTATCAGCAGATTGTCTCTTCCTCGAGAATTAGTTTTTGTTTGTAAGCTGCTCATCGTCATCGACATGGAGTCAAAATATTAAAAATGATTAGAACAGATGTTTGAATGCTCAAGCTATGTTTGCCGTTAAAGGGTAAACATTGAAATTATTCTGTACCAATACCTGCGAACTAGGAGGTTCTATCAACTTCACGGACGGAGCCGGTTCTAACTTTATGATCAACAGACTGCATGGCTTGCTTTGTATAGTGTTATCACAATTCAACAAAACGAACGATCTTTAAGATTTTGATTGGATATTCCCAGACCTTACAACGAGGACTTGCCAGGACACGATGACTGTGGTTATTAAATTACTGTTTCTTTCCTTCATTTAGTCAAGTTTCAGATATGTAAAATGGGATATGCAAAACTAGGACTACCTACCTTTCTAAATCTACAAGACGATGGAAGTTTCAAAAACGTTTATTTAGGGGTTCAAAACTGTGACAAACGTACCAAAAAAAAAACGTAATCGTTCCGCGGCTCCGTTTGTTGTTGAGGGCACGAGCGCAAATATATGAACCAAAAGTGCTACAAAACAACGCGTCTTATCATCACGCACGACATGTTCCACAATTGAGTTACGAGCAGAGTGTTTGAGTGACCTTTCAATGCTTTTCGAAGATTTATTCCACCAATAATCCTTGCGGGCGGGGCCTTGCGGGAACGGTTACGTTTTCTTTATTCGGCAAAGACGTTAAGGAGTCTATTTTCTCTGAAGAGCAGAGCAAAGCGGTGGCCCTGCTTGGGCCGATGGTACGAAAGTGATTAAAAGTTTGCTTGTTAACCCAAGCTGGCGCATTTTCTGCTCAATCATCATAATTACCTTCCCATACCGAATGAGTCAGGTAGCACCCGTGTACATTCCTGTGGTAGAAAGAAGAATGGGGTGTGTGCAGAAATCCCTACGTCGGTCGGTCGGTCGGTCGACCGTGGACGAAGACGTTCCTACGCGCGCGGTAGCTCCCATGTGTCAGGTTCAAGGGCCACGAACCGCCACTCCAGAGTTCAAACGTCGTTTGTCTGGTTGGCCGGGAAAAGAATAAGTATTATAGCCACACGTAGCCTGAATGTGTATTCTTGTAAAAAATAAACAATCATTCTACTTTGTGTTCTCATCTGGAAAGCGCGGCTCATCTCTTAGCCACCTGTTGCTGTTGTTTCGCCTTTATTCGTGACCACCTTACGACCGGGTTGCGCATGGATGCGGTACTGTGGTGCAGTGCTATGCGATGAGGACCGGGCGGGGATAGCCTTTTATGCTCACGTAATAGAAAGCTGATGCTCAAGCATGAATGAAACTTGCTTCTGCTTCGGTTCATTCGCATCGTACCGCACCGTCCGTCAGGAGGGTCGGTCGAGAGAACAGTTTTTTCGGGATATGCGTTTAGGCGACTTGCGACTGACGGGGAAAGCACTTCAAAAGACCGAAACAAGGTACGGAAGGATATCTAAACAACCGGGTAAAGATCATATCGAATATCTTCTGGTGCAGCAAATTGTCTGATAGAAAGCGGAATAAAACACACAAAACATACCGATCGAATGGTTGTTTACAGACTAGCAAGGAAAACAGGTCAGGGTCTTGAAACCACCGAAAAAGGATGCAATATGCTGTATAATAATGCGCTCTCGACCTTTGTGTTATGTTTTCCAAAAATAATCTAGTGTTCTGTTCACATTTTGTTTGCCTAGAACACGGATGGACAGTGAATGGTTTAGAGCGGCTGCACCTATTGAGAAGAGGACCCCGTGAGAAATGAAAATACGACGGGAATGGATTGAACGACAATGTCTCGTTCGTACATCACTGCATAGTAGCAAACAAGCCATCCAACAGCAGCGTCCGTCGAGCATGACTGGTTCAGGATTGCGACGAGTGCGGCGGCACTTCACCGCCATAATGGGCTTCGATGCGGTCTCCGTGGCACCGGGTTTGGAAATGCTGTGTGCTTATGGTTGTCGTCGTTCGTGATCCGGACAAGATATGGAAGAGTGGACTTAGAGTCATGGCAATAATTTTCTGGCCCGTCAATTGAAATCCAGGTCAGTCTAAATGTGAACGAACCGGTGTCATTTAATTTCCAGACCGTTTGCTGTGGTTTAGCTCTCGGTCCCGACTGGCAGCAGCAGCATCATCACTGCAATGAGTTTCAAAGTACTGTATGCTGCATAATTGCACTACGTTTGAGGAGCAGATTGGATTGTGCTATTGAAGCAATGAGGCCGGCAAGGGGTAAAATACATACATACAGAGCGATATGATAGGACCTTAACCTTAGAAAAGGTTATTTGGCACAATTGTGCTTTGAATGTTTTTGATATACGAGCTCTTGCCATTGAACAGATTGACCCCAATTAGTATGTTTTAAATTGCAGAAGATGTCGAATGTGTTTATTCCGAAAACTGAAAAATTGGATGAACTGGAAAATATGACATCGCAGGCCGTGGAAGCTATTGTTTGTCCAGGTGGTATTTGAGTCACCATCTTACGAACGTCGGACAAGTGTGTTCCACGTTATACCACCGCACAGTTATTGAACAGCGGGTCTGATATTAAATTTTCTTTTAACTCTCACAGTTTTATCGTCCTTCACGCGTTTACTTATTAAGCATTTGCAGTTGTTTGTGACGTTTGTCCTTCTTCCTAGAATGATCTTCTCGGAGTCAAGGGGAATTGCTCTTGTTGTTTCACACGATCATGTTTTTGATCAGGGTCGACACACTTTCTTACCTGTAAAAAGAGAGAAAAAAAAACAAATTTTAATTATGCAGAATAATTTAATCATTTGTTTTGAAAGTCATTTGAGAAGAACACCACTTGAGTGGAGCCAAAAATCTAAGGACCGGTCATATGTTGCCGTGAATGGTTAGTTTTCCGGTCATAACTCAGGAACAAAAAATAGTGCTGTTGGGAAACTTTTGTCATTAAAAGATACATAAATGCCAAATAGGAAAAAATATATTAAAAATTATCTATGGACTAGAACTTATTACCTATGTCCGACTCTTCTTTACGATTTTCAATCACTTATATCATGCAATTTTTTTAATATTTTAATATTGAGATTGTGAAGCTCGGTCCCAAGCCCTAGTATTTTTTCTCAGCATTCCAATACTGGTCCTTAAATGAAAATCGGTGTGGGATATCATGACAAAAAAGGTGGTTTTATGATGAAATCCAATATACCGACCAAATCCAAGATGGCCAACAAAATTTTTTTTACTCCATTTGAAAATCCTATTTGTCTTCTTGACAGAACCATTCCATTTGTTAGTTGTTTCATCGCAAATTGGGGAAATATCACATGATATAAAACTCAAAGTTTACTAAAAGTTCAATTTTTGTTTATACTGTTGAGCCACTTAGCGAACGAGGGGTCCACTGTTTCGAGGTATTAAAAGTGTAATGCTCATTTTTTAATTACTTTCAACCAATCAAGTACAAAAGTTCCCATATTTGAAGACTGCGTATCAGTAGTGGCCCCGTTTCAACGAAAACTACTCTCATGCTAGAGTCACGTCGAATGGCCTGATTCTTTATACTAAGATTCGAACCCACGACCACTCGCTTGTCAGAGCAGACTCGATAACCGTCAAGAGTCAATTGTCGAAATTTGCAATTCAATAATTGAACATCAGAATTCGCAGGCAAAACCCAAGAATCAAATGTCAAAATGTGCCTAAAAATTAAGAGGCAAAAAGGTCGTCGTTTAAAAAGAAAACCAAAAAGAAAAAAAAACAAAATTACGAATCCAACACAAATTAGATGTTCGCAAAGCAAAATGTTTCATTTAAAGGTCAATATTCGAAAGACTGTAATCAAAATTGGAAAATAATTGAACTTGAAAGTGGACTTCAGATAGAACTTGAAATTGAACATGAAATTTGATACAAAAGCTTTCTAGAAATCAGCAAATTTGAAATTTCACTTGAATTTGAAATTGGACTTAAAATTGGACTTGAAAGCAGATTTTAGATTGAACGTGAAATCGGGGCTGGCAATGGATTTGAAATTAGACATGAAAGCAGACTTGAAATTAGATTGAAATTGAACTCAAAATTGGACTTGAAGTTGGTCTTGAAATAAATTTGACATTGCGTTTTAAATAGGACTGGAAATTTTTCTTGAAATTGGACCTCAAATTATGCTTGAAATTGGGCTTAAATTGGATCTGAATTAGTCTCAAAAGCGGATTGGAAATTGGATTTAAAATTTTGCTTGAAACTGGATATGAAATTGAACTTAAAATTCAGATTTGATATTGAACTTGGTTTTAAATTAATTTGAGCTTGAAGTTTTATTTCAATTTAAACTGGAAATTGGACTTGAAAGCAGATTTGAATTTGGACTTAAAAATATACTAGCAATTGAATTTAAATTAAGCTGAACAGACGTGGAATTGAACTTGAAATTATGTATGGTTTAATCCTAATTCCCGTCGTAGTCGTAACTAAAGTCGCTCTAATTTTCATCATTTCTTGGATGGATTTAATGAATTCGCCAAAAGTTCTTGTGTTGATTTGACTCAAACACACTTACCTTCCGATCCGTGCACTTTGAATTCACTAAAAAGCGATTATCAAAGCATTTTATTGAAATTACGCAACTGACTATTTCTTAATTTCGTCGAACCGTTTTACAATCCGTCTATCAAAATTTTTCATCGTCCGAATAAAAGATCACAACAATGTTTGTGAAATTAGCGCGCATGTATTTGTGTAGGACGGCATGACAAATATTATTCTGCACAAAATTTCTGCTGGTCATGCAAGTTTTCCCGGCTGCAAAATAACGACAATGCGTTGTGTAAGTCATTTTCATTTTATGAATGACGGAAATTGAAACGATTAGTAGACATTTTCTTCTTCGTCGCACGAAAAAACGTAGGAAATTTGGCTCGTAGAAATTTTTTAATAAAAAAGCATTTAAATAGATCTTAGCTCACTTTGATTGATCGCGTATAATAGACAACTAACTAAAATATTAGGGAATAACTAGTTTTGCATTGTGTGTCATAAAAATGCTGATATTTTTTAATAATTTGTGTTGGATAGGACGGGAATAGGCAATTACTACGGAGCAGCAACATACCCTATGACAGTTTACTTGAAATCAAATCTAAAATAATTGATTTTTTCCTAGATTGCTGGGAAAACTTTCTTGCATTCTTATAAAAAGTTTTCTCGACAACTGACGACGACTCGACGGCCGAGGATTTTTGCCCTAGATACTCCTCTGTGGCGACACTCAGTTCAAGAGTAATAAATTTTTTAAATAAGCGAAGCCCAATAAAATCCAAGAAAACTTGCTTGGACTTTTCTGTGGGAAAACAGGAGACCTCTATTTTTTTAAATCTCGCTTTTAGTAGTTCAAAAGTTTTGCGAGTGAATCTATACATATAAAAATAAATTTTTGTCTGTCTGTGTTATGTTCCTTATAGACTCGGAAACTACTGAACCGGTCGGCTTGAAAGTTTGTATGCAGGGGCTTTTGGGGCCAGGGAAAGTTCTTATGACGGTTCCAGGCCCCTATCCCTCAGAAAGGGGGAGGGGGCTCCCATACGAATGAAACACAAATTACTGCACAACTCGAGAATTAATGAAGCAAATGGAATCAAATTTGGCAGGTGGGGGTTTTGAAGGCAGGATTTTTCTATGGTGGTTAGAGACCCCCCCCCACCCCTCTAAAGAGGGAGGCTCCCATACAAATGAATCAAAATGTTCTGCATAACGCGAGAACTTATCAAGCAAATGGAACCAAATTTGGCATGTGGGGGATTTTGAAGGCAAGAAATGGTTCTATAGTTCGAGAACCCTCCCCCTCTGGAATATAATCGAAGTCACACATTAGCAAATGAAAATATTTTGACAAACTCTGACAAGTGTCAAATGGGTCTAACAATATGGGTCTTACGTTTTCTGAATAGGAATAAGTTCGCGAATTTTGAACAAAATCGGATTACTTTTAAATTTTGATACATCTTTTTTTCGTGGTGTTTATTGAGTTGAGTATGTACAAGCACTGGCATGCTCAGGCTGCTGCGTACTGGGGCAAATGCCCCGCCCTCCCTATTAAATTCAATGTAAAACAAAAGGAGTCCTTGTAGTGTGACCTGGGAGTCTAATTTCAAATAAAATTTTGAGTACTAATTCATGTCCCATTTTTTGTCTCATTTAAACTTCTGTTTCAACTTCAATTTTAAAATCAATTTGAAGCCCTATTTTCAACTGCAATTATATGTTCAATTTCATGTCGCTTTTCACATCCAAATTCAACTCCAATTTCAATTTCAATTTCAATTTTAAGTGCAATTTTAAGACCAATTCCTTGTCAAATTTCACGTCCAATGCTAAGTTAAATTTCAAGTCTAATTTTAAGTTCTATTTCAGGTTTAATTTAAAGTCAAATTTCTGGTTCGATTTCAAATAAATTAGTCTAAATTTACGTTCAATTTCATGTCCAATTTAAGTCCCATTTTATGTCTAATTTAAAGTCATATTTCATATTCGTTTCAAGTCCCATATCTTGTCCCCTTTCATATCCCATTTGTCGTTCCGTTTTAACTACAATTTTAAATCCAATTTGATATCCTATTTCATTTTCAATTTCAATTTCATGTCCCTTTATGCGTCCAATTTCATCTGCAAATTCAAGCCCAATTTCAACTTCAATGTCAAGTCTTATTTTAAGTCCAATTCCTTATTAAATTTCTCAATGCTAAGTTCAATTTCAAGTCCAATTATAAGTCCAATTTCAAGTTCAATTTGAAGTAGTTCGATTTCAAGTAAATTAGTCTAAATTTAGGATTAATTTTATGTCCAATTTAAGTCCCATTTTAAGTCTAATTTCAATTCAAATTCAGGCTTGGCATACACTTTTCGCTTCGATTTTGCTCTTTTGATTACTGCCAAGCAAAATTTAAAAAAGTGATGTATGGGGCGTTTGTAGAATTTGTTTTTATCTACAATATTGCTGAAGTAAGCATTACTGTGCATTTTGTATTTATGGCGCTATAAGGCTGCTACCCTCTTGGTAGCAAAAAGAGCGCTCTTTTTGCTACCAACGGCATTGCTGCCCTACAGCACGGTAAATACTAAAGATAAAACTTCACTTTCTTCAGCAATAATATAGATAATTACTAGCTCTACAAATGCCCCATACACCACTTTTTCAAATTCTGCTTGGCTGAGGAGCAGTAATCAAAAGAGCAAAATCAAAGCGAAAAGTGTATGCCAAGCCTGTTCAAATTTCATGAATGTTTACGTCACATTTCTTGTCCCATTTAATGTACCTTCTGAACTACAATTTTGAATTCAATTTGACATCCTATTTCAACTTCAATTTAATGTCATTTTCACATCCAATTTCAACTACAAATTCATGTCCAATTTTAACTTTAATTCCAAGTCTCATTAATTCCAATTTTAAGTTCAATTCTAATGTCTAAACTAACTTCCAATGCCCAGTTCAATTTCAAATCCGATTTTAAGGCCTATTTCAAGTTCAATTAGAAGTACAACTTTTAGTTCGATTTCAAGTAAATTAGTCTAAATTCAGATTCAATTTCATGTCTAATTTAAGGGTCAAGTCTTTGAATAACGTTTAAACCCAAGGTTTTGCTTTTTTCATGTCCAATTTAAGTCCAATTTCAAGTCCAATTTCAAGTCCAATTTCAAGTCCAATCCCATGTTCAATTTCACGTCCAATGCCAAATTCAATTTCAAGTCCAATTTTAGGTCCTGTTTCAAGTAAAACTTCTGGTTCGTTTTCAAGTAAATTAATCTAAATTTAGGTTTAATTTCATGTCCGTTTCAAGACCTATTTCTTGTCCCATTTCATGTCCCATTCCAAGTCCCCTTTAATGTTTCATTTCAACTACAATTTTCAATCCAATTTGGCATCCTATTTCAAGTTCAATTTGAAGTAAAATTTGAAAGTTCGATTTCAAGGCAATTAGTCCATATTCAGGTTCAATTTCATGGCCAATTTCAAGTGCAATTTAAGTCCCATTTAAAGTCTAATCTAAAGCAGGCTTCGTTTTGGGTTTTTTGCTCAATAGATGCTCATTTGACTACAGCGCCTCAGCGAAACAGAATTCGAAAAAGTATTGTGAAGGGCAATGGTAGAGTCAATTATTATCTACAATATTGTTGAAAAAGGTATAGTTTTATCTTTTGTATTTACGGCGCAATGGGGCTGCTACCCCGTTGGCAGCCAAATGAGCGCTCATTTTACTACCAAAGGCCACATACTTTTTTCAACAATATTGTAGATAATTACGAGCTCTACAATTACCATTTATACTATTACTATTACAACTTATACTATATTACTATTACAAATGAGCATCCGTTGAGCAAAAAACCGAAAACAAGCCTGATTTAAAGTCAAATTTCATGTCCGTTTCAACTATAATTTTAAATCTAATTTGATATACTATTTTAAATTCAATTTCATGTCCTTTGTTCAGAGGTTGGAGAAATCGCAAATTGAATATATACACCAAGCATCGGCAAGCAATTTTATCATGAGTATTAACCACAATGAATGGCTCAATTCGCCATATCGAATGAGCCGCATACATTCATGTTTCAAGGCATCGCTGAATATACGAACAACGTATACAACGCAAAATTGCGAATTAAAGCGTTCTGTTGCTTCAAAAGCCACTAACACTACTTTAAACTATTCTCTATTCACAGTAATACTATTTAGAACACTTTCCGGCACTCCCGGGTATATTAAATCTATTAAATCGGGCTCGTTCAAAGTTCAATATTCAATTTTAGAACAAACTTGCGATGTTCATGATGAGCTACACTCGTGATAAAATCAAATGGCGATGTATGCATCATCGGCAGCTGAAACGAATAGTGTATGTTCATGAGGGACGTTCATCGATTCAAATGTTCATTTTTTCATGAATTCTCCAACCTCTGTTTAAGTCCAATAATAGGCCGTATTTATAAAAGAGTTAGAGCAAATGCTCCCATACAATTTAAACGGAAAAAGTAAAGCAAACTATTTTACGGCCTAATATGTCCAATTTTACGTTCAATGCCATGTTCAGTTTCAAAGCTGATTTTAAATTCTATTTCAAGCTCAAAACTTCAAGTTTACTTCAAAAACTTCAAAAGAATTGATAGCGTTGATTTGTGGCAGCCATGGCAAAAATAGTCAAGTAATTACGCTCGATATTACGTTTGATTTAGCACACCCCGTAGCCTGCTAACTTTCATTAGATGTACAATGGGAGTCTCCCCAAGCAGTGCCTGTAGCTCGTGATTCATACGCCTCCGCCACTCTCCGCTT
Source organism: Sabethes cyaneus (assembly GCF_943734655.1). Lineage (NCBI taxonomy): Eukaryota > Metazoa > Arthropoda > Insecta > Diptera > Culicidae > Sabethes > Sabethes cyaneus. Next base: position 35,391,013 of record NC_071353.1, on the reverse strand, counting down.
TCAGTTTGTACTCCACCAAATATCGTCCGCAGTACTTTCCGCTCGAACACGGCAAGGTCGCGTATGTCCTCCGTGAGCAGCGTCACGGCTTCAAGTCCATAAAGAACTACCGGTCTAATAAGGGTTTTGTACATTGTTAGCTTCGTGCGGCGGCGTACGCTTCCTGATCGTGGCGTTTTACGAAGGGCACAGTAGGCCCGATCTCCCGCTTGGATGCGCCGCTGGATCTCCTTACTAGTATTGTTGTCCGCGGCCACCAGCGGACCACCCGGAACTTGGTGTGGCGTGAGCGGAGCCGTGGTCGGGGACGTAAGGTACCTGATCCCGTGCCAGTCGTTGCTATCCAGCGTGAAGTAAGGCTTGTTATCCATTATGATCACGACATCGCGCTTCGCCAGAAAGATGTTTTCCATCAGCACCTTCAACCTGCCCTTCTGGGTGATTGCCAACTATTCCGACAGGATCGGCCTCGTCTGAGTTTTCCGCATAAATATGTCTATTTTGGTCCATTACATAGTACTTCTGTACTATTTGGCCGATCGCGCAGCACCGTTTGGTGGCCAGAAATAGGCTATCGTTCGATGCTCTTGGCTTTCTCCAGAAGGGAGAGGATGTTGTAGATGTCGGATCGGCCTATTCCCGGCGGACACGAGTTGCGTCACACTGTGTCCAATTTGTTCGCTCAGGGTTGGAGCTGGCAAAACGAACATCGCATCGAGCGTAGATGCTTGACTGTTTTCGGAATCGCTGCATTAAATCTACTATTCAAGAAAAATTTGTTCCATTAAAATATTTTTCATAGTTATTCGAAGTCAGTACATTTTTCATAATGCATACGTTAGTAGCTATCTTTTTTCATGGAATTGCTGTTAAAATTAATCACGAAAAAATGAATTACGTCTACATTGCATTACAGTCATGGCTCGGACACTACTTTTTTGTTCTTTTTCTGCTCACATTGCACTCTACGTTGCTCAACAACAAGTATCAATTCCATGATAATCCACTTCAATAGTGTTAAGTTAAAAACTTGTAAGCTGCAACTTTGAAGTCAACGTTTACCTACTTTCAAATTCAAGACTTCGCCGATTCCATTAATCGCTCCGTACCGCATCGCACACTTAAGTATTTAGCAATCTCGTCACCGGGGAAGAGCTGCGACAAAATCCTTCATACCACCAAATCGAAATCCAATGTGAAGATTCGCCAGCGTCATTCGGCATATCATTGCTGCCGCCTGGCCTTGCATGCCGTCGAACGCCGCCTGTTCGAGTATTATGAAATCGCGATTCTACATGTCCACTTAATTATTAGCCATCGGCGTTCGGACGGAATGGTTTCAAAGTCGATTGTTGGGTACCTACTCGAGCGATGATGCCGCTAGACACATGTGCCGGCTGGGTTCTATTGATTGGATCCATCGGTGGTCTACCGCCCCCCCGGCTACCAGACGGAGGCTGCTGGCTTCGCGATCGAATCATCAAGCTGCCCACGGTCGGAGGAATCTGCCTGAATTGCTGCTGCTTGCCAGATGGTCAATTGAATAAAAAAATACGCTATGGCTCGTCCTGCCTCTGACGTTGCGTCCTCCGTCTGATTATACCTGTTCGTCCGAAGCGATGTGTACACGCTGATGAAATAAACAGTAGAGGTAGGACCAGGGAACGGCCGAACAGGTACGAAATGTGAAATATTTTTTCATATAAAAACGATCACTGCAGCAGAGCGGAGCCGTGGAGAGTTGGGAATTATTCATGAAAACAAAACTGAACTGGAATCCATGGAACGGATCGGGCCTGGGTAAGCCAGGGCGCGGTAGATGCGGTGAGAAGATTACATGATTTTTCTCACGCTTCATGTTGCGTTTATTCTTTTCTTGTTTGTCTGATCCCGGGTCGGGGTGCTCTATCGGACAAGGACCCGTTCGTTCGTTCGTTCGGGAGAGAGAGAAAAATCAAAAGAAATGCCCACAGAAATGGGTGACATTTTTCGTGGGATTTTCTGTCGAAATTCCACGAGCTTTTGACTGATCGAATTTCGATGCACTTTGTTGTTTCCGGGGCGATAATCGATCGTTCATAAATGTTTGTAGTAATGAATGCATTTGGCACGGTGAGAAGGGATTTGAGTGAAACCAAATACAATTTTTTTCTGTTTTGGGTGCAGGAAACACATAATTTTTGTGAAATGTTGGACAAACAAAACACTCTACAATGGCGAACAGCTGCAGCTAAATTCACGCGGTTGTTGATATAAGTTTTCTAATGTACGATCGATTAGATTTTCCCACATTGGCTCCAGAGGGTCGCAATTTCGCGCGCTCGTCCATTCCCAGAGTACTGCAACAACTGGTACTGCTCTCACTCCGGATTAGTCTTCGTCGAGTCGAGCCGACCATATTTGTACGTTCCATCAATTTGATGTTATTCAATTTAGGTAAACGAAGCCGTTGCTGGGATCACGGTGCAATTTCTGTGATTAAATTGCCTAACTGCAACGTCGTCGCAACCGGTTTCCATTGCTGATCACCTGTGTGTTGTCGATGTGCTCTTGTTGGATAGATGCAGACTTTTGCTGCATGAATCAGGTAGTTTGTAAATGAATGTACGCTTAAATCAAACTTGACAGCGATGCGAATAAAATGTATAGGTAATTGAAGGAAAACAAGCAGCTTCGGTGAGACACACAGCGAAGGTGGAATCAAGATTGGCCTGCTTGCCAGAGGCATTTTGTCTGCAAATGGTTTATTACTAAATTGAAGTTACACGCTAACTGAAGCAATGATGCACCATTGAATGATACGTATAAGTAATGAAATTTGGTATGTGCCATTTCGAAACCAGTGAGGTAAGGTGCGGGGTCAATGAGTATGAATAATGAGAAAAATAAATTGATGGCTCTTTCATTGCAAAACTCGTACGCAGTTGCAGTGCAGCCACTTTGAAACGAATTGATTCGCTCGAACCAGAATGCTGGAATAGGAGCCTTCAGCCATTGAACAGCATAGTAAATTAAACAAAACAATTCATTTAGTCCATTGGAAGCGTTGTAAATTATTTCAGCAAACATAAATTAACTCTCGGGAACGCTTCGGGCTATTGATGAAAAAATTGAATGTCCGATGGGCAATTCTTGAGGGATAATTTACCCTTTCTATTTCGCCGCGGGAAGCCCCCCGCAGCAATCAACGTCCAGCTAACGTCTTACGAAAAATTGACGGCCGATCTTGGAGTGTGATAAAACATTATTTGTCTGTTTTATGCTCTGCGCTGTTCTACACCGAAAGCCCCAAACTGACACTGCCATAAAGTTGCGTTCGAACAGCCACCTCGAAATTCCTTCTCTCTAATGAATACACAAATTTGAACAAATATGCTCTTGGCTGATTTTTTTTTCGGTTGGTTGTTGCCCGTAATCATAAAATAAAAATTTGAAATTGCTACCTCTTGACCGACCCAACGCAGAGGTCCCAGGTGGCGACATCGTATATAGCAACAGCATCAACAGCAGCATCTGCTAAAACTGTCAATTATGTGTGATTTCCATTCCTTCTTCGGTTATATGTTCGAGTGGCTTGATTTTATGACCAATTTTGATTTTACTTCTGTTCGCAGCCGCCGGCAGCCGCCGTCGTGCTGCGGTTCAGTGATTGAGGCGACCGCTCAACCACAGCGTCGATCATCTCGAGGGAACGAATGAGGAGTCAATTTCAGAAACTGCAGATTGTCATGTATCCACAAATTAGTTTTCGATTAGGTTTGTCTTCCCGGGTAAACTGGCGACGACATTACTGCTATCGCATCGGAATTGGCGACAGCGACGTGTGTCTTCCCGCTGCTGCTGCTGTCGGCACCGGTGGGTCTTCTCCGTACGGTGGAACTGGCACATGGATGGACACATAAATTATAGGTCATTAAAATGGTTTACTTTCGATTTCATCGCTTGTCGACATGTGTAGGATGTTGCTACCGTTCGTCGGTTCGCGCCTTTCGGTGCTCTCTTGGTTAGGCAGCCAAATTGACGGACGTTCTTCGGGGAGGCATTATTTCTTCCTTTTTGGGGTAATTTCTTCACGATTGCCGTCATAGCAACAGTTTGTTTGTATACAGTGATTACGCAAACGTAAGAAAATTGCACAACTCATGATAATTGCTGACCGGCATTTGGGGCATTCATGTTAGAGTGGCCAACGAAGCGTACGGAACATGACTTCGGTGCTCGATACGAGCTTGCAGGCAGAACAACAACACGGTGTGCGACAATTGTCTCTGAAGTGAGATCTAAATGGTGCTTTGCAGGCTGTCGGTTCCTGTTGTGATAACGGATGCTGGAAAACGAACTTTGCTCGCTGGAGCGGAAATATTAGAACACTGCCGACTGCCATCTGGGTAGCCGGCCCGGGCGAATCGTACGGTTGAGATGAATATCTGGTGGCCACATAGGCACACACAGACACATATTCAAACAAAAGCGAGCGAAACCAGCAGCTGTACAACGGGACAAGTGCTGCAACAGCTAAAAGATGGAATCTTGTCTGACACTGGCTATTGCTTCAGGTCACGTTCATTAGATGTACGTCGATTTTGCGGCAGGGGTTGTCAGTAGAATTGGCTTCTTGTATGGCTATGAGCTATGATGCCATTCGGTTCAAACGTATTTGAGCTAACTTATAAATTTAATTTGCAAAGTCCCAAAACACTGAAGATAGATGCAAATTTATTTAACAGCTATTTGAATGGTAGAAGCAGCGGTACCAGTCTGTCTAAAACCTCTGAACGACAAGCATGACCTAGTAAAAAAACTTGAGGGAATTTCAACATACATTTTTATAAAGTTTAGTAAACTTCCAAATTTAGACTGACTTCAAAAAATTTCAATTAACAGAATGATCACCCCTAAACTCGCTACAAGAAAAATTAGCTTTGGTTGCTTTTTTATCCCTGGCAGGTTTGCCACTAAAGGCAGCTGAAATTTGCGCTGGCAAAAATTAGTTTGTACCTACATTAGAATTAGAACCTATGCCGTTGCTATGTTGGCATACATCAAATTATCATCAATTGCGAAAGCAAACTCTATGAAGTTTAGTGTCCTAACTGGATTGCAAATAGTTAACCGCTTCTTCTCAGTAGTTGTTGCTTTACCAATTGCTGTATAAAATTTTGTATGAAAAAGACTGCAGGAATTGCAGATGGAGCTTCATGCTGGGTCCGAAAACATTGTATAACGTAGCGCGCATTTATACCATGGTAATGTATTTAATGTTAACCGTTATGTGTGCGACAAAAAAAACACCTTTAGCAGGGCGACAAGGGTACCCGGGTACCCAAAATTGATATTGTTATAACATCAACAATTTTAAACCGATTTCGACGAACTAGGTGTCATTTGATTCGTTTATTTATCTAGTTTTGAGTCATTTGGCCATTTGGCCACTAAAAGACATACGGGGCCCGTAAATCCGGAATTCCGACAGAGTGTCCGCTGTGAGGAAGAGAAATGATTGTATTGCAGGAAAATCAGTCATGCGGATATAAAAACTAAAAATTCAAACAATGTACTATTTCATATAATGAGATGAATCAGGTTGGCCATTCCGGAGTAGGTTCCCGTGGGGTCATGGGTGGCCAGTCCAGGATTGGAGGTAAAACCTAGCAATATGGGTATCAAAGTTCTTGGAATTAGTTCGGTAGGTGATATTTTTTACATTTCGATGTATTTTGATTGGTTATTTCGAAAATGGTTTCTACGGGGTCACAGATGATACCGCAGGATTCAAGATAATGCTTAGCATTATCAGAACCGTTCAAAACGTAGAACCATCCGTTATACATTTGGAACCAGTTCCGAAATTATCAATCAGTACTAAACTGACCATTTCAGTTCAAAACATCTAAAAGATCCGCTAAACCAATTCTAATATTGGATTAGGCACCCAACTCGCCATCTGTATCCCTACAGGAACCAAATTCTGGAGTGGCCAATGCGATCTAAAGTTACCAATTTATATAATTAGATGAAAAAAGGGTCCACAGTGTCAAGTTCAAAGCTAATAGGTTTACTGAAAGCTGATATTCTTTCAAAACATGCGGCTTCCCACATTTTACCGGATGTTGCTCCGGAATTACCGATTCCCGGGAACTACTTGTCATTTGATGGCCAAACGTTTTATCTAATCAAAACTAGATAAATGTACGAATCAAATGCCACCGGTTTCATCCAAATCGGTTCGACACTAAACTAAAGTTATGAAGATAGCAAATCATGGGTACCCGGGTACCCTTGTCGCCCTCCTACGTAATAAAAAAATTCAAGTGACTCTCATTGCTAAACCCCTTTGTGGATATGCACCAAAAAAACCTCAATTACTTAAGATCAACGAGTTTTACGATGTCGCAAAATTTCAATGACGTATGTTTTAAATTGAATGAGTTATAACTATTTTAAAACTGAAAAGGTACCCGGGTACCCTGTCGCACACATAACGGTTAAAGACGAACCAGAAATACATATGTGTTTTTAAAGCCAGAAATATTCGTTTTACTGCAGGCAGAAAACAAAACACCATGCATCTCCATTGTATTTCGAAATTATGTTCTTCCGTTTGGTACCCGAATGTTTTACTCACTAAACTACTACCGCCCATTTATATTAGGTAGTTTAATAGCTAGTTTTGTTTTATTCTCAGAATTCTATCATTCCCGTGTATTACGCATCACACACTCCTATGCGACAATATTATGTTTGTAAGATCTATTTATTTTTGTTTCTACCACCGAGAAGATGGACTGTTTTCTACTCGGTCAGTGCGAGAGAAACGGGTGGCAGTAGTTTAGTGAGTGAAACATTCGGGTACAAACCGAAAGAGCGTGATTGTGTGCCACACCTGCCATTGCACAACCCTATATATTTTTGGTCTATGTTGAAATTTTTCAGTGCATCCACCCAGCTAGCATTTTTATATGTATACTAGCTGACCCGACAAACTTCTTATTGCCACAAATTAAACTATGTTGTTCATAAATCGTGAATCTTGGATCACCTTTGTCACAATCTCGAGTTTTGCAAGTTTCTGAGGAGTCCATGCCCCCGTTGCTTAGCCTGATAAAATAAAGCGGATAGCATTAAAATATTCGCCATGATTACATCACATTTCGCCGATACCGTTTTGCGAAACACCACTTCTCGGTTAACCATAACGCGGAATATAGAGTTTCGCGGAATACCATTTCGCGAAAAGCCTTACGCGGGATGTACCATTTCACGGAAAATGTTTTCTTGGAAAGTACCATTTCGCAGGGGTTATTCGCTGTAACTCGTTCGGACCTAACTGAAAGAAAGTAATAGAGGTCAGTAGACCTAGGAAAGTAAATAAACCTAATTGATAGTTTTTGGTGATCTTGTATTTGACTAATCTTTTATGGAAGAGTCTAAAATTTCTCGAGTTCGATTAGTTTTTAAGTTACGCGAAATTTCTGTTTTATTTGTATGAGAGTCCTTATCCCCCTACCACAGGGGTGAGGCGACTAAAACCGTCATAAAAAATTCCTTCCTCCAAAACCCCCCATCGATTAATTCTCTAGTTATTAGGAAATTTGTACATATTTCATTTGTATGGGAGCGTCCCCTTTTATAGGGGTGAGGGGTCATAATTTACCTCCTGAAGAGGGGAGAGGTCTCAATGCACCATGGAAAAAGAATTTGCCTCCCAAAACACCCATATGCCAAATTTGGTTCCATTTGATTGATTAGTTCTCGAGTTATGAGGAAATTTGTATTTCATTTCCATAGGAGCCCCCCCCCCGCCTAAAGGGGTGGGGGGTCCCAATTCATCATAGAAAAAAATTTTGTCTCCAAAAACACCCACATGCCAAATTTGGTTCCATTTGCTTGATTTGTTCTCGAGTTATGAGGAAATTTGTCTTTCGTTTGTATAGGAGCCCCCCCTCTTAAAGTAGGGTTTCATCCTAGAAAATATTCTTGCCCTCGAAAACCTTCACATGCCAAATTTGGTTCCATTTGCTTGATTAATTCTCGAGTTATGAGGAAATTTATTTTTCATTTGTACAGGAGCCCCCCGTCTTAAAGTGGGGAGGGGTCCTAATTCACCATAGAAAATATTCTTGCCCTCGAAAACCTTCACATGCCAAATTTGGTTCTATTTGCTTGATTAGTTCTCGAGTTATGAGGAAATTTGAATTTCATTTGAATGGAAGCCCCCCCCTCTTAAAAGGGAGAGGAGTCATAATTCCCCTTCTAAAGAGGGGAGGGGTTTCAACTTACCATAGAATGAATTCTTGTCACCGAAAACACCCTCATGCCAAATTTCGTTCTATTTGCTTGATTAGTTCTCGAGTTATGCAGAAATTTGTGTTTCATTTGTATGGGACCCCCCCCCCCCCCTTGGTGGGGAGAGGGGTCTATAACCATCACTAAACCCTTTCCTGGCCCCAAAAACCTCTACTTGCAAATTTTCACGCCGATTGGTTCAGTAGTTTTTGATTCTATAAGGAACATCCCTACAGACAGACAGAAAACCATTTTTCTATATAAGATAAAAGATAAAAATCAGCATGTCGTACATATATACGTGCTAATAAATCGTATTTGATGCGCAAAATTGGCATATCCGTGGTATTTTGGAGGCGATATACGTGATGAGGAATAAACTTACGCATTTCATCGATATAAGTAATTATACACGACAATATCCGATTAAGCTCGACCCGCTCTGTAGCGCTATACGATTCTGTGCTGAATATCGTAAGTATGTCAGCTATAATCATTACATACGACTGAAAATCAACTTGGTTGGACTTTATTAAGCTTTAGTTATGATTCCGAATTTAATATTTTTTTTGAAACGATGATTCTACAATTGATGAAGGGACGGTAAGGGAAAGTAATGAAGGATTTTTTAGGGAATGTAGGGGAAAAGAGTGGAAAGGAAGGGGGGGGGGGGGGGTAATAGGTAGCTATGCTTAACAAGTTGTCGTTGTGACTCCTATCTTTTGTCCAATGCTGGAAGGTGCATGGGTCGAACCAAGCTATAATCAGAGATTATAACCGGATTTGAACCCACAACACCTGCCAGGGCGTGTGGCTCGCTGGTACCCGTGTACCTTTGAACCATAGAGGACCATAGAGCCATAGCCATAACCATAGAGGAATCATCGTTTCAAAAAAATATTAATATATGCCTGACCGCATTTCAAGATCATGACTAAAATCACGAGTTTGGTCAATTCCGAATTTGTTAAGAGTTATTTACGATAATTAATCATTCTATGCATCAGACACTTCCTCCCTTTCCAAAAACATTAATCGAGTAAATAAAAAGAAAAAACACACCTGGTGGTGGTTTAATTACGAGACTTGCCGGAGCGACTATCGGCAACGTACTGCTTGTTTCTATCGCATTGACCGAGTAGATGACAGTCTATCGTCTTGCCGGTAGAAACAAAGAGCAATCATACAAAAGTAATATCGTCGCATAGGAGTGTACGGTGCGCATACACTGGAGAGATGGAATTGGGATAGAAAAATAAAACTAGGTATTAGCCTAGCTAATATAACAGGCGACAGTAATTTAATGTGTAAAACATTTGGGTACCAACCGAAAGAGCGTGGGTGCGAGCTCTACCTGTCATTACTTAACAACAACATTACTGATTGAACAACATTGTATGTGTGAGAATAGCAACTAGGCTCTGCTAGTTTTAGAGCAGTACAGAAGGAGAACAGGCAGAATGCAATTTGTATGAGTTTTGTTGTTCTTGCTGTGAAAAACCGAAGACTACAGAACTCAAGATTGGGCATTCTGTCAGACAAGGATAGAATGCCCCCACGGACGACGGTGGCAACATTTAGTTATTTTGTGTGCCACCATTCTAGCATCACTACCCTACGCATACTTTCTTTTAGATGGTTGCGATCACAAACCCTTTTAAGCAATAGTAACTGCCTTGAGATAAGAGATAGCGTTAGTAGTTCGTCCTTTGCTGTGTATATGCGAGTTATCTACTAGGCCCAGTCTAGAGTTCAGTAGTCTTCGGAAAAACTCAACTGTGATTTTTGCTGCATTGGGTTAGGTTAGACACGGTGCCACAATAGATCAAATAACTGGTCGCAGTGGAAAATGTACCCGAAATAAAATAGACACGCTTTATGGTTAATTTTGATTTTTGATTAACCTTGTGTTTTTTTTCAGCACTACAGATTCTTTGGTCGAAAAAAAAAACGTTGAGTTTCAACAGTCCAATATTTTTTCAGAAGAATACCTTTTATCTAGTAAAACTATTATCAGTTCAGTGGTTTAAGTTATAAGTTATGAATATTATAAGAAAGATAGTTAGGACAACAACATTCCACCAAGAAGACAGGTAACTTTGCCAAAAGTCGAGAGACAGTAACTACATCTTTAGATTATTATCCCTTAAATGCGCAATGTTGCTTTAAAACAACATAGTGAAAAACATCCCCAGAGTAAATTATGTTTACCGCTTTTAGATAAGTAAGTTTTCTTTATAAATGAATTTTTTCAGCGTGCGCATTTAAGGGTTAAAGAAACTAGGGTGATTTATGTATTTCGGACAGGCATTACGCGTACTCTCTTTACGACTTTACTGACGATTGATTCTGCGAAGAGTGGCGTATCTAGTTCTGTAATAATCTAAGCTACAACGCTATCTGCCAAGTGAAAGTTGAACTAGCATATGCTTTAGTATGTGTATATTATGCGCGCAAACTTATATGAATTGCATTACCCCTCTCGGAAACAGTGTTTTACACCATTACATTTACATAGAGCTTGTAATTTTATCGGTGAGAGGTGCGCTCCCAAGTAACAATTCTAAAGCCACTTAGTTTTACTTGAATTTTAAGAAGGTTTTATTGCGGTATTAATCTTTACCTCTGGTTTTATTATGGTTTTGCGCAATACCAAGAGGATACGAGTCCAAACACACTTATAGCTAACTAGAAAACCACAATAAAACTGTTAATAAAGCAAATTTATTGTGGTTACTTATATTATATCGTTAAAACTTGTTGGCTGTATCACGTCTCTTATAAACTTGTGGTGTAACAATACAAAATGGTACACCAAACAAAATTGATCTTATCGCGGTTGATTGTCAAACTGCAATAAATCTGTTAGTTTTATAGAGCTATTAAAACGGTAACATCCTGACCAAACAGTTTTTTGCTGTTATTATGAAGAATACTAAAGTTCAACACCAAAATCATTTTTTATGCGAGGCCAAATTGCCATATTCTAGCATTTTGTTTTAGCTCGCAAATAAAAATTCATCAAAGAAAAGTGTTTTGCACACTTAAAAAAAAGCACCGAGTTCGGCCGAATTCGATACTTTTTTGTAAGTATGTGAGTTACATTTTGATGTTCCATTAATTTCTTGTTTGTATTATTTTCTACCACATAAGTTTTCAGTATGCTTAGTTCTAGAACAGCAACTTGTTTTTCACATTAATTAATTTTAGTTTTTGAGGTTCCTCTCAAGCCCTCCGAACTGATCTTCGTTCATGCATTCTTGGCACACGAGAAGCATCCCGACGCCATCGAGTGGCCCTGGGTGTTATGGGGGAATATGGTATAAATCGGATAGCTTACCGATACCGGAGGTAGGCTGAGAAGGTTACTTGAAACCCACTTCACACAAGATTCTCGGTAAAATTTCACATGCCGTGTGTAGTGTAGGCACGAAAACTAACTCGTTAGGTTTCGCCCAACATGGAGCATAATTTTTCGCTAAATGCTGGAAAAGTATAAACCTGGAACTTTGTTTCTCTCTTTATGTTGCATGTCATTACAGTCAGCTCAATAGGTACCCTTCAGTCGCCACCTTTCAGCATTTGGGCTCAGTAAACTCATAATGTTTCGCACGAGGAGGTATCTTAATGAAGGGAAACGAAGAAACCGAGAGAAGTCTCCTCGGTCTATGTGGCATTGCGCTGCGCTGCGGTTTCTAGGTGAAGTCGTTTAAAGGTCACTCACATCGCGAGACTTGCGCCGCTTGCGGTCTCTACCGTACAGCGCATGGTAATAGACAACGAACGCGCCCCCTCTCCTCTGCTATCCTCTCGCCGCATGGTTCTGGACCGGGCAGTCGGTGTCGAATGCCACCGTGCTTCCAAGTGGTGCAGTCATCAATAACAGAACCACCGTTTTGGTTGGCTTTGAAATCGCGACCCAAACGGGTTGCAGTTGTAGTGAGTACACTGTGTGCTATATCATTGGTAGCAAGAAACAAGAAAAAAAAAAGAATAACTGCACGATTCAATCCTGAGGCTTTTCACGCGCGCTCTTTTCATCCAACAACGGGAGGGAACAAAATTCCGCTTGTAACATCAAGACATTGTGTGGCTTGGGACAATATACGGTTCTGGTGGTGCGCTTTCGCGCCTTCCAACTTTGGCCGTTGTCGTTGCATCCTCGCCACTAACTGCGGGGAGAGAGAAATTTGCATCATAATTTCCAATTCATCACACCGAATGCCAGCAAAGAGCAAACCACCGGGGCGACCGCATTCAGAAGTATTGTGCTAGACAACAGCGAACCGGATTGCCTCCGGCAGAAGACATTCGGATGGTTCCGGTGTGTAGGTTGGCTTATCGATTTCCCGCTGCGATTGGACGCTGTTCGAGGACCCACTCGGGTTGCAACTCGAACCGCTAACGGCGCAGTTGGACCAAATTGTGGATTTCCCATTGCTATGGGAGAACAGTTTGCTTCAGGAACGGCTGCGGTGGCGGTGGTGGTGGTGGTGGTGGCGGCGCCGATGCTCTTTTGTAGTTGAAGAGCCTGAAGGCATTCGAAATGTGGGAGGACGAAATAAACTCGTAGGTGTCGTCCCGAAGTTCATTTGCATTGGTGGAAACCCTTGTCACGAGATCAGAGCTATCGCAGCAACGCCGCGGCGGCGTCGGTAATTCACGTTCCCATATCGTGTGATCTGATCTTTGCCGGCTGGTTGCCATTTGCCGAGCTGAACTGAGCCGAGCGGCAAGGAGAACTTTTCTCCGGTAGTGGTTGCACTGCGGATTCGTCGCTATATAATTGACGGCTGATTGAGGCGGGAATATGGGAATGATAAGCAGCATAGTTTCACTTTTTCACTGTGAAGCCCTATGGCTGCTGCAGGTGCATAGTTGGCTGTTGTTACTTGCAGTGCGGTGCAGCGGATTGCATAGGGCATTACTAATAATATGTTTTCATATGTAAAAGCGAAGCTCTACTAATGAAATTCGCGGAAATAAGCCTATTATATTCAATGTTGTTCATAGATTATTTCCGCAATAAAATCGCAATGAATAAATTATTCTCGTAACATCGTTAGATGCGACAGGATAATTTGAATAATGCTAGTACTGTCCTAGTGGAATCGGTAATTCTATTGATAAATTAATTCGCAGTAAAGTAGCTTTGTTTCTATTTCACCAGAAAAAGGTTAATTAGAGCAAAAGCTTGAAAAAATACAAAAATTTAAATTATTTTGACTCAATTTTGAATTATTTGACAGTACCATCTTTGTCAAATAAAATTTTAAAAGTTATCTATGGGATATTTGAAGAAATAATTATGACCTACAATTTTGCTGGAAGTTGTATAGTTAGAAAATGTAAACGCACTTAATATTTAAATAATGAGCTTTCCGGTAACAACACAATCGATATATTTACATTTCAAACAAATCAATGATTATAAGTACAACAAATACATTGTAAAAGCGAGCGCAACTATTAGAATTTCGATTTTCTACGTCATTCTTTCTAAGAGGGAAGGTGTGCTGTAACCACGCGGGCGCATCTGCATGATAAGCATGCAGTGAACGCAATGAGTCCTACGGTGCTTCATGAACGGTAAGCTGCTAAGTAATGTAAATGAAAACAGAGCGCATATGTCATAGGTCATAAATTTACATACGTTTGTGGTTTAATCTATTTACACGGGTCGTGATTTATAAGACGTTTAATATTTACATGACGCAGTGTCAGGGTCCATTATCTATCTACATGGCAGAATATAATTCAAAATATTTCTCCGATTTTGTTGAATGTAGCTTATTTAAAAAATGCATTACGTTTGTCCGTACTGGCAATTTTAACTTTTCCAACTTTCGGCCGACTTTTCAAAAGGGCCTATCTGCAAAATGTAAACGCACCGAATGAGGGTTTCTTTCCCTGTGCTAATCTAGCAATAAACAATCCTCACTCGGTTTGTTTACAAAGTAGTGAAAAGTTGGTGCCGAATCATCAAAACACAAGATTGTCGTTCAGATGCCATTAAATTTTGTTCTGTGCCTTCTGAACATGTTGTCCGTTCTGACAAATAGTCCGCTTCCCAGTGTTGCGAAGCCCACAATCGTGTGGTCTAATTTTCCCACACACGCGTACTCATTCTAACGAACGCGCCGGTATAAGCGTCCCTTTCGGACTCACGCTCGTACTTATTCATGCAATGTTTGTTCGATTTAATCGACGTTTTTCGGCGAAATAAGTATGAAGATTTTTAAATACCAGTTAGTCCGGACGTTTCAAGCTACTGCTGGTCTTCACTCATCATCTGCGAACACTAAAACACTATATTAGGCACATTTACAACATAAAACATATTACAAATTCTTAACTTACACTTTTTTGTCCATTAGGTTCTACTTAGTTTATCTTTCTCTTTACTATGTCTTACTTTCTATTTCTCGTTCTCGCAAGTTTTTTGATTACAGGGTCATATACAGCTTTGAACGTTGCGGAATCTACTTGTCTATTCACAACATTGTTATTCATGCAGTGCGACAAGTTTTTGTGAGTATGTGTTTAGCTAACAGCTACAGTCGCCACTCTCGCGCTTCGTTGCAGGCCAAGCTGCTGAAACCGATTACTCGCGGGGATTTTTACTCCCGCCCGTGAGTAGAATCGAGGACGAGAACGAAGTAGAAAAGAATATGTAATGCCAAATTAGTATCCCAGTGCGCCACTAGCCACACGGGCAGCAGCTTCCCCGCGCGTTTTTTGACTCGGGAATAAGGTATGCAGAAAGACGATGTGAGGATGTGCGTGCGCGAGTGTGTGGGTAGCAGAATGTCTGCACCCAGCACCGGCGGCTGTTTGTTTTACGCTTTGCGTGTGTGGCGTAAGCGTTGAATGCTATTTTTCTCATACTCTTTCGCGTGTGAGTAAGCATGGTTGACTTCTCGCACGATTCGCAACATTGTCGCATCTTTATTCTTGAGCTACGGCTGCAACCGTCAAGGCACGAATTGATTCACATTAGCCAGTCCGTGAGTGCATATGTCACCACAAAACTCCATGTGCGGTAAGCAAAAAACACGATCGAAAGTAAAGCTGGTACATTTCCATAAATTTGAAAACAACGATATCTTAGTCGTATTACCACTCGTACGGTCCAAGCTTAGATTAAAGAGGAGAGTGGAATTGAACTGCTCGGAAGCGAGCAGCGAATGAATGACGATAAAAACTCTGCTTTTATTTTATTGCTCTACATGAGAAGGTGGGGCTACGCAAGTACCGTAGGTATGTTCTTCTTTTTCTTGAAGCAGCAGCAGCCACACGCCGTCCACAGATCGTCCGTGCCTGGGAAGCGGGGCTACCATACGGAAAATGTATGGGGAAATTTGATCTTGAAAGTTTTCGTTAATATCTAGCGATTGGAAAGGAACCTTTTCATGAAATCCACATAGTGTCAGGATTGCGGATTTTGTACTCATTTATGGCGTTAGATGGTTTGAAACAGGGAGACGGTCTGTCGGATCAAGTGTTGAATATAGCTTTGAAACGCATTATTCGAAGGAGGAGAGGCGTCTAGAGAACAATCATTGAGAATTCTTATATACTTATGTTTTGCGGATGACATCAATAACATCGACGTTAACCGTAGAGCAGTGGAATAGGCTTTCAGGCTTCTTAAGAAGTAAGATGCTCCTCATAAAGGCTGGTTTAGATCTAGTACACTGTGGCTGGCAGGACGCAATGATAGAGATACTTTTGAAGCGGTGAACGAACTTGTTTACCTTGCTACACTTATGCCATGTGACAATGGGGTTAGCCGTGGAGTAAAGAGCAGATTTGGGGAAGTACACACCGCGTTGTATGCCGTGCTAAATTGTTCTTCTCCGCTCATAGTTAACATTTTCTCGGTTTTGGTGCATTTGGCCGACACGCTACTGAAACGAATATGACACCGTTCCTCGCAGTCAATTTCTTTTGTTTGGTGCGGTGCTATATATGTTTGGAGCGCACCGTGCGGCACAGAGCCAGAGTATGGCAGCCGATTAAAACTTGTTCATCCACATTTCTTTGTCAAAAACACCTACTGCCGGCAGTCTGAAGTTTTGTGGGTTGTTACTGATTGTATGCGGATCAAGTTTACCAGTGATACCGCGCCAGTTTACCGGATCGTGCCAGACTACAGTACGGAGCCCAAACACGGTGCTTGAGTACCAAGCCCGAGCTTTCTAACAACTCGGTCACGCCCACAAAATGTGAATAATATAGAATAGAGAATAATGAAGAACGGAATCATGCATGGTACACTGGCACCGTAGCAGTAGCAACTGCGTCGCTCCAAATGGTGCTTATAAAACTGAGAAAGAGGCCGATTGCGGTTGCAAATAACGTTTTTCACGGATTGTATAGCCACGGAGTCTCACAGTTTGGAAGTTCGCACAAGACGCTTACTCTCCCGGTGGCATTCTGAGGCCGCAAAGCATGGACATTGAAGAAGTTATTGAATCGAAGAATGTCTGTGCCTTTGGACGTAAGATCCTGCGACGAGATTTTAAGGATTAACCTGAAAAGATGGACCTGAAAGATGTCGACGAATTATAGGCGATTCCCGCCTCCATAGGATGTGCGCTGTCGATGGGGATGTTCGGGTTGGGGTTGTTTAGGGTGATTGGAGAATGACAACTTAAGACCGATTGTCATGGATTGTCAAGGTGACATCTCATCAAATCCAATCGTCCTTCCAGTTCCATTGTGTGTCGATATCATTTGATAGAATAGAATAAGAATAGAATTTCTTATAACCTCTCAAAATATCGGTGGAAAATTGTAATAGGAAAGGATCACATAAGTTATGTATTCGACTTTCAGCACCTTCGCACTTCTACCACTTAAAAATCACTGCCGCTCCGGGGGGATTTCAAAACCATATCAATTTCAACCTAAGAATCGTTAAAGCCCTAAAGCGACATTTTTCGTTTCCAAAAGTGTAGACTGCTCAAACAACAAACCACTTTAACTACAGTCCATCGTAAACAAGGGATTTCTCTAAAAACACTTTTACGACCCAAAATGAAACGAATAATTTCACGCTTGTAGCCAAATTCCGAAACACTACGCCGCCGCCGCCGCACTATTGCGGTCATAAATGGGACCACACCTATGCGCTCCACACCTCGCACGAGGAAACAATAAAAGAATCACCCTTATCGGAGTCGGTTCTCCGCCGCCGGGGCGAGGCTTCCTGATGCTATCCATCAGCAATAGCACCTATGCCACCGGACCGACCAATCGACCGACCGGCCGACCGATTCGATTCGATTCGATTGCACCGGTCACAGCGAAATGTGATGGAAATGTGATTTATGGTAATTGAATCGAAGACCATCTCTCAACTAAAATGACGGATGGGGAACGGTCCACCGGACTGGCGGATTGCTGATTAAACAATTTCGAAATGTGACAGATATAGGGGAGAGCATTGTAGCTCGGAAACTGTTTTATCGCTTGGATGTTTAGTAAACCCGTTTGTAACATGCAATAACAATGTTACAACCTATTTTATTTTTAAAATTTGTCAGTCCCAGGGATGAAAACACTTACTCATCCCTACCCAAAACGTAGGCATAGAAGCGAGCTCCAGTAATCGATAGTGCAGCACCGAGCGGCTGGCAGAAACAAAAAGCAAGATTTTAAATTAACGAAACTAATTTACGTCGGTCAGACTAAGTGGCAGTGTAAATTTGCACCAAAGCAAGCATCGGCTGAGCTATCCAGTGGCTCTGGGTAAACCCAACTGTGTATGGACACTAGAGTCCGACAGCTCAGGTGTGGATGGAAGCAAATATTTATAACTTAATCAACCCATATCGAATGTTAGATAGACACCGTCGAACGTTTTGCCGTCCGTTGTCACCGATTTTGGGTGCAATGTGATGGAAATTGCTGCTTGGGTCTGTCGCCTGTTTGGGGATATTTTGAACAAATTTGTTTTGACATGTGTACCATGCGGTATCGAATTCCGTACAGCTTCGAAATCCGTACACCTAATAGAATTTGCTTGATTATATGTATTAAAACAGTCTAAATGCAAAATATTAATAACAGGTCCAGACCCATTTTTTATTAGCATTCTAATCGATGTCTAAATTTGGGCAGTAGGCTTTGAAATACAATTAATATAAATCAAACTGCAAATGTCTGTCGGATTTCCTTGTCCATTTGCAGTGTCGTTAGCAATTTGCTAAGAAAATCACTTTCAATAAAATCAACTGTAAAGCATACTTGAAGTGATTTTCCTGTTTCAAATTCCGAAAATAGATTTGAAAGATAGATGATTATCGTTGTACAGTTATATTTTATTCATTATAGTATTGAAATAATATTTATTCATCTTATTTAATACTGTGCGGATTTCGAATCATTTTTACTAGTTGAATCTAAATCCGTACACCAATGCAGTATCCTTAGTTATCCAACTTTATTCCATGTTTTAAAAAGAAAATAGAAAGGACTAAAGCTAAACATGTCGATATACTGGAATATGGCATTTCTGATGATATATAGTGGAAAATCGTTTAGTAAAGCATCGAGATAGTTTGCAGTTCCGGTCACTACGATAAGAGCAACCATATTGAATCGGTACTCTCGAAATAACGGAGTCCCTTTCTGTAAGTTTTTAGTTTTCCGTATAATTTGCAATAAAAATTAGGAAAAACTGCTATATACTGCTAATATATGTCAAGTTAATTTACTCTTAAAATGTAAAAAAAGTTTGTTTTAAAGCCCAATATTTCCTGAGGTATAAGCAAAAGAACGTAAGAGGATTTGACACAAACGAGGCTTACAAAATAGACGTGAGGTCTAATCGACACCAAACTTGATATTTTAACATTTCGACCACAAATGAACAATTTGGTTTAAATACGAAAATATTGATTCCAGTGTGGAGACTGTGCCTGTAAATGACACTTAGATGAGTAGCACTGAAACACAATGCATCGATTATGAAGAAAAGCATATTTTATCAAGCAGTCAGTCAAATAAATAAAAACAACATAGCAATTAACTTTTAACTTATTAAGATCAAGCATGCACGGATTTAGATTCATGACTATACGGGCGTTAGTTAATTTTAAGCGTGGTGTACGGAATTTGAATCAAAGGTGTACGGATTTTGAATCAGACATGAAAAAGTGTACGGATTTCGAATCAAAAGTTGTACATTTTGTCCTCGATTTTTTATAACTAGGAGTAATTTTAGCTTCCTGTGGTTCCAAATAATGTTAAAATAAGCAACATACTGTCAAAAGAAAATGTGATGAATTGCATATTACAATTCCATAATTTTATATTGACCATTCTAAATTGTCAAGTTCTTAGGTGTACGGATTTCGATACGGCACGGTATCTGTATGTGATCGCTTGAAAAGGGTAGCTTTCTGCAGTCGATTATGTCATTTGAGACGTCGGTAGATAATTTAAATGGTAATAATCTTTAGTTTTCGGGACAACCATAATCAACGCCAATTTTGTCCTCGTTGCAAAGCCGAGTTTGTAGCTGATAACGGCTATAAAACTATTTTTTTTCTCATTGCAACATTCTCATCGAATTGCAACAGGATTTTACGAGAGATCAGTAGTACTGAACGCAAATCCGCGATCTAAATCTCTTCCTATTCACAGTTTGCAACGTTGTTTCGAGAACAGTGCCGTGCCTTAATCGATGTCGTTGCCATCGGCACGAGGTAGAATGTGGAGCAAGAATAAGGTGAAAACTGAATCCTACAAGATTTGTAGCACCCATTTATCTTCGCTGAAACCATAATACACACCCGCGAACAAAGAAGTCCAAGCCGGACAAGGACAAGAGCCGAGCCGGCTGGGTAAGAGAAGACGGAGTGGAAAACTTTGCACCGAGCGTGACAGTCAGAACAATCTCGGCACATGTAGACGAAGTTCAGTGCTTTGTAAAAGAACACCACCGTGTAGTCGCGGAATGCGGGACGTCAGCTAAAAAATGTCGGCTCGATCCACCCGGCAGCACGGAAGAGGACTTGATGATTCTTCTAAGTATCGGTTTTTATTCGATTTACCACATTGAAGGCGTTACTGTTGTAACCAAATTCGCGAAACCAAAAAATTTCCTAGGGATTGGATATTAAAACGATTAAACGATTAAACGATTGCTCGTTTTCGTTAGATTGGTTACACGTGACCTTCCAGTAAATTTTAGGCACGCCAAAAATTGTTCCATTCCACGGGGGCCCAAGAATGGTAGAAAAATTGTATCGTCAATTCTTCGCGTCACTCTTCGTTCGCTTCTTCTTGCGCTTACTGCATTTTCTTGCATACCCGCAGCAGTGATACAATAATGACTGTCGTGATTTGAAGTCACGTTTTGCTACACATTAGCATGGTTCGTCTTCTTTGCAAACGCTAAGTTTGCTGCCACTATCCTGCAATCGAAATGCCCCGGAAGGGTCTCTCCCTCCGGACGACCACGAAGACGGTGGTCGTCGGTGGTGGCGATGATGCGCTCGGATGCGTCGTTCGGATGCAGGACAATACCTTGGTTGCGATGAAACCTGCCTCCATTCGGCAAGGGCTCAACTCTTTTCCATAGAGACGTGAGGAAGAGGTGAAAAAAAACATGACAAACGAACCGAGATTGTTGATCTCACTTCCAGTTATACAGTTCAAATTAAAGTTTTTATTGACTCACGAATTGTATGTATTATATTTTTCTGTGTTTTATTTTCAATCAAAAAGCAGCACAAAACATAAACGGTCTCATCTCGCTGGTCTAATCTGGTTCCCAGCTTTTCGGCCGGTTTTGGCTTTTCGAAAACTTTCAGCAGCCAGCGAGCGGTTTGTACAAAGATAGGCTCCTAAACGAGAAGGTAGGGAGGATCTGGTCTCTGCCTACAATTTCGAGTTTCAGGCGTCATGTGTTTGTCTGCTAAAAGCTTTATCTTTATTTCGACACTATAAAAGTGAGTGTATCACTTCACTCGTTCACTGTTGGGCACGTCATTTTGATCCGACAAGGGGGAAGTTGGGAGTTGGAGACGGATGGGCGCGTGTGTTTGTTTATATATGTTTCTCAATTACTTCCCACCGCCGGTTCGGGCGTCCAGCCGTTTAGACCAAGCAATGAAATGAGTTTACTGCTTCTGTCAATTCAAAGAGTGTTGTTGTCTCTATGAGATGGAAGCCCGATAGATAGTACATACAATGGATTTATTTCATCGCTATAAAACGGATGCTGGTTCATACTGAACTGTGACGCCTCCGGCAGGTGATAAGATCGGTACAAAGAATTTTAGTGTGACCGGCCGACCGTCTTCGTTTGCCGAATTTGAACGCGTAAGCCGGCTCTGCCGGTGGGAAATCCCATATTTGCACTGAGCAACTTAGTTTGCGACGAATTGGTCCGCACAGGATTTCTTCATTCGGTGTACCGTGTCGGACGTCAAAAATGTTATGGCATTCAAGAAGCATTCGTTACTTGAATTTTATATCAGCGGTAGTAAAACATCCGGGATGCAAATTTGAATTAGAGATTATTTTAAGACGACAAAGTGTTCAATCTGTTTACTGCAAGTGATGATATACTTGAAACTGGTGAACAGCTGGATAGTTTCCAATTAACTGAGCCTGTGGGAATGGCTTTGAATGGTGATATTTTTCGGTAAATTGGATATAAAACTGTAAATGTTTTGTAATGAAAATGTTACTCTGGAAATGAGTGTGGGTTTACCAGCGTTGCGAAGCTCGCACTCATGTGGTCTAATTTTCTCACACACGCGTACTCATTCTAACGAACAACCCAGCATGAGCATCCCTTTAAAACTACCGCATTTATTTCTTCATGCACTGAAATGAATTTTTGCGCGTATGTGTTTAGCTAACAGCTATAGTTGTCGCTCGTCGTTCGTCGTTGCAGCTCGATCTGCTGATGCCGATTACACGCGAGGGCTCGCGCTCCCGCCCGTGAGTAGAAGACTATGCAGGAAGACGATGTGTGGATGGGTGTGCGCGAGTGTGTGCGTAGCAAAATGTCTCACACAGCACCGGCGGCTATTTCTGCGTGCGCGGTGTAAGTGTTGAATGCTATTTTTCTCATACTCTTTCGCGTGTGAGTAGGCATGGTTGACTTCTCGCTCGATTCGCAACATTGGGTTACATGCTTTTCTCAAGACAATTTGTTCTTGTGATTCCAGTAGACAGTGAATTGTAATTTATTCCTAAACTTTTGTATTATTTGTTAAATCAAAGTTGTTGTTACTTGACTTGTAATTTTTATAGAAATTTCTGACACACAATCGTAACAAAATTTAAAGAACTATAATATAGAATACTTACACAAGTAAAACTAAACTGGAATAAATTTTGAGAAGTTTCTGCGAATATAAAACTGAGAATTATGAGATAACTCTAGGCTGACGCAGGAAAAAATTGAAAATTAATTTGACAGAGTAACTTTTTTGACCAACGTTACTAATTTTGGTTTTAGTGAAGCAGATGAACTAATAGACACCCGATGACCAAAACGCCATCACTAAAACCATAAATACAACATGTACATCCACGAATGTGCTTTAACAAAATCAAGACAAAACTTAAAAATCGGTAACAACAAATTCGTATCCATGGAAAAGAAGGAGGAGCTGCGGCCTTGGATGAGTCGTCATCGTCAACAGCATAGAGCCTCTCTGTTCCTGGTGTCGGTTGTAGAAGAGAACTGTTTTCGTCACACTGTCGTCCGGTATCCTCACGACGTGTCCGGCCCACAGTAGTCTACCGACTTTCGCCAGATATACGACGGGAAGTAGACCCGAATTCCCACTTGAGTGCGCCGCTGGATCTCCAGACTTGTGTTGTTATCTGCGGTCACCAGCGATCCCAAAGATCCAAATACACGAGCTCATCTACCACTTCTAGTTATCATTCGCCGTCATCGGTTACCGTCCGTAGTAGGCGCGCGGTAGTTTCTTTTGGGTCTCTTCCTTTCATGTATTTGGTCTTCGACGCATTTATTTTTAGTCCAGCCTTCTAGTCTTCGCTTTAACTCTGGCGTAGATTGCCTCCACCGTAGCAAAGTTCGTGTTTATGATATCTAAGTTATTTGCATAGCCTAGGAGTTGTATACCCTTGGTGAAAATCGTGCCTCTCGTTTCGATGCGCACTCGTCGGATCATCCTTTCAATAGCGATGTTGAACAGCTTGCAGGATAAGCCGTCACCTTGTCTCAACCCTCGCCGCGTCTCAAAGGGACTCGAGAGTGTCTCCGAGATGCGCACGAAACATGTCACTCGACCCAATGTAGCTCTGATCAGCCGCGTCAGTTTATCCAGAAAACCGTATTCGTGTATTATCTCTCCCATAGGTGGTCTCGATCAACTGTATCATATGCTTCTTTGAAGTCAATAAAGATATGATGTACTCCCGATATGTCGGCATGATCTGTCGAATGATAAAAATTTGGTCCGTAGTTGCCCATGAAGCCCGCGTGGTAATTCCCTACGAAACTCTGTGCTATCGGTGATAGTCGGCGTAACAGGAACTGGGGGTTTACCGAGTAGGGGGCCCAGCGTTAGGCTACGATAGTAGAAGTGGTCGAGCCGTCACTATTTTTGTGGATGGGACCAACCACTTCTTCCAAACATTTTTACGCTAGCTACTCCTCGTCCTAAATCTTGGAAATATTAAGCCGTTGCCGGCGTTTCTCGGCAATGTTTATAAAGCAATGCCGGTAGGCGGTCCTTATCAGCGGCTTTGCTGGAGATTTCTCGTTTCACTTCTTTGAGATTAGGCACTCCTAGGTTGACTTCCGTGCCACGTTCTTCTGCAACTTCGTCATTGATGGTTCATCCAGAAGTTGCTTCCACCTATCGACCATCTCGCGCTCGTTTGTGACTAGCTACCCTTCTTCGTTCCTACACATGTCAGGTTTCGGTGTGTAACCCTTACGAGTTTGGTTCATCTTCTCCTAAAACTTTTGCGTGCGATTAGCTCGGAATAGTTGTTTTAATTCTTCACGATCTCTGTTCTTATTTTGACGCTTTTTACTTCTCAGGCTCGTGTTCAACTGGTTACTTGTTCGTCGGTGTTTGGCCAAGTTCTCGCTGGTGACAACGTCCAGATAATTTTTCCAATCATTTTTTTTAATCTCCACAGCTTATTGGTATTCCCCATCAAACCAATCATTTTGTATATTCTGGGGCTCTTCACCTATTACCGCGGTAGCGACCGTACCGTGCAGTGGCTGAGCGTATTCGAGGTTTGAACCACCTAATTCCTTGAAAGAAGGCAGTGCCTTGCCCAGTCAGTATTCGCGCGTAGTTTTCGGTAGATTGCGGGTTATCTACCAGCTTGATATTCAGTCGAGGAGGACGGTTTTGACGTGTCTGGACATACGGTTTAATAGTGTAATAGTAGCGCACATATACTGCTACTAGGTGATGAATTGAGTCAATATCCGCACCCTATAGGGAACGTATGTTCGTGAAGAACCGGTCATCTATGCGAACGTGGTCAATCTGGTTCATTGTTTGTCTGTTAGGTGGCCTCCAGCTGTGAAGTGTATACATCGTTGGCCGTTATCGTTGATGTCGATGAGCTGGCTATGGGGTCCTATCACTGGTCTGTACATTTCTTCCTTAACGACCTGGACGTTCATATCCCCGATGACGATATTGATGTCCCGGGGAGAGCAGCTGCCGTACGTTGCTTCCAGCCTCGCGTAGAACGCTTCTTTCTCATCGTCAGATCTACCTTCGTGCGGGCAGTGCTCGTTAATGATGCTATAATTGAAGAAACGGCCCTTTATTCTTAATACACACATTCTCTCGTTGATCGCCTTCCAATCTATCACGCGATCCTGCATTCCGCCCAACACTACAAAGCCCATTCCCAATTCATTGGTAGGGCCTCCGCTCTGGAAAATCTGGGCCTTTTTGCCGCGGATCTTCCGAAACTTTTCTATTTTGCGACAGATTTCCTGCTGAGGTTCGATGCCGAGTTTACGGGGTTCGAGTAGCACCCGGTGCCACCTGTAAAATTTTAGCGATATGTAGTTTTTTTTTTAATTTTTGTTTTCGCACTTTCGACAAAGTCACGAAATTTCACCTACCCCGGGGCCA